>NC_133158.1:124850986-125170986 GCF_040802235.1 Manis javanica | reverse complement strand
CACAGCTAAGACAAAAGAACATTTATTAAACCTTATTGTACATTTCATTATCATAAACCTTTTAGGGAGTCATAGCCCAAGCACAGTTTGGCCAAGTACAGGCAAATGATCAGTTAAATGTAATTGGAGACAGTTTCAGAGGTTTTAATTTTTTTTTCTTCTAGTAGGAAGAGAGCATTCTTATGGTTAATGTAGACATTTGGATTCAATCTGAAATTGCATTCCTGAGAACATCCTGGAATACATTGTATGTCAGGAGATGAGAACGTGTACTAGTGTCTTCCTGATGTCCAGGTCATTAGTTGATAGCCTTTTCATCTGACAGCTGCCACAGGAAGCTCCTTTCCAAGGCAGTTTTCCAAATGTGATTTCCGAGGTGCTGAAATCCTCTCTCCAATCCCCATCCAAGAACACACTCTCCACAAATCTTCCCCCCTGGGCTGAGAATGCCCACCATCACTCACTGCCCTGATAGTGGAGACCCCTATGCCTGGGCGAAGGGGCCTATTGAGATCTACTAAACCTGCCACTATAAAATTGATTCAAGCCTACTCTGGACTTGCCATAAATTTCCCCATGTCTGTACATAGGCAGGGATATTTGGAATGTTTTTACAGCTCTTTTACCCTTGTCCAATTGCTTCTTAAAATCAAAGTTCTGGCTAAAATGTTATATTTCCTATAAAAATTATCCCCAACTTCGCCCACCAAAAATACTGCCTACTCATATTAATGCCTATGGTGCATATATGTGCCTTCATTAATTCATCATTAAATGAAGACTAAGAGGCTAGAAGAATGTTGAAAATAGAGAAATAAGCATGGGTGTTTGTCCCTGGGTTGTATCCTCCAGGGCAGCATTTCTCAAAGTAGTATATGTCCCAAGAAGGTCTATGCAATGATTTTAGATGATGCCTGGGTTATTTTTTAATTTTGATTATTATTTACTTTTATATTTACTGTCAGATTGCATTTACTGTCTAAATGATCCTAGTTTCTCAAGCATGAGAGTGATATATAACTTAAAAAAAAATAAATTTATGTAACAAAAAACAAGTAGAGTTCATGGAAAATGTAAATTTAACATAGCTAATACATAGACAGAGGGAAAACAAAACTAAAAAGTAGGTATTCAGCATTTATAGATGTGAGGAAAATCATGTCATTAAAGGAATATGTGAAAAACTAAAATTTATTAAGTTGTTCTAGGAAGAACAGAGGTGGAAACAGACAAATGGCCAAACAGCGAGGTCAGGGCGAGGACAGAGCTGTGAAGACACATCTCTAGGCTCCTCCAGAGGTATCAGTTCCCGGGGATGGAGCATCAGAATAGTCAGTGTGGCTTCGCACTGCTCTTCTGATCCCCCTATCTGACTGTGGTTGAGTATATACCTCTTTTCCTAGCACGGCACGTGCCCTAGGAAGGAAGGATTCCCTCTGTACCCTCATTTCTCACAGAGCAGACACGTGGGTGAACTATCTGTTGTTCCTGAAGCTAATATGTAAGGAAAAAGTATTGTTTTCCATGGATCTAGCAGATATAATAGAAATGGGTGTGCATTTCAGAGTTCTCATCTTACCACTTCCCCGATTTTTAATCTTAGTATCTTTTAGTAATCAGAATTCTCTCATTTTTTAAAATAAAGTATCCTGATAAATGAGCTAGTGCTTTTGGGAAATACCTTACCAAAAAGTATCTTGTTTAAAAATAATCAAGATCTAACTAAATAGGACTCAGTGAATGGGGCAGGGCCTGGGAGGGTGGGGGCTCGCTAGCCAGCTAGCTATAAATCCTGGAAAGTCAGGATTTATAAGGTCCTACAAGAGATCTCCATAAAACAGCTGGGCTGGAGACTCCACAGCCTCATGCAGGGCACACACACTCTCTCTCTTTCCTTTCCTTCATCTGCTTTTTTGTCCTCTGGAGTCTTCATGGAAGGCAGATTCCCTAGAAAATAGCATAACATCTGAGAAGAGCCCAGGTTTATATTCTGCTCACATCCTGGGTTTGAATCCTGGCTCTGACACTTATGAGCTTATAATGACCTCAAGCATGTTACATAACCTCTTTCTGTTTTCTCATTAAGTAAAATGAGATTTATATCACCTTAGCCTCACAAGGTTTGTTATGAGGATTTGAGATAAGGCACATAAAGTATTGGGCATATCCATGGTAGGACTCATTTTATAATTATTGTTGTATGAAGAAAGGTTTCTCTGGAAGCAATGTTATGACAATAAGAACTGGAATACCCCTAATCCTGAACGTTCACGATAAGTCTGGAGGTAAGAAGGAAAGAGGTGGGTAAAGCAGTGAAGAAGCTGTCAGATCCTTACGTATCAGCTGAGATCTTGTTAGAAATGCAGAATCTCAGGTCCCACTCCAGATCCCCTGAGTCAGAATCTGCATTTTGACAGGCTCCCCAGGTAAGGCGTTTGCACGTTAGAATGGGAGAAATAGTGGTTTTAGATGATACTTCTCTTCCTTAGCTGTCCTAACTCCTTCTTTTTTTACCCTAGACCAGAGGGCCTTTCAGGCAAAGGCAGCCACAAACTTCTTTTCTTGAAGTGGCTTGAAAACCGTAACAACAAAAAGTAAAAGTGAACAACAGGTCTCATGCACTATTCTAAGTACTTAACATGTATTAATTTGTTTAATCCCCCAACAGCAGTATGAAATGGGTACTATTATCATCCCCATTTTACAATTGAGAAACTGAGGCACAGAAAGGTTAAGTCACTAAGGGGTCACACAACTCTTAAATGGAGGTTCTGGGATTACAGCCTGCATTTGGGATCTATAGTCCTTGCTCTCAACCACTACGGATTCCAGCTCCTCCTTTCTACAACTCTCCAAATCATGGCTGAAGTAAACACATGATCCCAGCACTGATGCACCTCCCACCTCTTCCCTCCAGGCAAATATTTTGCCCCCAATCCTCTTTGAGATCACCTAGAGGTGAATCCAGGAGTACTGGCTCCCAGAACTTAATCAGACCCCAGTGCCTCTGTCAGAGTTTAGAGCTGACTTTCTGCTTCCTAGACTTAGGTCGGAGCTTCCTCTGTGCAGTGCTGCCTACCTGTGGGTTTTCTCCCTCTCCAGGCTGTTCAAGTAGGATAGCCAGAGTTCTCTTTCTAAAGGGCAGCTCTGATCACTTGTTCCCATGTCAAAACTTCAAAAGCTTCCCTATTTGTATATAATCTACCTGCTTCTACTTGAGATTCTAGTTTCCTCAGAGATTCTGCCTCAAGCCTTCCTTTCCAAAATTATTTCCAGCCATCTCCCCCAACATGCACACTCACAGAGTGGCCCAACTCCATATTCACGGGTCTTGCCTCTCCTGTAATGCCGGTTCTCATACTCCATCTGCGTGAGCCACACTTGGGCCCCACGCAGTTACTACATTTTCAAGTGACTTTTCTGCATGTACAGAGCCTTTTTCTCTACTTTCTTCTCCTGTTTAACTCTGTGACTCTTTTATCTGATATTAATAATGGGCATGTGCCCTGTACTAGGCTAGTTGAATGAATACAGTATTTTGTTGTTGTTGTTGTTTTGTATTTTTAATTAAGGTATCATTGATATACAATCTTACGAAGGTTTCACATGAGCAACATTGTGGTTACTACATTCACCCATATTATCAAGTCCCCTCCACACACCCCATTGCAGTCACTGTCCATCAGTGTAGTAAGATGCTATAGAGTCATTACTTGTCTTCTCTGTGCTGTACTGCCTTCCCCTTGACCCCCCTACATTATGTGTGCTAATCGTAATGCCCCTTAATCCCCTTCTCCCTCCCTCTCCACCCACCCTCCCCTAACACTCCCTTTTGTTAACCGCTAGTCCCTACTTGGAGTCTGTGAGTCTGCTGTTCTTTTGTTCCTTCAGTTTTGCTTTGTTGTTATACTCCACAAATTAGGGAAATCATTTGGCACTTGTCTTTCTCTACCTGGCTTATTTCACTGAGCATAATATCCTCCAGCTCCATCCATGTTGTTGCAAATGGTAGAGTTTGTTTTCTTCTTACGGCTGAATAATATTACATTGTGTATATGTACCACCTATTCTTTATCCATTCAACTACTTATGGACACTTAGGTTGCTACCATATCTTGGCTATTGTAAATAGTGCTGCGATAAACATAGGGGTGCATATGTCTTTTTGAATCTGTGATCTTGTTTTCTTTGGGTAAATTCCTAGGAGTGGAATTTCCTGTGTCAAATGATATTTCTATTTTTAGGGGTTTTTTTGGGTATAATTAACCTACAATTACATGAGGAACATTATGTTTACTAGACTCCCCCCATCACCAAGTCCCCCCACAAACCCCATTACAGTCACTGTCCATCAGCATAGTAAGATGCTGTAGAATCATTACTTATCTTCTCTGTGTTGCACAGCCCTCCCCTTGCCCACCCCCCCACATTATACATGCTATTCATAATACCCCCGTTCTTCTTTCCCCCCTTTTCCCTCCCTTCCCACTCATCCTCCCCAGTCCCTTTCCCTTTGGTAACTATCAGTCCATTCTTGCATTCTGTGTTTCTGCTGTTGTTTTGTTCCTTCAGTATTTTCTTTGTTCTTATACTCCACATATGAGTGAAATCATTTGGTATTTGTCTTTCTCTGCCTGACTTATTTCACTGGGCATAATACCCTCTAGTTCCATCCATGTTGTTGCAAATGGTAGGATTTATTTTCTTCTTATGGCTGAATAAAATTCCATTGTGATTATGTACCACATCTTCTTTATCCATTCATCTACTGATGGACACTTAGGTTGCTTCCATTTCTTGCCTATTGTAAATAGTGCTGCGATAAACATAGGGGTGCATATGTCTTTTTAAAAAATACAATATTTTTATTATATTTTATTATGTATTTGAATAAAAATATTGACTGTAGGTAATGAATTCTACTCAATCTACTTTCAAACTTTACTTCTTGAGGCACATTTATCCAGTTCTCTGTATGGAGGTCTGGCATATAAGCAGTTACATGATAGTATATTAGGGGAGGTGGTAGAAGACATCCCCATTTGCCCTGCAGCAGATTGGTCTGAAAAATATGACTTACCCATTGACTTCCAATAGATATGAAAAGCAATGAATCTAATGTGAATGGCAGTGAATAGCTTCATGGCTGTCCTGCCCCATTCACCTTTTCTCCATTTACACCTAACTAAGTTTATTTTACATACATGTATATGTTTTTAGACATACATTTTTAAAATAGTTTGAGCTCTAACCTTGTCCAAAGGAGTTCATTTTCTAAAAATGTATAAATCCTTTGATGTGACAGCTTACTTCTAGAAATCCTAATTATCATGAATGCATGCAAAGATTATGCTACAAGGATATTAATTGCTAGGTGGCTTATGTTAGCAGAAATTCAAAATTAACCTAAATGTCCAAAATAGTAGTGATAAAGCAAATCATGGTATGCCCAACCAGTGGCATGTTTAGGTAAAACAATACTGAAAATGCTTGTGGAAATATGTACATGATATATTTTCAGCTAAACAAAAAGTATATGAAAGGATAGAGAACCCAGAAACAGACCCACACAAATAGGGCTTTTGACAAAGGTTCAAAAGCAATTCCCTGGAAGAACAGTCTTTTCAACAAATAATGCTGGAGTAATTGAATATCCACAGGCAGAAAATGAAATAAAATAGATAAATTTTGACAGAAACCTCACACTTTATTAAAAAATTATTTCATGATGGGTTGTAAATTTGAATTTAAAATGTAAAACTAGGAAATGTGTAGAAGAAAACACAGGAGAAAATCTTTGGGACCTGGAGATGGGCAGAGTTCTTATATATGAAACCTTAAGGATGATCCATAGAAGAAAAAATTGATAGTTTGGACTTTTTCAAAATTAAAAACTTTGCTCCGCAGAAAGACCCTATTAAGAGGACGAAAAGACAACCTATAGCCAAGAGAAAGTATTTATAAAACACATCTCTAACAAGGACTTGAATCTGAAATATAGAAATATTTCTCAAAACTCACCAAGAAACAAAGAATAAAAAAAGCAAATCCAGTTAGGAAATGGGCTATCATGAATAAACATTTCATTAAGGAAGAGATATAGGTATCAAATAAACACATGAAAAGATATTTAAATAAGTATTAAGGAAATACAAATTAAAACTACAATGAGATGTTACCTCACTCCTATCAGAATGGATAAATAGAAACTGATGATAATACCAGATACTGGTGAGGACATGAAGAAACGGAATCACTTGTACATTGCTGGCTGGAATGTAAAATGGTACAGTAATTCTGAAAACTAGTTTGGCAGTTTCTTAAAAACAAACATCCACTTAATGTACAACCCAGAAATCACATTTCAGGGCATTTATCCCAGAGAAATGAGAACTTATGTCCACACAAGAACCTACACATGATTGTTCATTCATAGCAGCTTTATTTCTAATAGTAAAAAACTGGAAACAGCCCAAATATCCTTGAACGGATGAATGATTAAACAAATCATGGTACAGCCATACTGGTATACTACTTAGCAATAAAAAAGAATGAACTATTGATGTATACAGAAATTTAGATGAATCTCAAGGGAATTAGGTTGTATGATAAAAAGTCAGTCTCAAAAGGTTAGACATACATAATTCTATTTATATAACATTTGCAAAGTAACAAAATTACAGAGATGGAGAACAGATTAATGATTGCTAAGGGTTAGAGATAGGGTGGAAGAGGGCAGGGGGATGAATATGACTGTAAAGGGGTAGCGCAGGGATCTTTGCAGTGATGGAATAGTGCTGAATCTTCATTGTGATGTTGGTCATGTGAATCTACACACGTTTGATAATTACATAGAACTACACACAGATACAAAAGCATGAGTGTGTAGTACATGTAAAACTGGTCTGTGGATTGTACCAGTGTCAATTTTCTGGTTTGGATAATTTTACTATAGTTATCTAAGATGTTATCATTGGGGAAAATGGGGTGAAAAGTACATGGTACCTCTGTGTACCATTTTTGTAACATCCTATGAATGTGTAACTATTTTAAAATAAAAAGTAAGAAAAAAAGAAGCATTTTGCTACATGTGATAACTTGGATGGATCTCATGGGTATTATACTGAGTGAAAAAAATCCCATGTCAAACAGTTGCATACTATATGATTCCATTTATAGGAGGTAGTGTATTGATTGGCTGATGAAAATACTACCTTAGGCTCATAGGAACTTAACCCTGGATTTCCTGGAGAAATGACTCAGCATTTGCTGAGTCAGTGTTTGCAGCCACATTATGGTACATGACTACCATGCATAGCTGGAATCACCTGTTTATGATTCTACAGTGGCAGAATTAGAGAGAGAGAGAACAAATCGGTAGTGACCAAAAAATAAGGAAGAGTAGGGTGGTGATGAAAGGGTAGGCTATAAAGGAGTTCCACAGGCAGGTTTTGTGTAATGGAATAGTTTTTTATATAGATTGTGGTGGTGGTTACACAAATCTATACATGGAATCAGCCTGCATGGGAGAACACACACACGTGTGCATGTGTATGTGGGCATGCATGCATGTGCAAGTACACAGGGGAAACCTTGTGAATTCTGAACAAGGCAGGGTATAGTTAGCAGAACTGTACCAATGTCGATTTCCTGCTTTTGAGACACTGTACTACATTTATGTAAAATGTAACCATTGGGGAAAACTGGATGAAGGATATTTGTATTATTCTTGTGACTTCCTGTAGCTTACAATTATTTCAAAATTCGAAAGTCTACAAAATAATATGTATAATATAATTACATACATGTATAATTTTAAATTGATGCCTACAACTTAGAATTTCAAGTCCTAATTATAATCGCTGATCAATATAAAATTTAGGAGGAAATGCCAAAATTATGTGAGATAATATCATTGTGTGTAGGGGCAAAGTATCTTTTAATTTAGATTTAGACTTGACTAAAATTAAACTTAATTAATATTAGATTTAACTTTTATTAAGTAGAGAGATCATTTTTAACATAAAATAATTTAACCCACAGTGTTAGTGTTTTTCTTTAAATTTGCAGATCAACTATAAATATTTGATAGTTTATCTTCATATAATATTTAGTTAATTTGGAATATTAGAAGTTTATTAAAGTGTGTCCAGGTTAGCTTATGTCTCAAATTTAAAATATAGTAGGTTACGTGATTTTATATTTTAATTTGGAGTTGAAAATAGAATAATTTTATTAAAATTATAAATATCATTGGAATATTTAAGAAAACAAGATTGATCATATTTAAAGGCTTTATATAATGAATTTACAAAATATTTAAGTATTAAGGAAGATTTGTTAAACAAGTGAAGTATTCAAAATATTAATTTCATCTTCAACATATAACAGTAAATATATAAATGTGGCATGAAGCTTAAAGAATCATTTAATTTACTAATTACTTTTCAAAGTGATACAGATATCAGTAGAATAATAAGATTTGAAGTCAAATTTGAAAGATTAAGGAAAAACTGGGTTTACACATGCATGACTTTAGTAAGTAGAATATTAATATTTTTAAAAGTATCCCCAGAATATTTTCTCCTGTGTGTCTGTGTCAAGAACACCCAAATCTCATGTTTATACTATAGGGCATAGATACATACTTCACTGGTTATGTACATTACAAAAAAATTATGAAACTATAGATTAGTATGGAAAATGATGGTGATAAAAAGCAAGAAACAAAACAATGTTTTAAATATATATGGCAGATTAGGTAAGACTATTTGAACTATTCTGTATTTTCTATTGATTAATAAACATATCCTCTGACCTTTCTAAGAACTCAGAAAAATGTCTTCTCTACTTTTTTTTTTTTTTCAGTAAGAAAGTATATAGTCCTTGAAAACAGTTTTGAGAAGGATTCTTTGTCCGTTGGCCTCCAGTTGAAGTGAAACAAGTGTACGTTTAAGTGTCAGAACTGAGTTTGAATCCTGGCTCTGACTCTTACCGGACACATCACCTTGAGTAAAAGTCAACTGCTCAGACCTCTGTTTACCTTTCTATAAAATGAAAATGATAATACCACTCCACATAAAAGTATTTGGTACACAGTAAGTACTTCAAAATTTCCCCTCTTTTCTCCCTAGCTTTACAGATACTGTGAATTTGGCTCTTACTCCTGCTCTCCCTTTGCTTGTGGGCTGGGGCAATACCCCTGGTGACTCTGCTAAGATGGGTCATGCATTTCTGTGTGTGCATCTCACCCTTGGTCTTACTATTGTTCAATCTTTATTCTTCCTGTGCCTAACCTTTCTCTGGTAAATCTAGTATCTCTCTATTACGTTTGGAGCCACCTTAAATCTGTTGTGAAAGGTGTTGGGATGGGAGGAACTGGATAAACATTGACTGGTTCCTTCTCCCTCCACTATGACTGCCACCAACAGTGAGCCCCTTGCTCCCTCTCTGTGGTGGACAAATCCTCCCAGATCTATGTGAGCCCACCTTGCTCCATTTAGAGTAGATGTAGTAAAAAAGTGTTGGCTGGAATAAACTAAGATATTCAACAGTTGATTTCTCAGATGACTATTCACTGTTCTGTGAAAAGCTCACAGCAAATTCTTAATCCTCTGCCAGCTTTCACCTGTCATCAGCTGTTTCCTGCTTAGGGAATTAAAGTTGATGTTTGTGAGTGACTAAGCAAAATACAATTAGGAAGGAAATATGTGTTTTAAACAAGGTGTATGACTCATGCAAAAATAAGTGACTCATGTTATAATTTTTATTCCCTATTATTTCATACATTTGAACTTGTGGATTTTTAAACTTTTCCTGTTTTCTTGAGGGTTCCTCTTAATCACAAGTATCACTTAAAGCTCATACTGACATTACCTTACAGTTTATTGATAATGGCATGGGATTCAAAATCATCAGAGACTTTTGGAAAACTAGTATAAACAGTAACAATTTTCTCTCTTCTGCCTTTTAGCTGAATGACAAATGTCTGTTGAAAATAAACACTATATCTCATTCTTTATGCTAATCACTGACCAAGATTTCTATTGGGATACCATTTCTTCTGGAATGTGTCATAGAGTATTGGCAATAAAGATCATGTGAGATATATATATAAAAAAATGAGTGTCTCAGACTGTAATCTGATTTTTTTGCTGTTCAATTTTAGCAGTTAGCCATAATATGTTATTGTAATTGGTCAGATATTTCTTTTGTTTTTCCCATTGAAAAGTGCTATCATTGAGAGATAAAACTCATATTCCTTAAACTTTAGGAGTGAAAAAAGTATGCAAATATGTTTGAAAATACTTTCTGTGGTTTTGAATGGAATCAGGGTATGTGTGTACTGTATATGTTTAAAATCCTCCCACCTGGTCAGAATGCTTTCAAAAGAGAAAGAATAGCTGATGCCTCTTGTTCAAATTAGAAAGTATTGTGGTTATACTGAAAAGCATGGTCTCTCTTGAAGTTTAGTTTTTTACCTCCTTTATTTAAGTATAAAGCAAAAAGGAGGTTTCTCTAAGATGTCCTAATAGAAGCTTTTGAATGATCTGCAGAGGTAGTATTGAAGTGAATGGAGTCCATCAAGATTTGCCAGAAATATGAAATAATTATCAAAAGAATTCCATTAGAGACGAAAGCTACCTAGGCTAATAGAGACAGAAAAGGCTGACCCTTTTCAGGCTCTTAACTTTCTCTAATGGATGGCCTTAAGGTGAAATCAAGACTCAACTGGATCACTGATTCTTGAAAGAAAAATATTGAGTAGAGTGGCAAATAAGCAGAAGCTGAAAAAATGGTCAGGTAGATTTATCTTCTAGTTAAAGCTTGTAATGAAGAGTATTTTTATGATTTCCTGGTTTGGTCTGTGTGTGTGTGTGTGTGTGTGTGTGTGCATGTGTGTGTGTGCTTACAGGAATTGAGGCTAAATGAGGGGATATGTTCTCATGAATAAATATTAGTTTTAATAAAGAAAAAAGACTACCTGTAATAAGTACATGATGATCATCAACTCAACAAAAAGGAATATACAGATTTTTAAAAGATAGCTGCTGTTATGTGTGATGTAACAGGTAAAGCAGAGTGTTCTTCGGCTAGTAATTGACCCATTTGTCAAATGCTGCACTTTGCTGCAAAGAGATCATGAAGTGCTCCCACACAAATTCTTAGAGGTATATTTCGCAGCACGTACCTCAGTCATTAACATGTAATGAACACACATGTACACGTACCTGATTAGGGTAAAGTGGGTTGAATATTTGAAATTATCAAAAATTTCCTTATTTGTTGAAAGCAGCAACTGATGCCTTTGCCTCTGGTGGTTCCAAAGCACCTTACTGCAGATGGGTAGAAGTGTTCTGAGTGTCAAATGGGTAATTAAGTGGTCTATTATGGAGGGGAAAATTGCTAATAATAAATAAAGGTACTGCCATTGTCTAAATGTAAGGTCAGCTGAAGTCAAAGATGTCAAGGAGAGAAGTGAAATTATGGATGAGGCATTTTGGTTGTCATTTAAGTTAATATTAGGTTGCTCTTGATAAGCAGAATTGGTTGAGGTGACCAATAATATGAATGTGGAAATAAAAAGGACCTGTTTTAAAATTTCAAACATAGCACTAGGATGAATAAAAAAATTCTGTATCATTTAAGTGAACATGTTAGTGTACTCAGTATACTTGTTAAAAACCAGATCATTAATAATTTGTATCAGTAATCAAATTAATATTCTGAGAGAATTTAGGAAAACCAAGGTACAGTTAATGAATCTCCTTTCCTCAGAATCATATACTATTGTTGTAATTTTATATTGAAGATAATACATAATTCCATAATAATGATTCAGCAGATTCTGGATACATTTCTGTCAAGGTTTTCTAACTCATCTCATTAAAAACTACAAATTTTTACAATTATCAATGCAGTTATTTCATCAATCAATATAAATACAAACACTTAAATATGTACAAGATGAAGTAGAACCATATATAGTTGGAGTTTTATTAATAAAATAAAATTTTATGAAATATAAAATAATTTCTCTTAAATATAGTATGATCCTAAAAATTACTCTGAGTTCTTCAAATTCAGAGTAACTTTTGCCCTACCATGCATCTATATTATAATATTTGTATGGTTATATTTTCAAAACAAGCTTTCATATATAAATATTTCAGTTCTTCCTCAACAATTCTATGAATTAAATGAGACAAATATTACCATTAGTTCCATTCTACAGATGAGAATACTGAGGTTCAGACATTCAAAGAAGTGATTTATCCAGCCACGCAAAAAAGTGGTAGAATCAGGAATCAAATTGTCTTCTGATGACTCCAAAAAGTGTGGGGTTTGTGTGTGGGTGTAGGCAGAGCAGGGGGTTATGATTACTCTTCAGAGTTGCCTTTGTGATAGAGCAGTTTTCTCAGTGACAGAGAAAGAAAAGTAAAGAAAAGGAAGAAGAAAGCGAAGGGAAGGGAAGGGAGGGGAGAGCAGGGGAGAGAAGAGTTTTGTGTTTCGTGTTTTGTGACTCACTTGTATGCCTTCCAGACTACATGACACTTTTGTTCAAAAAATCACAGAAAATGAAAATTGTAACGCAAGTCAGTATCAGCTAATGGAGACTAAGATATTCACGAGAGCTTCATCACAAGTATGGCCTTCGGGAGCACGTCACTGCTTGAAACTAGAGTGGAGAATACCAGCACTTGGTAGCATGAGGAGGTTTCTATTAAAGCTGTTGAAATAATGCAGATATTGGCGTTAGAAAATGAGGTTGGAAGGATTATTACTATGGTGGGTTTTGTTTTGTTTTGTTGTTGTTTTTTGCTTAAAAACTCTTTTATATCAGGCTCATGAATAGGAAATATCCTCTATACTAAGCTATGGCTAGAAACGTCTGCATGGACCTTTAAGTATGGAGAGTACAAGTATTTCCTAAGCCTATATAGTACAATTTTATAACATTCACAAGTTCAATGTGTCTTAATGGGCTTGAGTAACTTGTATTTGCCTCTTAGTAATGTCTTGAGATGTAAATAAATTAATGACTATAAAGCAACTTCAACAAATTTGACCCTTGCTGTGAGGGAGTGACCCACACTAAGTGCCCAGTAGTATATCTCTGTCATCAGATAGAGTTCACAGATTGAGAACTTCTCAGAGATCTTAGAATATGGATGAGAAAAATATTGCATTGCCGACTCAGTTCTCTGTATAATAATGTGAATTTGGTTGCAAGTGTTCCCCATGCTCCCCCTACCCAGCAGTATGTTTACAACTACAATTTGCTTGCAAGGCAAATTCTAATGGAGTCAGAATATTTAAATATCATACTTCATTTGTTGACAGAATTGATCAAGTCCAAATGTTATTTTTGGTTTTGCAGACACCACTGATGAATAATTTGGAAGGAAAAACACTGGAGTATGAATATTCGGAAACTGCTGAAATATTTTCAATATATATAAAAATATAAATCCTACTAGTTAAGCATTTATGTTATACTCTGGGCAAAAAAAGGTTAATTCTTCTCTAATATGTTTTTCAGGTTCCCAAATAATTATCATATGCTGAATAGATAGCCAAGTGAAGTGAATGGGCCCAAAGTAATGAAAATACACAAGACAAGAGGCCTACCAATAAGTATTTTTTTTTTTAATGAAAGGGTTTTAGGTTTCTCAGATATATGAGGGGGAGAAAAAAGAAAATGGTACACATTGCAGATTCTGATAGCCCAGATGCCATGTCAATCATTAAGTAACAATATTTATATAATAAATTAAGCCAAGCTAACTTTATGAGTTAACTTTAGGGTATGTAGATACATATATTCTACATAATAATAAAGGAGAAAAAACATTTGGCTTTTTGATGAAATTAACACTGTCAGAATATTTTCAGGGCCAAGTATTTAAAAATGTTGACATAGTACTAGGTTCCTTTACCATTAAACCATGTGCATTTAGAATCAATAGAAAATGTCCAGTTGATGAACTCTTGGAGAAAATCTGCCAACCCAGTCAACTGCTCCTGGATCATGGTTCAAGGGCAAGCAGAGGAAGAAAAGAAGCTTCATTTAAGTTCATGTTAATAATTTTAATTTTTTTTCAATTGGGCTTGCATCCCTTTAAAATAGGGGAAAGAAAGTAGTCCCTTGTTTTTTGTATTTTACCTAAAGAGAAAGGAAAATAATCTAATATTATCAAAGATTTAACAGGTTCAAAGCTCTAAAGAAAGAGCTTGTCCTAGTGTTAATAGCTTTACTGGTAACATCTTACTGGTAACATCTTTAGCTGACAAAGTTTTAAATATGATTTAGATTTACATAGAATGATTCAGTTTTAGGTTTCAACATATATTTCAATCTGAAGCAGTTTGCAAAATCTGGCCAAACGTACCAGCAAAACACTTCATTTATATGATATAAGCATGTACATTTGCAAATGTTTCCCTTTATAGTAGAAAAGTAGCACCAATTTTTACTTAGAATTTTATTTTCTTGTCATTATATTCTAGGTCCTTGTCTTGGTTATTGTTGTTTTCCCTTTCACCTTGCTTAAGTAATAATTTTATTTAGATTCTGTATGTTAGTGATCAATCCCTGCCACTTCCCAAAATCTACCCTGTGTGTTAAGGGTCTGCTTGGTTGAGGTTATATAAATTTAACAGCCAGTTGACTAAAAAAGAATTTTTTACTCTTCAGCTTTTGTTTTGAACAAATGGAAAAGCAGGCAACATTCATTTATTTTTCTTTTTCTTAGTCATTTGAGACAATAACTTGAATAATATGTGTTTAACTGGAGATTAGAGGAAAGGGCCTTATTTAATTGTGCTAAAATCTCTTTGTTTTGTGTCTACACAGATATAGGCTACATAAATGTCAGTGTGAAAATAATTTGAAGTTTTATTTCAAAATGTTGATGTAAGGAGTTTGGGGCTATCACTGTGCTGATAAGAAAATGAATGAAGTATTTCCTGTGATAGATGAAAATCTTGAGTGAAACCTTGAATTTCTGTATTTTTCAATTATACACATTAGCTTTGGTACATAGATATTGGCCAGACTATTGTCAGAAAATGGGTAGTCTCCTCATTTTCCAATGAGATGCCCAATGGAAGATTATGTAGTGTGTCTCAAGAGGAATCAAACATCGGATGTACATTTGGGCTGGTGCAAAATGAAGCCAACAAACTAGAAAGAAATGTGCCATACTTGTTTTCAAACTGTTAGGTCGCTAATGTTTTACCATTGTTTGAGACATTTAAACATTTTGACACATATTTAAATTACAAATGGGACATTGAATTATTTTCTTTATAGCACATCATGCACTGTTTGTAAATTTTCCATGATTCACATGAGCTTGGGACAATCAGCCATATGTGTGTGGGATTTAGAGAAAGGAAGCTCTCATCTTTTGTTGCAGAAACTATGGCTTCTGTCTTTACTTCATTCACTTGATTTAACACTTCAAAACTGACTTTTTTTTTCTGTGCATGATTTTCCTGCCTGTTCTGTACATCTAACTGGTAGCATCTTGAATTAAGATTTAATATCAGATCTTGATATAATTTTCCATGTAAAATAAAAGGATTATATTTTTAAAGTAATTCTTGAGAAATAATAGCCAGAAGAGTGAAAACAAATTTTTAGACTACCAATGTTTTCCAGTGAAAATTTTCTAAGTCCCTGGATTTACAACAGTAAATCTATTTACTGACATAAACAGTAAAGAATATTAGAGAATTACAGTAAACCTTAATAACTACTTATTTCAACACCCTTATGTATAGATGAAAAAGCCAAAACTCCTAAAGTTAGGTGTGTTGCCTAAAATTACTCTACAAGCAATGAGAAGAGGTATCTATTCATTTCTTCAACAAATACTGTTGAATAACTTGTCATATGTTGAATATGGTGGAAGACTCAAAGAGAAAAAGATCCGGACCATCTTTGATACTCATAAAAATTATTTGGTAACTGAACAGAAAGACATACAGAAATAATTGAATATAAAAAGAATATAATTTATATCATAAGGGTGATATGAGTAAAAGGAAGCACAGAACTTGAGGAAAAAAACAAAATTCAAAACTCAGAAGTTCTTTTCTCCTGGTTTATCTCTACCCCCACTAGAGTATAAACTCCATGAAGACAAGGTCCTTCCCATGCCTGATAAAGTGTTTGGGCCACAGCAAATACTCTATGAATGAATGAATGAAAATTCTTTCCATACTATAGTGCTGCCTCTTTAAAATAGCAAATGTGGAAGTTCCTCTTACTAAGTATTTATCCTCTTCACAATGATTAGAAGATCTCTCTCATTGACCATCCTGTGTTTAATATCATTGTGGTGATATGCCAAAGTATAATATTCCTGTTTTGCCATATTTAAGCAATAAGTAAAATATTTTCATATTTATCTTTCAGCTTAAAGTAGGGAGTTTGCAAATCATGCATTTTAAAGTACAGAGTTAAAAACATGGACAGAGCCAACCTCATTGTTTCTAGCCTATTCCTAGCATGTATGACACCTGTGTCTTGGTAACTAGGAAGACTTTATATGTATATAAAACTTGAAAAAGAGAAATTCGGTCACTCCATTGTGAAAATTCTGACTTCTAGGATATAGGTTACTATTTAAATACTCAGTACACATGCTCACAATTAAAGAACTTAAGAAGATCTCTAATAAAAAAAAGTAGACATTGTTATATGACCATGCAAGAAATCTTAATGCTTTTAATTATAGTCTGTCTGGTTTAAAAGGGGGAAAAGAACAAAATAAAATGTCATCTGTAGGTCATGTATTTCAGTGCAAAAAGACTGGAAAGACTTTAAAAGTGTGACAACCTGTTTCTGTCTCCATATGTAAAGCAAAATGAAGGACAGAAAGAAAAATCATGTTAATTTCAGGCATAAGAGCTTGTTCCAGCCATAATTATTTAGTTTAATTTCTTCCTTACTATTTTATAAATATAATATGCTTTACAAATTTTAGAAATTTTTATGAAAACCATTCACTTTATATCTCATATTCATACTAAAGAGTATTAAGAGTATTTTTTTCAAGAAAAGGCTATGTCAAATAGGGCAATACTAAAAGTCAGTATGTTCAGTAGTTTCAAGAACAGTACATTATCTACATAAAAATGAAAATGTATAGATAATGCCTTCTTTTTTATTTTTCTTAGATAGTATTCAACCATGGGAATATATTAATGTTTAGGGACCATTAGCGGGATTTAATCTCTGAATTCTAAAACATGGAATAACATATAGTATTTTATGATCAAATTAAAATTCTGGACATATCTAATATGTGGATCATTTGATGGAAAATTAATTTTCTTGTCTCTACCCAGAAGGGAGAGAGACCATTAACTTAAATTTAGGGAAGGATTATTTTGGATAATTATAGATATCTTTGGCACTCATGTGTTGTGGCTTACTTGAATAGCATATGAATATTCAGGTTTAAATGTGGAAATTTCATATACAAGTGCCCATAGAAAATCTAACTGAAAAAATAAATAAAATTGAGATAATAGAAATGATAAAACATTTTATTTTGAGAAATGTGCACTTTAAAATTATTCAGAGATGCTAAATTATGGGAAGTACTTTAGCATTTCTTGGCATTTCTGCTGCTTAAGTAAACAGATTAAAATAAAAAATATGTAATTATACACGGCCATCAGAGTAGTCCTGTGTCATGAAATATGTAAGGAATTTGAGTCGTTATGTCCTTTAAGGTATCCTAATGATAACTATTAAGACTTTTTTGAAATCACATGAGATTTCGTTAATTATAAAGTATTATGACAACATGGAAAGAAGTTATAAAGTCTCCTAGTGCTGGCAAAAAAATAGCTTAAAAAATAAAGAAACCCCCACCAGTGTAATGCCAAGTAAGTGTTTCTAGAGGTGGAGTTAAATATTTTAAATTAGGCTGGTTTGTGTCTCCGTATTCAGTCTATGCAGTCCAGGGACTGTGCAATAAGTAAAAATTATATGAGAAATATATAAAATTTCTAATCTAATACCATAGGAATAACTGTTTGGCTTTTTATAATTTTGTACAGAATAGGACACAAAATACATCTGGCTACAAAACAATGGTCTACTAAATGTACTTTTGCATGGCTGACTTTGAAGTCCTTCCTTATAAATGGGTAATGTATTTTGTATTTTTTGGTCATTTTCCCCAAGTGCCTTTCAGTTGTAACAATCTGAGTTCAGTTTCCTAAGAAAGAAGCCCTTCTTTCTCATTCGTCACATCTAAGAGGTTAGAGAGTATGTTTAAACAGATATATTTTCTTTTCGTCTAACCTTGTCTGGAAGATATAGGAAAACTAATTTG
The DNA here is from genome assembly GCF_040802235.1 of Manis javanica. Taxonomy (NCBI): domain Eukaryota; kingdom Metazoa; phylum Chordata; class Mammalia; order Pholidota; family Manidae; genus Manis; species Manis javanica. The sequence goes on along the minus strand of NC_133158.1, from coordinate 125,152,627 downwards.
CCTTATTTACATATGGCACAATCTATCCAGTATTCAAGGGTTTGTCAGAAACAGGAACCTTGTGCATTTCCATGGTAACCGATGGCATGCTGACAGTATCTGGCTTGTTGCAGCTTCGTCTAGGCAGGCCGGCAATTAATCAGCCATCTACATGCACAAAATTCTTTGTGAGTGAATGGCAGCGCGCCTCTGTAGTGCTGTCTGTGCTTTTACAATTTTGTATTCCTGCCGGGCAAAGTACTTTTTTGTCTCTTCTATTCATTTTCCATAGCTCCCCAAAATGTGGTAGAAAAGAGTATAAGGGGGTGGGGAAACACATCTACCTGTAATTTCAAAATGACATTATTTCTTACTAGCGTCAAATATACCAGGATGCGTTTCTTCCTTTCATTGTATGCCTCATAGTGGGTTTGCCTTTTATTTTTTTCTGAGTTTTCTTGGGTTTGTGCTATATAGTCCCTTAATCTGTGTCTCAAGGTCCTTTATTGTTGGTGCAAGTAGGGCATGCCTACCAAAGCAGGCCTGTGCATAAATCATGGTTGGGCCTGTGCTGTGCACTGTAGAACCTTGAGATCCTTTTATATTCCCCATCTAGTTCCAGCCTCTCAGCTACATGGCATGGATATTCTTCCCATTTTACAGATTGAGATGCAGAGTAATTAAATAATTCCACTAGTTTCCTATGGCAAGTCTGGGATGGAACAGTTCAGCCCTCTAGCTACTGTGACAACGGCAACTCTGGCAGTTCTACTTCAGGTATTGTGATACATTAGGGTGCAGAAATCACTATTATTTCACTTCAGTGTCCTGGAGCTTTCTTCATAAAAAATAGTACTGTTTAATTTATTCAGTTCAAACCTTCTATTGTCTAGGATTTGAACAAGAGAATGAGGAATGTAACAATTTGGGCTTTGCTTTAGGTGGTTATTAGAAAACTGTGTTTGGATTTTGCCTAGAACCTAACCTTGTCATGTCTGGTGAAGCCACTTACATTCTTCCTCTGTAAAATGGAGAGAATGGTTCCAATTATCTTGAAGGGTCCACCCAGCACTGAAATTCTGATTCTTCAATTTTCTAAAACATGATTCTAGTAGCTGAGGTAAAAATGAAGATCCATAATTTGTTCAGAATTTTGTCCTTGAAAGATGACAGAATGATTTGCATTGAATTGAATTGAATGCATTTCTTTTTTGAAAAAGGAAAAAGAAAGATTTGACATCTGGGTGGTTGACAAATCTCAGAAGGTCAAAGCTCTTTGAAATCAGTTTGGACATTAACATTTCCACAAACTCCACAGAGCAAAAATTTGTTGTCTTCAAACCCTAGTTCAGGCAAAATATCCAAAGAAAATTTTAAGTATATTGGGGCCCAAAGATATTAAATCTCTTTAAAGTTTCATGCATTCAAAGAAAAGTTCTGGTTGGGAGAGTTTTGATGGGAAAAAACATAGCAACAGAAGTATTTATTCATGTAGTAAAGGTAATAAAGGTAAATTACATGTAATTTTTAATATTCTTTATAAGAATACAGTCATTTCATTAGTTTAAGAATATAGATTTAATTGTATAAATAATATATACAACTATCTTTTTAGTAAGTCATTTAACAAGTTCATAGTTATTAAATATATTTCTTTAGGAAAAATTACTTATTCATCATGTAATTTTCCTTTAAAATTAAAAAAAATTTATTTTATGAAAATGTGACCTTGGTTTGAAAGGAAGTCCCATTTCAATACTATAAGAACTAGTGGTTTTCTTTCATGCTAATAATTTGCCACTTTCTTTTCAATTCTGTCTCATTTGTTTTATGAATGACAAAGTCTCTGGTTTAACTGATTTTCTCCAATTTTGTCTTTCTCTTTTAAAAAAGAGTATGAGCACAAAACTTCTGCTAACCAATGGTTGTTCATCCTTTTGTAAGTGCTGCAGACACACAGATTCATTTATCCTTCCATGCTTAGTTTCTCTTACCTGTTTATAAGTAACACAATGAAAAATATCCTGTGTAACATTTTAGCCCATTTTAAAATATCCTATTTTCTGCAGAGTTCAATTAAATTTGTCAATGGTATTCCAGAATAGAATGCTGTAATTTGTACAGTTAAGTCCCTTTTCTGCCAGTTTTTTCAGGTATCTTGTGTTTATATAAGAAGTCTATCCTTTTTCTAATATAGAATAATTTATAGCATGTGGTCTATTTGTCACGGTTTTAGAAAAACCAGCCAAAAACCTCCTCTACATGGATAATGTTACTAGGAGCTTTTTGCATATTCTCCCTGAAAGTTTTTCTCACGCTTTCATATTGTCTTTTATAAGGGAAGGATTCTGTCACATCACTTCTTATTATTAATCAAGTATTTATTGAGCTATATTATTTGAGTGTTTGGAAATCTACCGCCACCAACACTGGCTCCCAGTAGTAAGAAATACGGGGAATCTTTATGAGAGATAGTATCTCATTAGTCACTAATTTGGATATAAGGAATCTGAACACATATAGTAATGGTTAATTTCAGATACAACTTTGGGTCTACCATGCCTTTTTTATTTCCTAGGCTATAAGTGAGGATAATAGTACTTAACTCATTGGATTTTGTTAGGATTAAATAAAGTGTTAAGGCATCTTGCAGGTTGTACACAGTCAAAAATGGTAGAAATATGCATTATCTAAAGCAGTTAAATCACAAAAACAGCAGTAGAATGGTGGTCACTAGGAGCTGGGGAGAGGAGAGGGTGCAGAGTAGCTGCTCAATGGGCTCAAGGTCTCCTTTGGGGTTGACAAGAATGTTTGGAACTAGATTGAGATGATGGCTGCACAGTTTTGTGAGTATTCCAAAAAGCACAATATTGTACACTTTAAATGGGTGAACTTATGGTATTTGAATTATGTCTCAAAAAGCTATCCTTTTTTTAAAGCCAACATTTAAACTTTGAAAATTTCATACAGAATTCTACATTGACCTCTTTTGGAAATATCCTTTCATCTGATACAACTGGCCACATGGTCCTTCATGGGGTCCCTTGTTGTTTAATGAGTAGAGAGTTTCAGTTTTGCAAGATGTGAAAAAATATTGAAGATCTGTTTTATTATTTTGTGAATGTACATAACACAACTGAACTGTACACATAAAAATGGTTAAGATGGTAAATTTTTTTATATATTATAGCATAGTAGAAGCACATTTAAAAAATGATAGTTGATAATGTTGTTATTAATATTTTTATCATTATTATCACTATCACTATCACTATCCTTGTTGGCTTGGTAGTCCTTAACTTACCGCCAAGGTTAAGTAGAGACAGAAATGTATTAGTAAAATTTAATAATGATATACATTAGATCAAATGATATGCAATCACAATATTCAACTACTTTTGACCTACAAAAATGGCAATTTCTTATGGCTCAACCAATCAGTTTATGAAAATATCCTAATTTAACTAGAGTATGACATATACTGATTTGCTATTGTATATATTTGGATTCAATACAAAAGTAGACTTTTTTTAGTTTCTTCATGAATCTGCTTCAAGGACAATACACATCATTCTGTTGCATTTTATTTCTGTCTCCTCCACTTCCTGGCTGTGTGATCTTCAGCCTCAGGTTCCTTATCTGTGAAATGATACAGATAAATAGGATTGAGATCAGGATTACATGAAGTAAATTATGAAAAGCACTGACCCCTGGGTCCAGCACATAGTAGGAGCTCAACAAATGCACTTCCCTTCCCACAGGTAGTGATCTATCAGGCAGTGTGGTGCTGTCAGTGGGCGTCTGAGCTGAGTTCGGTGTGAGTTCTGGCCGCCCGTCTTAGGCAGATCACTCTTCCTCCCGGGGCCTTAGTCTTGTCATCTGAGAAGAGCTTCCTCAAAGGATTATGAGGACCGAGTGCTCTCTCAGACGTGAAGCAGCCCACCCAGTTCTGAGAGCATACTGGTGCTCTAAAAATTACTCTAGCCATGGATTTACTGTTTTCATGATCTGTTTCCCCACCAACTTGTTGATCTAGAGCGGGGAGGAGTGTAGAGAGAGGACAGTGTTCTTAGGAACCAAAAATACCCTCATCTCCTTTCCTCAGACTGTTTCTCTCACTTTTATTCCTTTTTTTCTACCTATCTCCCTGACCCCAGGGTCAGCCCCAATCCTATAGGTAGGGTGGTATTCACTTACCTTAGGCCCTCTGTCATGCTCCCAAAGTCCAAGCGAGGATGATTAGAAGAAACACTGAATTGGACTCCAGCAACCTGGGTCCTGGTTCCAGCCCCAATAACCACTAATTCATAACGCCGGTCAGTTATTGCCCCTCCCCGCCCCCCCCCCCGCCTGAAGAGTTTGGGGAGCATCAGTTTCTTAAGCACCAGTTTTGACTGTTTAAGATGGGGAAAATGAAATAAAAATATTTTATGTAGCTTTAACATTTGAATCTTTCTTTATATTTGTATCTGTATCTATATAGCTATAAAGTTGTAACTGTTCTTAAGAGAGGGCGTCCTTTATACTGGGATGATGCTTTTCCTTTTTTGTTTCCAAATTGTAAATAAATGTCTATTTATTTATGCAATCACAGAGAAATAGATGGCTAGTTTTATGTGACATCCTCATTGGCAAAATAAAAAGCTGGCAACCCTCCGTCTTCCCCCGTAAAAATTGTAAAGGTCAAAAGTCTGGACCTTTTGAATTAGTTAATTCTAAGGATTTTTCCCAATCTGGCATTTGGTTATTCTAATTTGAATTCACTGAAACTGTGGATCCTTAAATAGTTTCTTGGCTGAAGGTTATAGAGGCAGCCCTCTCATAGTTTCAGTGGAATCTGAAATTGTTCTAGTTTTGTCCCCAAAAGTCTTTGCTTCATTAATACAGAAACATGGAGCTCTTTTATTTTTTTAGAGCAAATGTAAGTTTACAACAAAATTGAGGGGGAGGTATGCAGATTTCCCATATGCTCCCTACTCCCGCACATGCATAGCCTCCTCCATTATCAACATCACTCACCAGAAGGGCACATTTTTGACCAAGGATCAACCTGAATTGACACATCAGAATCACCTAAAGTCCATCGTTTCCCTTAGATTCACTCTTGGTGTTATACATTCTATGGGTTTGGACAAATGTATAATGACATATATCCATTGTTGTAATATCATACAGAGTATTTCCACTGTATTTAAAATCCTCTGTGTTCTGCCTATTCATTTCCCCACCCTCCATCTCTGGTAACCACTGATCATTTTAGTCTCCATAGTTTTGCCTTTTCCAGAATGTCATATTGCTGGAATCATATAGTATGTAGCCTTTTCAGATTGGCTTCTTTTACCTAGTAATGCATTTAAGTTTCTTTCATGTCTTTTCACGGCTTGATAACTCATTTCTTCTTAACACTGAATAATATTCCACTATCTGCATGTATCATAGTTTATCCATTTACCTATGGAAGGACATCATGGCCGCTTCCAAGTTTTGGCAATAATGGATAAATCTGCTATAAACATCTTTGTACAGGCTTTTGTGCGGGTATACATTTTGAAGTCCTGTGGGTAAAAACCAAGGAGTGCAACTGCTGGATTGTATTGTATGGTAAGAGTATGTTGAGTTTTGTTAAGAAACTGTCAAACTGTCCTCCATATTGGCTGTATCATTTTGTAACTCTACTAGCAATGTATGAGAGTTCCTGTTGCTCCACATCCTCACTAGCATTTGGTATTGTCAGTGTTCTGGGTTTTGACCATTATAAAAACTGTTTAGTGATATCTTGTTATCTTAATTTACATTTTCTTGATGACATGATGTGGAGCATCTTTCCATTTGCTTATCTTCCATCATTACATCTTCACTGATGAGGTGTCTATTAATACCATTAGCCTATTTTTTTATAGGATTGTTTTCTTGCTGTTCAGTTTTAACAGGTTTTCATATATTTAGGATAACACTCCTTTATCAGATGTGTCTCTTGCAAATGTTTTCTCCCCATCTGTGGCCAGTTGTCTAATTCTCTTAATATTGTATTTCACAGTGCAGAAGTTTTTAATTTTAATGAAGACCCAGCTTATCAATTTCTTGTTTCATTGATTGTGCCCTAGGTGTTATATCTAAAAAAGGTATCGCCATACCCAAGGTCATCTAGGTTTTATAATTTGTTATCTTCTAGGAATGTTATAGTTTTATATTTTATGTTTAGGTCTGTGATTTATTTTAAATTGATTTTAATCAAGGATATAAAGTCTGTGTCTAGTTTCTTTTTTTGTTGTTTCATATGGTTATCCAGTTTTTTCTAATTCCACTTCCTGAGGAGACTATTTTTGCTCCCTTGAATTGCCTTTGCTCCTTTGTCAGAGATCAATTGACTTTATTTATAGGGTCTATTTCTGGGCTCTCTGTTCTGTTCTATTGATCTATTTGTCTATTCTTGCATCAGTACTATACTGTCTTGATTATTGAACATTATTGTAAGTACTGAAGCTCAGTAATCTCAGGCCTCCAATTTTGTTTTTCTACTTTATTGTGCCAGCTATTCTGGATCTTTTGCCTTTCCATATAAACTTTAAAATCAGTTTGTTAGTATCTATAAAATAACTTGCTGGGATTTTGTTTGGGATTGCATTTAATCTATAGATAAAGTTAAGAAGAAGTGACATCTTGACAATATTGAGTCTTCTTGTCCATGAACATGGAATATCTGTCCATTTATTTAGTTCTCCTTCAATTTGTTCATCAGAGTTTTGTAGCTTTCCTCAGTAGATCTTGTACATATTTTTTTTTCATCGCAAACTTTTGAGAATAAGCTTTCTTTTTGTAAGCTGGGTTCTTTGCAGAACCATCCTAGTAAGTATGTAAAATGTATTAGGTGAGAAAGGGAAGCCCATTACCTAAAACTGTGTAAACGGGAGAAAAAAATACACATCATCACTTAATGGAATTTTATTTTTCCTCATACAATGTATAATGGCAGGAAATTTTCTTTCACAGCATTTGTGATAAATGGAAGTATACCTTTACTAGTTGAATAGTTATGGGGTTACCTTGCTAGATTTTAAGTACCATGAGGGCAAGGACAATATCGGTGCATTCATCATGGTGTTCTGGCAAATGGTGCATGCTTTGCAAATGTGAATAAAAGCAGTATGTGCCATAAGAGAGGGATGGATCTCAAACTCTATAGTGAGGTCAGGGAAAACCTCTCAGAAGAAATAAAGTAGCCTTAAATGGTGGCCTATATATTTTGGCATATAAATATGAATGTTTTTGGTATTAAACAGATTTGGGCTTTACCCTCAGCTCTACCACTAATTAGCTGGTTACTTGGGACATACTACTTAAACTTACTAAATCTTAGTTTTCTTCTTTAGTAAAATGAAGACCATACTCTATAGAACTTTTATGATAGGTAAATTAAAATGGTATACATAAACATCTCTAGCACAGAATTTAAAACATAGATAATCAGATAAATGCTCCTCCTCCACTCTCTGTCTATTTTGTCTGCTTTAGGTGTTGAGTTTTGCTCCTTTGCAGGGAGATACCTATTGCATAGGACCACATGGGCTATTTGTGTGTCCCCAAATCTGGAAGCAAATATTTAAATAGAATAACAACCCAATGAATCTAACAGTAACACCAAATTAGTTTATTCTACAGAATTAAGTCTTAAAAATGAAAGCTTGGAATCTTCACTTCTGTAAAATGCTTAAAACAATTTCTCCATTCATTCTGCCTTCTTTTGTTCTTTGTTCAAATTGAAAGAAAATTAAAGGTCAAGTATACAGCTCAGATGCAGATTACTTTATTTCAAATTCTTTATTTAAGCTGATAAATCCAGCCAGGTCCTGGAGTGACAGAACAGACTTCTCTGTGGGAAGAGGCATCTTTGCTGTAGGACTATGGACGTTACATGGCGCAGGAGCCAAACCATTTATCTCCATGTGCTGAGAAGCAGCTCATTACGTGTTTAGGTTGCTGGGTTTGTAGTCAAAAGAATTCTGCTTGAGTTCCTGGTCTACTGCTTATTAGCTTGGTGATCCTAACAGGGCCCATTAACTCTCTGTGTTTCCAAAAGAAAAATATGGCACTTCAATACTGCTGACCCAAAGTAAGTGCTTGTGAATGTTTGTTGAAAGAATAAATGATGCAGAAAGTGACATCAAGTGACTTAGTTTCCATGTGTTTGTGCTGTGGTCCCTTATAACTTCTCTTAATCTCACAGACTATGTAAAATTCTAAGTTAAGTTATCCCCCACCATTTAGCCAGAAATATGTGTGCGCCTGTTATACAATGAAAGTAACTGGCCTCAAAGGCTGACTTGTCATCTTTAATGTACCTTCATCATATAATCCCTCCATGGATTCATATATCACCTGTCAGGTAATCTTCTAGAGAAGCTTCCCCATAACAGTGTGGGGTTTGGATGATGAATGAGATGGGTTAGATCATTTCATTCATGATATGGCACCCAAATGTTAAAGCTGAAGGAGAAGAATGTCTGACAAATTGTTTGTTGTCATTAAGGTTTATTTCTCATATGCTTTAGATGGTTTTCCCCACCTCATTCATTGTCCAATGCACAAAGCTAACTATTATAAGGAAGACAATACTTAATGGATGCTAGACAAATGATAGTTGAAGCTGTCTGGTGCATTGCCCGATAAGTGAGAGCCAAATTATAATGTCATTAGATGGGATGCCTCAAGTTATTATGAAGTCGTGCTTCCCACAATGTCCTCCCTTCGTCCTCAGCATGGTTCTTCCTGGCATCTGTTTTCACTCAGCAGCTGCATTGTTTTTTATAACAGCTGAGATCAAGTTTTGAATCTTCTTTTATGCCAATGTAAAAATGCCCAGCCATTACCCAAGATACTTGTTTTGCATATTGGTGTCACACAAATAAAAACCTTAAAAATCATAGTTCACAGATTAGGTATATGTAAGTTTCAACCTACACTGTCTCCAGGGCTTATTTCCTCCAGGCACAAATTCCTTTCTTAGACTGCATGCTCTTGTGTTCTATTTCATGGCCAGTTCTTGGAACATTGACACTCAGTTCATAAATGAAGAATGAATGAATGAACAAATGAACGAATGAACAAATATTCAAAGATGTAGATAGAAACATACTTAATGCATGTTAGTATAAAATATTTTGCCAAAGAGTTGACTATAGAGAAAATGAATTCCACTTCTACCATAGGGGAAGTTAGGATTCCTTGGCATGTTTGTTTGCAATAAAAATTATCTTGATTATTGTTTAAAAGTAGCGTCATGAGTTCACTTACCTTTCCCAGATTAAACAATATCTGACAAACAGAGCTATGGATTTATTTGTGTGTATGAACTACAAAAGAGCAAGTGTTATTCTTTTCTTGATATAAAGGAGAGCAGGGAGCCAACCTAATCATTCAGTAGTAACATTTCTATGTAATGTATTAGTGATATTACACTGTATCCTTAAATAGAGTTCAGACAATTACCACTCTTGTACTAAGTAGCACAACCTTGCTATTTCAAAAGCAGGAAAGCTCTGACATTAGATATGTCTGGGTTCAAATCCTGGCTCTACCAGTTACAAAACATGAGACAAACTACAATTCTATGCCGCAGTTTCTTTGTCTTTCAAATAGGAATAAAAATAGTATGATCATAGAGTTTTGGGAATTGTTCACCTATACATAATTAGAACACTGGCACTTAGTAAGTGTTCAACAAATGTTGGCTATTATTGCAGGGTTGTCGTTAACCTTAGTCTTGTTTTCAGAAGTGATAAAGTGGAAAGAATTCGAGGCTGCCAGTCTCCCTTGCACATCTGTCTGTAGGCCCAGCCTGGCCCCTAAACCAATGCTGTCCAAAAGAAATATAATGAGAGCCACATATGTAATTAAAAATTTTCAGTAGCAGGATTAAAAAGTAAAAAGAAACAGGTGAAACTAATTTTAATGTATTTTCTTAAATCATATATATATATCCAAAATATTACTATTTTAACATGAATTCAATATAACAAAAATTTTAATGCAATATCTTATGTCCTTTATTTCTTACTAAAGCTTCAAAATATGGTGTGTATTTTACACTTACAGCACATCTCAGCATGGAGGCTAAATTTTTATTAGGAAGACTTGATTTAGATTACATAAATCTACAGCTGAAAAAGCAAACACATCCAACTTGTTCCAAGCATATTTAGAAGTTTTCTATTAAGTGCAGTTTTTCAATTTCAGTTTAATTTAATTTAAAACTCAGTTACTCTGTCCATTGCTAGTGGGACATATAGCTAGGATCTTGCAAATTAGCACAGTTCTCAGTAGTCTCAAGCTCAACATACCCAAGTCCCTACCACCCTACCCATCATAAAACCAAGCTGCATATGTTGGGATGCAAGGAAGTTTGACAGGATGGGACCAAAATAAGAGACTGAGTTCATGTGCTATTCCAAAATTGGCTATAAAAGAGAAAAAACAATGGTGGGGTTGGTGGTTAGGGGTTAAGTAACCCAAAACATATCCGTGGAAAGAGAAGCTCTTGCCGTACATGACCCCACAGACTGTTGGTCCCCTTTGTGCCCTTGTCTGCATTCTCCACCCTTTCTGGTTCCTAATGGGCCTATTGACCTGTGGCTAAAATTGCTAGCCAGGTGTTACAAACAACATCTGCACAGTTCTTTATTAGTGACCAGAAAGTATAAATATTCTGTTTTGATGATGAGTGTTCCTCAGAACCAAGGTTCTCTGAATCAGAGGGTCTATTTATTGGTTTATTTTTATTGTATATGTTCTACTAAAAATATCTGATCTGACTTTACAATATAAATATTTTTAAAAAAATAGGTTAACACCAAGTTCATTTATTCCTTCAAGGACTATTTAGTAAATGTCTACCTTGTTGCAGGATCTCTATTAAGTACTGAGAACAACAGTGAATTGTAATAGACAAGCCTCTGTCCTCATGTATTAGTATCTGGTGTGGTATAGATTAGCAAATGGACAAGTGCATATCAAGGTGACATATTTTGGCAATAAGAGCAACAGAGGGACTACAGGAGCAAAGAAGGGAGGGGGCTAAGCCTGAAGTGAGCCATTGAAAGAAGAGGTCAGAAGAGACTTCTAGGAGGAAATGATGTTTAGGACAGGAAAATGATGAAGAGCCAGGAAAAATGATGAAGAATTATTCAGGAAAGAAATATCAGGAAAAAGGAATCAAATGTGGGAAGACCTGGGAAAAAGGCAAAGAGGAATGTGCGAAGAAATTCAGTGTGACTAAACGTCACAGTGGGAACTGAGTCAGAGAGATTAGGCTGGGAAAGTATGTAATAGTCAGATTATCCAGGGTTTTGTGAGTATAATGGAGAGTCAATGAAGAGTTGCAGAATGGCACAACCAAATTTACAGGTAAGAGCCTTCACTCTGGCTGAGATAGGGAAGACAGAGGTAACAGAACTTGGTAAGAAACACACAACAATGTGGGCATGAGAGGAGAGGAGGCTGCTCTGGGCCAGTGCTCTAGCAGTGGGGATGGAGAGATGTGGATGGACTGGAGAGACATGTAGGAGGTAGCGTTTACAGGATGTAGAAATAGATGAGCAGACGCACAGTAGAGTCAAAAATTATGCCCAAGTTTCTGACTTGTTAGTATTTCCATTCATTGGGTCAGGGACAAAAAAAAAGATTGAGTAGTTTGGGGATCACAGTTCAGATTTAGGCATGTTATATATATCTTTGAGGAAAACTAGTACTAATTTATAATTGGATAGTTGCAAGTTTAAAAGTCAGGTAAAAAATCAGAATGAGAAGGAATTCTTGTAGCCTCTAGAGAGTAACTGAAACTATGGTAATATGCGAGGACACACAAAGGGACTGTTTGGAGGAGGAAGAGATCAAAGGCCAGGATAAATCCCTATGGAATGCCAACCTTAATGGGACAGACAGAGGAGGCAAAGCAGATGTGTAAGCAAACAAGTAAATGACAATCAGAAACACAGAGTGTCTATTCACAATAGCCAAGATATGGAAGTAACCTAAGTGTCCATCAAATAGATGAATGGCTAAAGAAGATGTACATTATACAATGGAATATTATTCAGCCATAAAAAGAAAAGAAATCCTGACATTTGCAACAACATGGATGGAGCTAGAGAGTATCATGATCAGTGAAATAAACCAGGCAGACAAAGACAAATACCAAATGATTTCACGTATTTGTGGAGTACAAAAACAAAGCAAAACAGATAGAGCAAAATAGCAGTAGACTCACAGACACTGAAAAGTCTCCCCCAAAGGGGAGGGATTGGGGAGGGCATGGGGGGAGAGGGAAAGGGATTAAGGGACACTATAATTCACAATCACCATATAGGTTGGTCATGGGGATGGTAGTACCTCACAGAGAATGCAGTTAATGATTCTGTAACATCTTACTATGTTGATGGACAGTGACCCCACTGGAGGAGGTGAGGACTTGATAATATAGGTAAATGATGAGCCATTGTGTTGTGTATTTGAAACTAATATAAGATTGTATATCAATGATATTCATTAAAAATTAAAAATTAAAAAAAAGACACAGAGTATCAATAAAATAAAAGGACAAAAGTATTTCAAGAAGGGAGGAATAATTAATGGTGCCAAAAATAACAAAATTGTTGGTGACTTTGTTGAGGCTAATTTCAGTGGCTGTGGTTGGAACAGAAATCAGAATGCAGTAGGCTGATGAGAATGTAGGAGATGAGGAATGTTGTATTCTCTGGCTTCTTGCCAAAATTTCTCATCTTAACCTTCAACCAAAATGCAATGCAGTAAAGGAAAATATTATTTCTTATGCTCATAGCCAGCACAACTTACAGTATCACATTTCTGACCTCAATCGAGTATGACAGTCTGGGACAGTCATTGCAATCTGTGCAAAGTAGGGTGCCACCCTTTACTTAGTCATCCTCTTATGGACAAACTAGGAGTGGACATATGTGAAAATTGGTAGTAACCTAGGTTAAGGGAAATTCCCAGGACGCCCCCCCTCCCAGCATCTCCATCCTTCCTCATTTTGGGCTCTCCTTTTATTTTTCCTTTTTAAAATTCCCTGTTAAAATGCAAGGTCTTTGAAAGTTCTTACTCAACACCTCAATTAAAAGTTAAGTTTTATTAATGTTATTGGGAGATGGAATAAAGACTGAGCCAGGAAAGGGGCAAGGGCAGAAGTAAAGAGCTACAAAACATGGCTTTTGTTGACCTCATAATTTTTACGTAGTGTCAGTTGTGTACTAGTCTCACTGCTATTCTAGTCCTACTCACTGAAAGTGACAGGAGAGCCATTTCTGTCACATACTCAATTACCCCCAATTGCCATCCTCTGGAAAGAGTAAGTGGAGAAAGTATCAAAGTAATGAATGGACACATTTCAAAGGTCATTCCTAAAAACTGCTGTGTAAAAATGGCAGATCTAGAAAAAACTTTGAGGTACACTAATCATCTTTTTAAAACTAGAAGTCATACACAAGTTTATGCAATGAATGGATGGATGGATGGATGAATAGAAGAAGGAAGGAAGGGAGGGAGGGAGGGCCTCAGAAAACACTCTGTGGTTATTACTGTTACTGACCTTGTTTTAACATTAGAACATATTGCATGCCATTCACCTCATTAATGGTGGGAAAAGCATAGGTTTTGGAATAAGGTGACTATTACTTGCTGACTTGTGTTGTTAAGGAATTTGTTTTCTTTTTCTGAGCCTCATTATCTCATCTGTCAAGTGGTATTATACTGTGCACGGTACAGGGATGTTATAAGCATAAAAAATCTTTTATGTAAAAGATCATGTATGTAAATTATGATGCTCTATACATACATTAGGTATTATTCTGCATCTGAGTATAACTTATCTTCCTGGAGGGAGGATTGCCTGGATATAATCTATTGTGAATGACTATGAGAACTTTTAATACATTAATAGCTTTAGGCCTCAAATCCTGGAGAGCTTATTAGGGCTCATTAGTGCCCAGGCAGCAAGCCCTCCCTGTCTCCTCTGAGCATTTTGTGTGTTGTAATGTGATGTCCTGTATGCTCTAATACTCTTTCCCACTGGTTTTGGTTATTTTCCCCATACACTTCCCTCGAAAGTGCCCACTTTCTCTCATGCAAGCTCTTTCTCCATGCTTAACTCTTCCATTTTATAAAGTAAACAATCTTACCCACTCCCACTCACTGGCATATTTTAATCACTCCTAATACTTAAGTGTAGTTTTGTGCTTCTGCTTACTCTCCGGAGCACTGTGACAAACCTTCTCTGAGTGCTAATTAGGACCAACTTGAGCATAGGTCAGCAGCCCTTTAACTGTTGTCTTTGAAACAGTTCCAGTTAGTCCTTTGAAATAAACTTCAGAAAAGAGCTCAAATTAGTTTGTTTCTCAATGTCCCATGGCTCAGACATTGGATTTTTTCCCCATAGTGACTTCTGGTTAGCAGTCAAAGAGCTGCTTTTCTACATTATGATTTTAACTCAACTTCCTATGAATGGAAAGGTTTAATCATTTCTTCAAAATCTATAATTATTTTTTGTCTTTACATTTGCAACTTTCCCCAAATGCTCCTTTCTCATTGAAGCCATCTCCTGTTCCATTTAGGTTATCTTTCAGGGGTGATATTTCTTAAGAAGAGTCTTATCCAAACGTCTTAAACAGGAACAGTTCTATGGGGCTTAAATTGTTCATACAGTCTGGACCAGCTACATAATTTGTGAGTCATAGTGTAAAATGAAAATGCAAAGATCTTTGTTTATAAAAAATTATCAAGAATTACAAGACAGCAACAGCAAAACATTAAACCAAGTGTAGAGCCCCTCTGACCAGGGGAACCCCATGCAACTGCATAGGTCGCATGCCCAGGAAGTCCTGTATCTGATCACGGTGCGGTGATAAAAATGGACAGTCTTGTTCACTTTGCATCATAATTGTGGACTTAACACTTCAAAATAAATATATGTCTTTGATAACCTCTGTAATAGATTCCTTTTAGATTTTAATTTCTTAATCTCTTTGGCAATTTTTAGCAACTCAGTTATTTTACTTTATGTGAATTGTCTGACACCCTTTATTTTAGTCAATGGCTACCTAATTTTGGGTTGGAAAATTAATTGGGACTTTTCAAGGAAGTTAAATTCTCAAATAGCCATACTTTAATGATGCATTAAACCATAAATTGCATTTATTGCCATTTCACTTGTTAACACAAGTACATTTATAGTGTTAAAAGCTTTTAAAATCCAAAAACACTGTCAAGGCATAAACATGAAAGAGTGTGGAGTCTGGTAAAACCCTGGAAGGATTTCATGTGTGTTTGGGGGCAACCCACAGTATCTCAATTGATTGTAAAATACACTTAATGCTAAATTTGATGGCATCCTTACAGTGCCTTGTGTTCTTACATGCATATTTTCAGACCTCCTCCTCCTCCGCCTGAACTAGCCATCACTTAGCCCTGCAGGGAGCTGAGTTCCTATGCTTATCTGCTAGGCTAGGGGGAGCGAGTGGTGTTGGTTTGGCTGTATGTGGCCAATTATCTTGACCTTTATGATAGATCAAGCCTTGGTGGAACCAGGAAATGGAGTCTCCCTCCCATTTACATCTCCTTCAAGGGCATGTAGCCTGTTGCGGTGGGTTTGTAGTCTTACATTTCACTCCCCAGCAATGCACATCTTGAGACACTGTGATTAGCATCCCTAATTCCTAAAAATTGACTTGCCCTGTTACAAGGAGAGAGCTGTCACCTAAAATACTTCACCTACTGTTCAAAAGGGTATTATTTTAGTGCCCTGGGGATAGGAAAAGTTTTCAACCCACCAGTGCAAGGATTAGTTTTATTTTAAAGCATTTTAAGTGTTTTAGATAACTTAGCTAAGAGTAATCCAAGTTCAGTGGCCTCCCAAGAACCTTTGAAAATGTGCTCTAAGTCCTTATCTGATTATTTGTAAAAATGCCTACATTCTCTATATATTTGGACATCAAGATCTGCCTCCTTTGTATGTCACAGAAATTAAGGTACCTTCTTCTGTATCAACCTAACACAGAGGGTGATTTCATTTGGATAAATAACTTTCTCTTTGAATAGGATTTCTGACCGAATCATCTCGAATTAATCATATGTCTATTGAATAGCATGTGCACTTTTCCTTGTTTTTAATATCCCTGTCCACTAAGCAAATAAAGGCATTTCTCTTTTTATTAATTGGGGTATTCATAATTGCCTGTATAATTTTAGAGAGATACATAATTTTGTGATTCACTTTGAGTCAGGTTAAGGTTATATCTTAATGAAACTAAGAGAGCATCATCTCTTCAAATGATCTCTATTCACTAGCTTCTTTCACCATTGACTCACTTAACCAGTCAGATCAGTTTATGTGTTGAGACACAGCCTGAGTCAAACAGCTAGTGTTAATAGGTTGTTTTTAAATCATTGAACTAATTGTCCCATTCTTTTAACAGAGTTGACTAAACTAACTGGACTTTACAGTGGTTAATTCAGAGATGATGTATTTTGTTTCATTTATGAACATGTGCAATGAAGTTGCACATCCAACACATATGAGGAAAACATGTATTTTCATTTTTCTTCATCATTCTTCACCTGGACAGGATAGAATGACATGCCATCGCTTCAATAACAACAGCATTGATGAGAGCTGGTATCAAAATACTTCCACCCTCATTCATGATTGACTCCCCTTCCCAAATCTCATTTTTCAGAAAGACATAGAAAAAACAAAACTGTATTAATAAGTCAAACAGCTTAACCAAACAGCTCTTTTACTTCTGTGAGTTTCTAAGGCATCCCTGGTGCACTTTGTGAGTGGTTGCTCACGGAGCAGCTGGAGGGTGTGCAACACTTACTGCGCCAGTTATCGCTTGAATGCCAGGCTCCTAGCTTCCTGTTTGTCCTCACAACTCTTCAACATTTCATGTGAAATAGAACCCTTGGATGATACAGTTAAAGAAGCAAAATATCATGGCTTTAGCATGTTTAAGTCATAGGTTATTCATCTTTCTCTATAGACATGTGATTGGTGCATGTTGGTTGGAGAAGAGTGGTAAACTAGATAAACCATGTACTTAAAGAGGCAGTTACTGTGGTTGCATTACTTCACACTGGATTGAAGAAGAAAACTCTTAGACCCTAAATTGTTGACAAAGAGCACAGCAGTGAAGTCAAAGGCCCTGCTGGCACACTGCATGAAAGTGAGCTTTAATTATTAAAAAAGTGTTTGGAGTAGGGTTTCGCCATATCGGGACTATTGACTTTTTAGACTGGATACGTCTTTGTTGTGAGGAGCTGGCCTGTGCATTATGGGATGCTTAATGATCCCTGGCCTCCACCCGATAGATGCTTGTAGTCCACCTTCTCTTGATTGTGACAGCTAAAACTGTCACTGGACATTGCCAAATATTTTCTGGGGGGCAACATTGTCCTCACTTGAGAACTTCTGTGAGTTTCTAAGGCATTCCCTGATGCACTTTGTGAGCTTCTCAATATTCAAAGCATTTCATCTCCTCAACAACTCTGTTATGGATTTTTTTTAAATCTCCATTTTACAAAGGAGGAAATTGAGGCTTAAAAAGGAAACTGACTTGCCTAAGGTCTCACAAGTCGTATATGATGGGGATGGAATTCAAACTAAAACAGGTCAGATGTTTTTTACAGATAATTCATTACCCTGAATTGGACTCCCTCTTCTTCCCTCTTCTGCCTCTTCTGTTATTTGGGTTTCCTGGATTTACATGAATAGACTTGAACCAGAATTATCCTCAGTATCCTAAGGGGCACTTAATGTTCAACCTTTTAGTTAAGACATCAGTTTGGTCATTAGTCCCCAAAGCTGCAATATTTGATATGTTGACATGAGTAAATCAGGTTATTGTTGAGAGCTGTAGAATTTTTTTAAGAAAACATCTTAAATTTCAGTAAGATGAATGAACATTTTTTTTTCAGTAAGGCTGTAGATCTAAATTTCTCTTCACCTTAAAATTTCTTAATGCTTTGAATCCACATTAATGATTCACAGACAAAGGTTGGTTTATTAAAAACTGGGTTCACTTTTTTTTTGATGTCAAAGTTTCTGTGCAGTCAGGAAGGGATAATTTTTTGAAGTATCCTCAGAGACAAAGAAATGCCTTTAAGAACTAACTTCAAATTGGTCTGTGTTGGCACATTAAGACATATTCCATGACCACTGAGCACCAAGGCTAGTGTTTAAATATCTATGCTCCCCAAAATGAAACTATTGTTACAGTACCAGAAATAAAAGGGAGCATCTCTTTGTCATGAGACAAGATAATTTGGCCAAATAAATAAGTAAATAAGTGGGCAGCAGCTTCTAAGGCTTAAGTTCCAACGTTTATTCATGATAGAACTTATATTTAGCCTCCAGTAGCAGCAAGCCAACTCTGTAATGATGAATTATGACCTACTCAGCTAATATTTCAGTAAGAGTGAGGAGACTGTTCTGGTTTCCATTTAAGATGTTTGTTTTAAAAAGAAAGATGAACCATCTGAACCTGGCAGTCATGATGAGGAAGTGGATTGCTTCTGCTCTGGATGCTCATGGCATTTGCAAGGCTTGCAGAAGAACAACAGTGTGATGGTTCCTCAAGAAAACGAAGCCTAGCATTGCCATATGACCCAGCAATTCCACTCCTAGGTTTATACCCAAAAGAAAAATGTATTTACCATACACTATGCACAAAAAAATCTAGGGTAAATATTTTAATTTTAAAAATGGACAAAAGGCTAAAATCCCTAATATACAAACCAATTTGAAAACTAAAAGAAATAAAAAGCTCAACATCGCAACAAAAAATGGACAAAGGAAACATAGGCAGTTTACAGAAGAAATACTAAATGACCAATAAATATATAAAAATATGACAATGTGATCATCCTTACTGGTAATAAGATAAATATAAAGAAAAATAAGGTACCACTTTTTTCCTAGGAAAAAGAAGGGAGGGAATGGGCACTATGAAAAAAAGGACAGATCAAAAGTTGACCATCTTTTTAAAACAGTACAAACATGGACAATATCCATCAAATTTTTTATTAATATTCCCACCCTTTGACCCAGCAGTTGACTGCTAGCACTTAACAGAACAGTCATCAGATACATGTACAAAATCATATGTGCTAGATGTTCATCATATAACCTAGATGTCCAGCAATAGGAAAGAAGTTATGTCAGTCACGGGGCATTGATAAGATAGAATAAACCCTGTGCCATCACTTAAAATTATATTAAGGAGAATATTTAATGGCAAAATATTTCATGGACAAAGGTTCATAATATATCGTTAAGTGTGAAAAAAGCACACTGAAAAATTAATCATTCTCTTGGAGTATTGATATTATGAATTATCTTTATTATCTTTTGTATCTCATATATTCAAGGTTTCTACAGTGGAAATGTATACTCAGCAAAATGCTATATAAAAATATATATATTAATAAACAAAAATCAATGTGGTGAGAAGCACCTGAGATGGCTGAGGCCATGTTTAGCTGGAGAGTGTATTGAGCATGTAGTTGGGGAAGCAAGAATCAGAGCAGTCCCTATGCCACCTTCCATAGTCCCTTGGTGGCCTCCCTCGGGGCTGGGAGGAAAACAGTGACACTAAAGCATGCAGACAACAAGCAGTGTGCAAGCCCAGCCCATACACCAAGGAAGTCAGTCTAAGATCTGGATGTCTGGACTTAGTTCTTAAGGAAATTACACTGCTGGTTCTGTTGGTCAACAACATGAAAAATACTGTACCTGTTATTGTCTCCTAGCCAGATGAGATGAGAGTGTTTGTTTTGGAAACTTACATACTTTCCTGAGCTGTCCTTAAGTCATGTGCAGGGTAATTAGATAGGATTATGTATTATGTATAGTTATAATCATTATATTTTGAAAGAAAATGAATAATAAAGGATTTTTCTTCAAAAACCTGTGAACTTATTAAGTGGAAAGCCTTATAAATATGTAAAAGTTAAATCACATTTAAGCTTTTATTTAATGAGTACCATTACATTAAAAGTTGTGTCTTTCCCCTAAAAAAACCCAGACTTACAATCATCAAAAAATAGTTTGTGCTATCATATACTATGGAATTGTAAATTCCTTTGAGATCAGGGTGCATTTCACTCCTTTATAAGTCTTATTTTACTAATTATGAAAAGCAATGTATGTTTGAGCAATTTAGGAAATGTAGATAAACATTAATTAAAAAATAAAAATAAATATTACTGTTATTCCCTCTATTCAGATATACTATTATAAATACTGCAGAAAATATCCTTTCAGACTTTTTGTATCCATTTATTCTATACTTAAAAAACAGTACTATGTTTTAGCTAATGGTTTGCAATCTGTATTTTTAACTTAACACATTTAGGAAATAGTTCTGTGTCATTAAATATTTTTTAGAGTAGGATTTCCTTCATTTGAGAATATTATACTGTATCACCCAGTCTCCTTATTTTCAGACATTGAGATTGTTCCCAGTTCCTATCATTATGAACTGACTTGTTATAAATGTCCATGTATTTCTATGCATCCATGTTTGTTTCCTTGGGAAAAATTCCTAGGAGTAGAATTACTGTGCTAAAAGTATGAAATGTTAAGACTTTTAATTCATATTGTCAAATTGCTCTCAACATAGGTACTATCAATTTGCACTCCCACCAGAAGTGCAGAGAACTGATTTCCCAGCACCCTCACCAACACTACTATCGTTTAAACAAATGCAGATTGATAGATGAGAAATAGTATCTCATAACTGTTTTGAATATGCATTTTGTTGACTACTGAAGATGAACTTTTTTGAAGATGAACTTTTTTCATATGATAATTGAGTACTTATAATTATTCTTTAGAAATTTCCTGTTTTTGCCCTTTGTTCATTTTTTCCCATGTTAATCTGTTTATTGTTGATTTTTAAGAGCTCTTTTTATATTAAAAATATTACATGAAGGCCCATTTCTTATACTTTGTATCCTCCACAATATCTAGTAACAATTTAGGCAAATGGTGATAGTTCTTTACAAGGAGAACTTTATTTACACTATGCCTGCCTTTGATTAAATCAATAGTATGTATTCCTTTGGTTAAAATAATGTACAAATCACATTATTTTTCTATACTGTCTTTCAGTTCAAGCACTAAATGTGATAATTTCAGTGTTTCAGAGAATAAAAATAGTCCAAGATCCATAGAAAAAATTTAAAGGAATTAGAACTAGTAAACTGAAAAAAAAGTGGGGGTGGAGCTGTTGGTCACACACTTTCATGATTCTACATGGCAGAATCACTAATCTTCGATGAGGTCAGCTTAAGGAGAGAGGAACTTAAATTGTAACAGAAAACTGGTTTGGAAAAGAACAATTTTGAAGTGTAAGAATGATTTTAGCATTGAGTTGGAATCCTCAAGATAATTGTAATGTGATCTTTCTTAGAATTTTTTAGCAAGAGAAACTAGAGTAGGGTAGAGATAGGGTCTTTTATTTCTGTTCCCCCAGTGGAGACAGGACAGGACAGGCCTGGTGCTCACTGGAGGCCTCCAGTGGGCAAGCATATCCAGACAGGTTGGAGGGGAGGGAACTGTGGTGCCCTGGTACCTTGAGTGAACTGCAAATAGACAGTTTTATAGACATGATTTTTATATAGACATTCATATAGCATCATCCTGTGTGTGTAGAACACATCAGTGCTATAAATACAGCATTTTAAATATAAAACAATTTTGGTAACTCTACTTTTAAATCATTTTAACAAACCAGGAGCCTCCAACTATGAAAGGGCCTGGGCTCTGACCCACCTCTAAGAGGCATTCATCATGGATTAACAAGTTGAAAATGCTGAAAAACCCTTGTAGGGTTTGCTGATTTTCAGATTATTTACCTGGATATGTAATTGAGCAATACTATGACTGGCCTGCTAGCTTTGATTGTGCCTCCCACACCTCCCACCAGGGGATCATATTAATACCAAAATTGCTTAGCTTTCCATTAATCAATTATGAGCGGCTTTATTTAGGGGAGGCAGGGAGTTTGCCACAGTGGAAAATCCAGCGGGGCTTTACAATTTCTTATTAAATCTTCTGAAGGGTTTTTTCCCCAAAATGTGATTAATAACAGAGTTCGATGACAAGATAAAAAAGCAAAGTATACCATTTGTAATTCTAAAAGAAAATTGCAGGTAACCTAACTCCAAAAGCAGTAATAATTAGAATAGCAAGAGGTACTGAGATAGTGCAAATTAAATCTTTTAGGCATCTTGTGGTTATTTTGGAGAAATCATTACTTGTTGTAATCATTTGGATTATATGGTGGGAATGCACTGGTGACTAGGGGTTTGATAGATGTATAATTTGACTCTGGAAGTCAACAGGATCAGAACTCTAGATAGTAAATATTGCCAGTTACTGATAATGCCTGCCTAACAAAGTGGAAAAGTGTTACAAGTTGTGACTTGGACCTCATCAATATACTTATGCTAATAAACTCCTTTGCAAGAGGGGACATCATTGATTTCTCCTCAGGGATTTACTTAATGTTTTCTCTTTATTTTTTCAGTTCTTTAATTCTTTCTAGTCAAGGTGGACTGAGATATAGAACATTCAACTGACAGTTTTGTTTGCCTGTTAGGTTGCTTTAAAAAGCCTAGTCATTCTTGTTGGTTACCTTAATGTAATAGGCAAGCAGAGCACTAGTCCAGTGGTTAACACAACTCTATCAACCGTATAGCTTTACACTGATTACACCATCCATGACATGCAGATGGGTACTGGGGGAATAGTCAGAGAGACGCATTTATGTAAAAGATATGCTTTGAGCCTCTTATGTGCCAGACATGGTACAAGATGTCCTGGGCATGTCTCTTACCTGTTACATGGCCAATACCAAAGTTGGTAAACTCAATTCTCAGTCTTCTCTGAAAAACCACAAGTTCAAGAATGCCTTTGTTGCATTTGAAGCTAATTAAAATTAAGGGGATAACCAACAAAAATTTTTCTCATATGAATTTCCAAAACTTTAAACCCTATCAGAAAAATAATGTTAACCCTATGGAGGATGAAACTGCCTTAAAATAAATCAGCATATTGAAAGCTTTGCTATTTATTGTTTTGCAGTAGAAAAGTAACTTGCTTTTCCTCCTAGAAAAAAATTACCAAAGTGGAAAGATGTGGTTATACATTTAGTAGAGAAAAATTAAATTTGGTATTTGTCAGAAATTTGGAGAAATAAAGACAAGAAATGGAGCAACTGTACTCAGTTATCTATTCCAGTGGTCAGAAATTAAATGCAAGTGCAGTAGCAATATCAAATATATATATATATATATATGTGTGTGTGTGTGTGTGTGTGTGTGTATGTGTGTCTTCCTGCCTATCTATCTATCTATCTATCCACACATATATCCCCCAGACAGTTCCCAGTAAACCTTTTGCACAAAAATCTTAAAGTCTGTTTTTTAGGGAACTCAACCTGTGACATCTATTATATAGGGTAAAATTATAAAATAAATGGTAAGTATAGGTTTTGTTTCACAGCAGTGGAAAACAATTAGAAATTAGGTATTTAGAATTGGGTATTTAATAATGAGACATAAAATTTGTAGGGTTCTGACTCAGCCTCACTCACCTTACCCTAGTCTAGACCTGAGCAACATGCTTCCAGTCCAATAACCTCTGGCAACCATTCTTTCCCCCTCCTCTGACAAAAGAGGGCTGTGTTGGTTGCAGTCCCAGGAGCCTAAGCTGGATGGGGACTGATTGCCTGCAGATGCAGTATGTTCCCACCCAGGGAAATACTAAAAGCAGAGTCCTAAGAGAATGGTAGGTCAGAATCAGAATAAAGAGGCCATGCTGGGTTATTTATCCAAATGGGGTGGAAGGGAAGCCAAAATATAAAGTTACAGGGGCAGAATGAAAGCTTGCTGCTTAATGAGGATGTGGGGAGATGAGCCTGAAAAATTACTGAGTCATTTGTGGACTCCTGGATATTCTTTTCTCATCCACTTTCACAGGTGCTATGAGGGCTGCAGGAGAGTGAAAGTGATGGCCAGAGGCAAATCGTTTACGTGTTTTGGCATTTCTAGTTAACTGACAGTACACATAGCCAGACCAAACAAATGTGCTTTCTCCATTTTCACCAACCTTACACTATTTTCAATTAGGTCTTAAGGCAAGTAAGTTCAAGATACTGGCTATGTGCTCCTCTCTCTGGAAGACTCATAGAGTGAGACAGTCAGTGAGGACACTCACACTGGGTTGGAAATGGCCCCTTAGTAGTGTCCTGCACTGGTCCAGGCAATACCAAGTAAATTACCGAAGAAGCTGGTAGAACTGTGAGTCCAGTCCAGGAAGGCTGTTAAGGGACAACTTGAAAACTTGAAAGAAGTCAAAGAGATTAGCGGCCTCCCCAACAACCAAAAGCCATCTCCTATGCGTTTCCAAAACCCACCCAACTCCAAAGCAGAGACTCTTCTGTTGAGCAAGAAAACTCAAGTGAAAACATGGGCAAGGAGATTCCACTCTAAAGAGTCTCTGCATACATACTGTCACCTCCTCCTCCTCCACCAGTACCACCAGATTCCTAGTGGCACATTTTCCCAAAGATAGTTTATCCAATGAGCTAATCAATCTGAAAACAGAAGCCCCTCCTGAAAGTTTCCCCTGTTAGGAAGTTCTCTGCTTTTTGTGATGAAAAACTGAGGAAGTTGATGCTCCAGAATCCAAATCCACTTTGTTAAATTTTTACATAAAAAGCTGAGTAGAAGTTACAAATGAGAGTAAGACAGAGAGAGAAGAAAAAGGAGTTTCTCTTATACTTGCATTTGTTTAATTTCTCAGGAGACTAGTATTAATAGACTATACTTTTAGGAGAAGTAAATTAACTTTTTACAGTGTTTAAGGAACATTGTATATGTAGGATCAAATGAGGGGAAAAGATAGTTTTGCCAAAGGCAACTGTTATCAAGGTTCTGAAATTAATTGAATGCTTTAATTGAGGTAGATTACTAGCTAATGCTTGCTTGAATACGGTAATTCTCCTATTAAATTATCTTTGAATAATTACCTGAAATTTCTCAGCTGCAGGGACTGATGGCTATTTAATTGCACAGTGATGTTGCTATATAATTACTTAACAAGGTGTCCTGTAATAGTTTAATTCCCTTTTTACTGAAAAAAAGTGGATGATAAAGTAACTACAAATACCTTTTTCATAAAAAATAAATCACTGTAGATTTTCTCCTTCAGATTATTTGATATAGAAAGTAAATGAAATTATTTCTAGATTTTTTATTTATCATTTGAGTATTGATGATTCTTAAATAGAATAGAGCCTTTCTAACATATAATACATTAGATAACACTTCAAAGGCTCAGAATTGTCATTTTTAAGTTTTGCTCATCATGAGCACTTTGTCTCTTTATTAAATACCCAAGAAGCCACACCTTTCTCTTCATTTTTATTGCTATTGTATCTGAGGTTTTCAAATTAGGTTTGCAGTCATTAAATGAATAATTAAATATTATTTAAATATGGCCATATTTTCTGCCATGTGACAGTGAGATGACAGAAAATTAAATGAATTGCATGAAATTGTTTGGCAAACAATCTACAAAGTAGGTAGTTTCCACCAAGACATCACTTTATTAGCATTTAAAATGGTAGCTACAAATTTTATTGGAATTTTAACAACAAATATCATCTGACTCTTGTCAGGTTAATCTAACTGACTTCTATGTAATCTTCATCTGATACTGAATTCAAAAGAAAAGGGCACAATATATTTTGACAACTTTCCTTTCTCATGTAAATTGGCAACATAAAAACTAGTAAATCTTAGAAAGACACAGCTGATTGGGATATTGACCAAAAAGCAAATTAACATTAGTACATTTCCAGTTTTAGCACATTAAATATATTTTCAGCATTTGTCATAATGATTTAACATTACGTACATATGTGCATGATCTTAATGCCAGAATATGTGATGGTTAAGTTTGACAGAACAGTAGTTGCTTGGCAAACACTAGAATTGAAAATTTTCTTTTTTTTTTCCTGTTGTATCTCTCAGAGGACCTGATGACAAGATTATCTTTTTCTTTTTCTTTTTCTTTTTTTGTTAAGGTATCATTGATAGACAACCTTATGCTCAGGTTTCACATGACCAACATTGTGGTTACTACATTCTCCCTATTATCAAGTCCCCCCCACATACTCCATTACAGTCACTGTCCATCAGCATAGTAAGATGCTATAGAGTCACTACTTGTCTTCTCTGTGCTATACTGTCTTCCCCATGCCCCCCCTACATTATGTCTGCTAATCATAATGTCCCTTAATCCCCTTATCCCTCCCTTCCCACCTCACCCTCCTCTGTCCCTTTCCCTTTGGTAACTGTTAGTCCATTCTTGGGTTCTGTGAGTCTGCTGCTGTTTTGTTCCCTCAGTTTTTTCTTTGTTCTTATACTCCACATATGAGTGAAATCATTTGATACTTGTCTTTCTCTGCCTGGCTTATTTCACTGAGCATAATACCCTCTAGCTCCATCCATGTTGTTGCAAATGGTAGGATTTGTTTTCCTCTTATGGCTGAATAATATTCTATTGTGTATATGTACCACATCTTCTTTATCCATTCATCTACTGATGAACACTTAGGTTGCTTCCATATCTTGGCTATTGTAAATAGTGCTGCAATAAACATAGGGGTGTATGTCTTTTTGAATCTGTGATCCTGTTTTCTTAGGGTAAGTTCCTGGGAGTGGAATTCCTGGGTCAAATGGTATTTCTACTTTTAGTTTTTTGAAGAACCTCCATATTGCTTTCTACAATGGCTGAAATAATTTACATTCCCACCAGCAGTGTAGGAGGGTTCCCCTTTCTCTGCATCCTTGCCAGCATTTGTTGTTCCTATTCTTTTCTATGTTGGCCATTCTAACTGGTGTAAGGTGATATCTCATTGTGGTTTTAATTTGCATTTCCCTGATAATTAGTGATGAGGAGCATTTTTTCATGTGCTTGTTGGCCATCTGAATTTCTTCTTTGGAGAAGTATCTGTTCAGTTCCTCTGTCCATTTTTTAATCGGGTTATTTGCTTTTTGGTGTTGAGGTGTGTGAGCTCTTTATATATTTTGGATGTCAACCCCTTATCAGATATTTCATTTAGAAATATATTCTTCCATACTGTAAGATGTCTTTTTGTTCTACTGGTGGTATCCTTTGCTGTACAGAAACCTTTTAGTTTGATATTTCCCACTTGCTCATTTCTGCTTTTACTTTCCTTGCCTGAGGAGATAGGTTCATGAAAAAGTTGCTCATGTTTATGTTCAAAGAGTTTTGCCTATGTTTTCTTCTAAGAGTGTTATGATTTCATGACTTACATTTCAGGTTATTTGGTCCATTTCTAGTTTACTTTTGTATATGGAGTAAGACAATAATCCAGTTTCATTCTCTTACATGTAGCTGTCCAGTTTTGCCAACACCAGCTGTTGAAGAGGCTGTCATTTCCCTGTTGTATGTCCATGGCTCCTTTATCATATATTAATTGGCCATATATGTGTGGTTTTATATCTGGGCTCTCTATTCTATTCCATTGGTCTATGGGTCTGTTGTTGTGTCAGTACCAAATTGTCATGATTACTGTGACTTTGTAGTAGAGGTTGAAGTTGGGGAGCATAATCCCCCCAATACACTTTATTCTTCTTTCTAAGGATAAGGATTGTTTTGGCTATTCAGGGTCTTTTGTGATTCCATATGAATTTTAGAACTATTTTTCTAGTTTTTGGAAGAATGCTGTGGGTATTTTGATAGGGATTGCATTGAATCTATAGATTGCTTTATGCAGGATGGCCATTTTGACAATATTAATTCTTCCTACCCAAGAGCATAGGATGTATTTCCATTTATTAGTGTCCTTTTTAATTTCTCTCAAGAGTATCTTGCAGTTCTGGGTATTGAAAATTGTTTTGATAAATTAAGAGAATAAGTCCATTAACAAGATGAGGATTGTTAATTTCAAGGCAATTTCATTCACCTATAGAGGATGGACATGGATGATCTATTTCTAGTATGTCAAAAACAGTACTGAGTAATTGTAGAACATTAGCTAAATATGAGACTTTATATTAGACCTTTTTTCTAAGCAGACCTAATACTGAAATACATAGAAGTCTTACCATCCTAAGTACTGTTTGGTACAAAACTGGTGATGCCAAAGTCGGTTTCCAGTTTTACTTCTAAATTACAAGTTCATAAATATAATACATTCATCACATTGGTTAAAAACAAACTCTTCAGTATATGAAAGTTATTTGCCTTCAGTATGAATAGTTTGATCCTACCTATGATAGCTTTTGGACCAGGTAAAACTTTGGCACAGAATATCCCTTGTGACTATTGTGTAAGCAATAAGAAATACAGACGATCCATACTTTGATGAAATTACCCTCATATGTTAGAACAATAGATGGATCCATTGCCTAAGAAGTATGCCTCACAGGGAAATATATACTTTGACCTGAGAAGATTTTCCTTTCTACAAGGAAATCTAATCTGACCACCTCACCCTTTGAAAGTAGGTATAATGAATTTAGCAGCTAGAGAAAACTGTACAACAGCCATTATGTCTTTGAGATCTTTGAGATTAAATTGGAATTTTGAAATTCCCTTGAATTAGGAAACAGAGTTAAGGTCGTCATTTAAGCTTTTGGCCTCTTAACAATATTTGAAAACAGAGCAGTTGGCATCTGTCAGGAAGAAGGAATGAGATGATGCTGAGCGAGGAGAGAAAGATGGCAGGGCATGAATGGTGGAGATGGAAGGGAGGGGGCCTTGGTTAAGGGATATCCTTGGTGATTTAATCAGTGGGTGTGATCCCCAAAAGGCTGTGTACCCCACAGTGTGATCCTTTGGTTGCTCTGGAATATTACAGTTGTGGCCACTCTTTTGTGATCCACGCCACTCTTCGATATTTCTGGTTTTAAGGAAAGGGTGCCTAAAGGCAACATCTTCTGCTTTAAACCTGTGAGTGAAAGAGAAAGCACTGTTCCTGGAAAACTCTCACTACAGTGCAAACACTTGGCCAAGCCTGTGATGTGCATGTATATATGGCATACCCTCCCAGGAATCTGCCCCACTGAATGGGGGGACAGGACCATCAGGTCACAAGATAACCCTCCAGAGACAATGGGCCTATTTGCACTGTGTATACTCTAGTAATTATTTTTTCTTAAGTAATAGTGCTATGGCAACAATAACAAATAGCCTCAGAGGGTCCCTGTAAAAATGGCAATTTTTTTTCTCCAAGTAGCAATTGTGGATAAATCTTTTTTTTTTCATTTAGAAAATATGTCATGTACTTCACAAGGAAATACATTACCATTATCTTTTTTTTTAAAGGTCTTAATTTTGTTTATTTAAATTTGGAGCTCTGTTCCAGTCACATGATTTAATCAGTGGGTGTGGTAGTCTAACACCACTGTTGTGTTTGATTTCAGAATCAAGTATGATTGTTTTTAAAAATAGAAGTAGTCCTTGAACAAAATGAATAGTCTGATTTATTAAGAATGGACTTCACTTTCTTGCATGGCTTTTAAAAATGGAAATATGTATTTCAGAAAGTAATTATGCAGGAAATCTTCCCTTAACTCACATTTCCGCTCACCCCTAAAATAAAATAAAATGAACTTTTATCATGTAGTTCCAAAAGGAAGGAGACATCATCTCCGTTCCTTGTCTCAATAATGCATCTTCTGCCAAAAGACAAATGTCAAATTAAATAAACAAGACAGAATGGAAATGTCTTTATTAGGAGCAAGCTGCTTTGTCCTGTAGGGTGGGATGTGCATTTACAGTAGTGTCATTCACTGTTCAGTGACTGAAATCAATTCTTCACTGGAATTCACATTTTCACCATAAATGAGAGACCACAATTAGGTCAAATTTTGATCAATCTTCCAGCCAACAGATCTGGGATCAAATTTTAAGCCTGATCTGAGCTCATGTTCTTCCTTTATTCCAGTACAAAAGCTTGGAGCCACAGCATCATTGAAGCATCCTTGAAATCATTTGTGTTTCACTGGTGATGTGAGATACTGCAATTCTTTCATTCCACAAACTTAGATGGGCTTTTCTTCCACTTTTGTTTAAGGAGAATGACTTAACCTTTTATGGCCTTTTCTCTTATTGGTAGACCTGCAGTTTAAGACTATAATAAATAGTCCCCAAACTTTATTGTGCTTAGTGATCACCTGGGAGCTTAATAAAAATGCATTTTCCTAGGCTTCACCACCAGAAATTCTGGCTCAGCAGAACTTGGGTGGTACTCAGGCAGCTGCACAGTTAAGGTCCCCAGGTGATCACCTTACTTTGATGAGCAGTTTTTCGATGATCTCTGAGGTCCCTTCCAGATACTCACCTCTGCAATCAATTCATGATATACTAGAGCTGCAATTCATGAAATCTAAAGATCAAATGGAATTCTGTATAAACTTGTGTAATACAGATGAGATCATATGTCAAGTAACAATAATATTAAACAGCTAACTTTTTTTAACATTTCTTACATTTAGACAAGCCTTATATTAAGCTCTTTATAAGTACTAACTCATGGATCCTCAATATTAGGGAAAGTAATATTATTATGTCCATTTCACAGGTGTGGAAGCTGAGGCCTAGAGAGGTTAAGCCATTTACTCACAATCAGACAGGCCCTGGGTAATAAGCCAGCACTTGGTAGGCTGAAAAGAACATTCTAGGTGGAGAGAGTTGAAGGAGCAAAGGCCCTGTGAAAGCCCATGAGTTATTCAACAACAGCAAGTATTCCTGTGCCTGGTGCCCAAGTGGCTTTGGGGAGTGAGGAGGAAGGCAGGAGGAAGGACAGAGGGTTGGAAGAGAACTTAGATGTAAAGCTGTAAAGGTAGTTCAGAATCTAGTTCATGGAGGCATTTAGATGTTAAGGAATTCGGGGTCTTTTGCTTTTCTACGTTTTTCCCTTTTCCTTTTTTTCCTTCATTATACAAACTATGGCAAAGGAAAGATCAGCTATATTTTATAGTATATATATCCTTTATAAACCAATAATTCCACTCCTAATTAGAAGTACAAGACCATTCACACAGTTGTTTATAATACTAAAATTTTGGTAACAACATAAATGTTCAACAGTAGGAGATTCTTGAAATAAATGTTTGTATATGAATATAATGGAACATCATATAGTCATTAAAATGTTTTAGAAAAATTTTTAATGACAGGAAAATGTTCATGACATAATGTTATTTTTTAAAAGTAACCAAACAGACCAATTGTGAAAAATATATAAAGGTGTATGTGTATATATTAAAAAGACAGACATTGACAGGGTTCTCACTGCAAGTTGGGCCAGTGCTTGATTTTCATTTTCTTTATATTTGTTTATGTTTTAAAGATTCTTCTCAATGAATCAGTGTTACATTTTATTTTATAAAATTAGTGTAATAAAACATATTGTTTAGATAGATTTTCAATGTGAAGTAAAGCAAAAAAAGATCTTCTAATAACCAAAGCATTTAATCAGAAAACCCCATTTCTGTGTCTAAGTTTCTAGTCTCCAAGTGCAAATGCTTCAATATCATCCCAAAGTTTTTTTGTCTTTTTCCTGGACATTCACCTGCATGGAAATATAGGAACATACATAGTTTAATAGTGGCTCCTCACTACTGTTTGAACTCACAATGAATTAAGGTGTTGTAACATAACAGTGTGCATGCCATGGGCTTAGGAGTCGTGTATGGTGGGAGTTTCTTCTTTCTTTTTGAGCCAAGCAGTGTAGAAAGTAAACTGTGGCAATAGTAGCAGGCCGTTTATGTAACTTCGCAAGTCACCTGTTGCCAAGCAAAATCAACATTCACTGAAAAGACAGTTAAGAATAATTTACAAAAGTTATCATCTCTAAAGTCTAAGGAGCTAGCACCTCAAGCCTAGCTAAATTTCTGAAGCACCTGACAGTTGTTTAGATGCAGGAGAAATGGTCTGCTTACAGGTCGTAGAGCCTGTGGAGCTGGGGAGCCTGACAGGTTTCCTCTGGGCGGCAGCTTTCCGGGTGTGCCCTCTGGAGCTGCTCCGTGGTGCTGGCCACACGGCAGGGAGTAATTAAGGTGGCAAACTCATACAACACTTACTCTTACTACCGCACTATGTGTTAATGTCTCAGATAAAGTTCACAGTCACCCCTGTGACGTAGGTAACATTATTATCCCCATTTTACATTTGAAGAAACTGATAATATGTCCAAGTCAGATTATCGCCATTTCTCCGGGTCTTACATGTGCCAGGCACCACTGCTTCGGGGCCTCCATGCTGAGGCACCGTGCCGTAAGCGCCTTGCAGAGTCTTAACTTCGAACCTTGCAACAATCCTGAGAGGTATCCGTATGTCCATTTTCTCACATGAAGAAACTGAGGCTCATTTTAAGAGAACATAAAATACCTAGAGAGACCTGCTGGGTGGGGAGGAGCAGCTGTGCAAATGGCCCCTGGCTTTCCTGCCTCAGTTTCCCTTTCCCCTGCTGCTTCTGCCTCCCAGGACAGCATTGTTCTGCTCCTAACAGTTCAGGTCCAAACATAAATTCAGACCTGTCAAGGAAGACTTCCGTCCAGTCCCAGAGAAGAGGGATTCAGGTCTCCAGAGTCAGACAGAAACAGCTGGATCCTGACTCTGCGGCATTGTGGTGGTTTGACTTTGGAGAAGTTTTTAATTTTTCAAGGCCTCTTTTTCCTCATCTATCAGATGAAGATTACAGTGGTACTCACGTCAAATAGTTATGGTGGGTATGAAATGAATCATTCTTATAAAGAGTTTAACAAAATATACTTAGTAAATAATAATGATAATAGTAATAATAAGAGGAAGAATGTTTTTTAAAAGGAATTCATCACTAGACCAGTATCAGACTGTGCTCCATCAATGACTAGTTCCTTGAAAGACTAATGGGACAATAAGAAGAAAGAGAAGGGCATAAACACAAAATAAATGTGGGAAACTGGTTTAAACAAAATTATATCAGATTTTTATTATAGAACTCTTCCAATGCTTTAATAGTAAATATTGTTGGTGAGGCTTTAAGAGGACATTATCAAGTTTTCCTAACTCATTTGAACATTTATTTTTTTCTAGGGACCATTTAAGTTCTGAGGACTTTTTGGGAAACCCTCTATTAGATGGAACTCTGGCTGTACCTTAAACTATTCAGAGAAGCAGGGAACTGTTCTATTAGCAAATGACATGCTTCCACTTCAGAGGCTTTGTAATACAGGTGAAAATAGTATATTCTACCATTTTCAAGTTCACATAACATCTTATATGCTAGAAAAACCTAGGACTTTGGGAAATGTGAGATATGATTCCTATAACACTTGATATTCACTAAAATAGAATTTAATCTCAGCAAAAAGAGCAAAGCTCCACTAGGGGAAGGGCAGAGAGGGAGAGAGGAGAAAGCCCTGCCCTGGGGCACTGGGAGGGAGAGGATGGGGCAGCCGAGGACTGCAGGACAGATGAATGCAGGAAGGCTCCAGGTTGCAGAGGATGCCACACGGAGGGTCCGGATTTTGCTAACTTCACACCTTATTCACCCTCAGCTGTTTCTGTGTGGCCAGAGGCGGGGTGTGCAGGAATTTTTGTCCTATACAAGTACACTCATTTGCAAGTCAATAGAAATAATTCTAGTGAAAGTCAACACTGCTGTGAATGATTTGTTAAGTTTCTTTAGAAAAAGTGGTTAACTGTGTCCTAAGGGCAGCTCCCAGGTGGTTCCATAGTAGAAGTATGGCCCCACATATGCAGTGGAATTGTATGTATGCAGTGGAAGCCCAGAAAGACTGGGAATCTCAGAACAATTCTTGGTTCCTCCCTCTCACAAACTACACATCCAAAGAAAGAGGCACCAAGTACAACTTATGTAAGTCCAAGGTAGTATTTTGTTTTTGTAATTAAATTATTAAATAAATGCATCCTCAGAAGAATTGGCAAGTAGATGAAAGGATAAAGAAACAAGGGAAAAATTACTTGATCCCAATGTTAATATTTTCTAGTATTTTTTTCATGAAATTTTATCAAGTTCTGTATACAACTTTGAATCTAGATCTTGTTCTTAAATCTGTTCTTGACTCTTGCTCATCCTCATTCACTATGACTTTACTTCAGAATGCTCCTTATTTGAAATAAATGAGAACATGGGGGGATCAGAGCAAGCACAAGCCCTGCCCTCATGGAGCCTACGAGCCACATGCATCAGTGTTTTACCCCCTTCCTTAACAGGAGTCTCTTAACAGTTGGCTGTCTTTTGTACCTTTTTTCCTTCTTTACATTGTTTTGGAGATGATGTCATATTAGCTCCTCATTCTTTTTGCATTGTACATCATTTCCTTGGATCATAACATAACCAGCCCCTATTGATGGACATTTAAAGTGTTTCCAATCTTTCACTATTACAAGCAGAACAGTAACAAACCACCTTGCACACATGTCATTTCACACACGTGGGAGAAGAGCCATAGGAATAGATTCCTGGGAGTAGGGCTTGGGTAGGCATTGCCAAAGTGCCCTCCACAGAGGTTTACCAAGTAGCATTCCATCAGCAACCTACAGGAGCGCCAGTTCCCCGACCACGTTGCCATAGCCCGTAGAGCTGAAAGTGCAGAGCAGAGGAAGGGCTCTTTTCCCCGCAGGCCACCACAGAACTTTTCATGGAGTCTGGGTTTATTTGTAAGGTCCCTTTATTCCTTAAAGAAGGCGGGGGGAAAAAAAGAAAAGGCGACCATGCTACTATGTAGGTGCCACAAAGAGGAACAGATTTCTTTCCTGTGCTTCCAGCTAAAGCAACCACTTAAAAAAGATTCAGGGCACCTTCCAGTGTTGTCGGAGCAGTGGGCGAGCACATAGCCGACTGCAATCAAATGGCCCTTCCGGAGAGCAATCTGTGCGCTCCCAGCCGCAGAGCAGCCAGTTTCACCTGGCACATGTTCAGAGCCCATTTGCAGGCGTCTTTGTGCAGGGGTGTCGCACTCCTGCCTTAGAGGCGGGGGCAGGTGAGGAGAGCGCCCGTGTTGGACAACAACATATCCGAGCTGCCCTTGATGCCTACCTGTTTCTTTCCCTGCTTTCACCCCTTTGTGAGTTTTTAACGGGTGTAAGTGTGAGATGTACTGGAGTGCAATCACATTGTGGTCTTAAAAGGATCTCTGATGATAGAAAATATGTCAATTTATTATTTCCCTCGGGATAGAGAAAAAAGTACAAAGGTTCAATGGATGATGAAGATAATACTTCTGCACTGTGTAACATTTTCCAACAAAAGATTTTAAGGTGATTTTCCTTTAAAAGTATATTTTAGTCCCATTTTGTAGGTGGGGAGGCAAGAAGGATTTCATAGCCACTAGAATGTCCTAGTGGTGGGAACCTGCTTAGAGTCAGCATTTCTGT
This sequence comes from Manis javanica, assembly GCF_040802235.1. Classification (NCBI taxonomy): domain Eukaryota; kingdom Metazoa; phylum Chordata; class Mammalia; order Pholidota; family Manidae; genus Manis; species Manis javanica. Next base: position 125,117,151 of record NC_133158.1, on the reverse strand, counting down.
GATGCTTTCCGGGCTTTTTCCACTCCCTCTAGTGGAATTTAGTTCTTTACATCAGTTCTATACAGCAGTAGCAAGCACTGTGCTATTGTGCATGATCTTTTGGGTACCAGAGCCACAGTTTAATCAGATTTTCAACCCAATGGCTATGTGTGTGATCAGACCTACCTCATGTACCTACAGCTACGGTTTCCTTAAATAACAATTAGCCCAGCAGATCCTGGGCTGCTCTGAATGCAGGAAGCATTCTGGTGAGGCTCAGCAAGGAGGTGGCCACTTGTTATTTGTCACACAGGGTCATTCATAATGAATCAACAAAGCATTGACAATAGTTTTCTTGTAAACTGAACAAACCTTATAAATGGTGTGTGGTCTCCCCTCCCCCATGAATTAGTTCCTTTGTCCTGAAATGTGTGGTTAGCACAGATACTCATTCTGCTCTGCTGGGATAGTGGCAGAGTCTAGGGAGGCACCAGGGATTGCAAGACAAGTCGACATTTTACATTTTGGTCTTCTGTGTCAGAGCTGGAAATATCTCATCTGTACCTTGAAAAGTCAGAGAAAAAACATAGGTGGGAAGCATAGAAAACTTTCTGGACTATCTGAGTAATCAGTTTTAGGACATGAATGTGATAGCTACTTCCTTTCTTTTATGTGTACAAGGATGAAAGGAAACTAAGACTGTAGAAACAGTTTTGAAAATGCTTTATATGGCTGCTTGAAATTCATTGTATGATTGCCTGTTTTTTAAAAACCTAAATAAGGAGGGCTAAAGTACTTAGAAGGAAACTAATTGCTTTAAGCTTTTCCTCCTCAGTGTATGCTCTTCTCTGCTGTTATATAATCTTGGATATTGAGGGAGCAAAAGAACCAGTGTCTTACTTAAAGTAAATGGACAAACATCATTTGCTGCTGGCATCTTCTTTGGTTCCAGGGGGTTTGGGGGGACATTTCATAGTTGAATTTACCATAACTTAGAGTTTATAATATCAACCTTCTTATCAGAACAGTGAAACAAAAATTCACAGCATTGAAGAGAGAAAAATCTATGCAGTGGGAGGTTTTTTAAAATCTTGAAATGTTCACATATTGCTGCTTGTCTCTATAAAAAGGCAAATTATGATGGCATCACTTCTGACATGTTGTTACCAGATAGATTGTGTGTTGGAATGTATAGCAGATCAAATTGATAGATTGCTACATGAAAAAACTGTGTTAGTCAAACTTGGCCTCACATATAAAATTATTTACAGAGCTCTACCACATTAATACCACCTATTTCATATCAGATATCATTTTACTAAATGGTAAATTTGTATTAAAGTGTACGAATGTGTTTTTCTCTTTTAAAACGAATTGCCAAAATCATTGTTACCACATGAAAACAAGTCAGTGATTAAGATCACATAAACCCATGTAATATGTATATTCGACCCAGAATTGTTTTAGGGTTATTGTAGCCATAGAGTTTTCAAATAAATTATTTGAATATAAAAGTAGATTATGTATTTCCCCTGTGGCTGGCCAAATGTCTTTTCAACAAAGGGTAAAATAAAAAGGCTATTTTTTGTGTAAAAGAGTGATCTTTTTAGTCATGCTTGACTGCCTTTTCAGGACTGTCTCCATTTATAATGAGATGTTCTTGAACTCATTTGAACCCCAGAAAGTTTAGTAAATTTGTGGTACATTTTTACATGAAATATCATGATTCCTTAAATGATCAGGGTTAGAGCATAGAGAGAGTAGATTAATAATCATTTTGATTTCTTGATTATAATTTTGATCTGACTTTTAAAGTAGACAAAATCTAGAATATTGAAAATATATCTATTTACTTTATTAATTCATACTGCTTGGCAATTCCAAATTTCATCCTATTGTCTGCTTAAAGGTATACTTGCTATTCAAATCTCAATGAAATCTCAATTGAAGCTGTCATAAAAACTGCTGTAACAATAGTTTTTATGGCCATACATTTCAGGGTGCCTGACATTGAAAGGCAATGATGGCCCTTCCAGAATAATAAGGAAAAGTGTTTCCTGTAAGTTATATGGCTCTGATTTGAAGTAAATTTGACTTACATACAAATTTATAAATATTAACATTTTCATTTTCTTCCTGAACATAGTAAAAAATCCCTGTGAATGGAAACATGCACACACATACACACACACAGAGTAGTGAAAACTATCTTTCTGAAAACTGAAAGTAAATTTTGATGGCAAAACTTAAGGTTCATTAATATATGAAAACATGTTCATTTTATTTTCTACTCTTTTAGCATTCTCTACATGTAATTATTTTTCTAATATACCTGAAGGTAGTTTTTAAAAACTCTTAGTTATATATTTTTTGCAATTATAAGCAGAGAAATCAGTTAATAGATCCTAACCTGGTATCAAAAATCCACTCCATATTGGGCTCATTCTCAATCTTATATCTCAAACTATGCTTTGACATGGGCACGTTACTTATTTTACATTTGTGTTTCTCTCAAGCTCCCTATTTTCTCTTTACTCTGCAACAAATGCTATTTTTTTCGATTCTTTTGCCTTTCTCTAATTTTTACAGCAAATGATGTGTCATATTTCTCCTGAAATTGACCATTCTTTTCAGAAAAGATTTTTTTTTTTTTGCCCTGTGGTGTTACACTGAAAAAGTCACCCAGCTAAAATGAGTTACTTCATTTCCAAATAAAAACAATAGTGTTTTCATGCCTGAACTTATTATTATTCTGAGAATGTACTAATTTGTTACATCCAAGATGACGGTTCGTTGGGCCTGTGAAAAGGGCAGTGTGCCAACTATAGCAGGGAAGTAAAAGGACTTCTTTCATGGGAAGTAGTGGGACAGAAAGTAACCCGCAGTTCAGTGGGTATCAGGAGGCACACTGCCAGTGGAGTCATCCCAGCATCAGGGTTTCCTGTGTTGGGTTCTGAATCAAGCAAAAACTATGATTTCACTAAATGTCAGCCCGGGCAGCCAAATTTTCAAACCCGCTATTGCTCTAAGAAGCAACTGATAAATGTTTTATCCCTGCAGGCACTGGCTGATGTGGCACAAGGGTTTTGAATGTGAGCAGGGCATTATTACTTTTGGCATTAAGCTTAGATAATTGTCTACTTACCCTGAGCTGGTAATAGCAAAATACAAGTGGAGGATATTTTTATAAAGTAAAACTACAAAATAGATTTATCTGTATTACTATGGATTTTTTCTTTTTTTTTTTACTGCTGCTTTTCTCCCCTATTAAATTTGAATAATAATGAAGTTTGATTCTATACCTTTATTTGTCTCTAAACCAGGGTGGTCTCATAATTTTGTTTTACATGCATGACATTGCTTAAGGTCATTAGTTGTAAATCGTAGTATAAAAAGGCTGAAAATATATTCAGCACTTTGTAGTTTCCGAATACACATTTAAGAACTGCTATGAAAAGTCGAGACCTACATGGCAGATTTTCTGGCACTGAATGGTCAATTTAGTGATGTAGATTAGTGAATCCAAACAGTAAGTGGAGAGAGACTATAATAACGCTTTGATATGTCCCTCTGTTGAAGCACATCCTGGTTGATCTATTTTCTGTTATTGTAATATATTTCTTCGCCCAATGACAAAATGCTCTCTACTTTTATATTTTCTTTAAGACTATAACCCAGATAAAATGATCAGTTTTTAAAAATAATTTTCATCTCTTGTCATACCACTGAACTAATAAGTTAAAAAGAGATTTAGGTTGATGAGTTGGATTTTATTTTGTTGGAGTGAAAAACTTTGCTTTGAGAACATTTGCTTTTTGCTCAACATGTATTTATCAAGTTTTCTTTTCATGTAAAGTTTTTAATTCATGGTCCTTTTTGTTTTAAAGAGGAATTCACTTTAAAAAAACATTTAAACAAACATTTGAATAATGACAGCAGTGATGATGATATTTTATCCAAATCTTGAAATAAGTCTTATCTAAAATATGACTGACCTTAACTTGATGTTTTGAGTCTTATTTCATTTTTGTAACTATTCCTGTTCCTAGGAAATGAAAGCAAGTCTGCCTTTTGTGATTTTCACAGATTACAAGTTTGATTTTTGACAGCTTATTTAAAAATTAAGGTATTATTCTTTTTTATTCCAAATGAAAGTGGTTGGATTTGCAGTGAAGATAACTGAAAACTGGAACTATTTAGAAATAAAAACAAAAATACACCATCGTAACAGATTTTAAATGAAGTAGATTATCAAGTGGACTGCTAATTTTGCCTTTCCAAAATGTTGGATATTTAACCCTCAGAATAATTAAATATTTGTAATAAAGCAGTTAATTCAAGCAGTTTATTGCTGTAATTTGCAAAAGTACATTGAGCTGCTTTCTTTTCAGCACATTGATGGAGGAACAAACATTTCTTTAATAAGACTACAGCACATTCTAATTTTGTTGCAAAAGCTTAGATAAGGATCAGGCCCCCTCTGAATCACTGCATTGACCTATGACATTGAAAGTGCTGAAGCTCTTTGGCAAAAGAAGAGTTAGACAGTCATTATTATGCACAGGACTTTCCAGTTCTAAAGGGGCTCTGTGCTTTCCCTCACATAGACTCTGTTTGTTGGAAATGAGAACTGTATTTTGGCAGCAAAGGACCAGAACTGAAGCTACTCTGCAGGCAGACTCATTATGACATAATCCTTCATTAATCTCATTCTCTATTAATAGATCATGCAGAAGTTTTGCTTTAGTTGATCATCTTCATCAAGGAGCTATGGAAATGCAGTATACTGGTGAAATACCCACCTCTGGTTTAGGGCAGCTTGTTTATATTCACCTTTATTTGTCACAAAGATTAATGGTAAGAATAATCTCTTGGACTTTGCTTAGTGTAAACATGACATATGAGCACCTAAAAATCTGATGTAGCTGTTTTTTTGGGGTAACCTCACCTGGGAAGAAAATATACCACTTAACAATAAAAAAGACAGGTTTATCAGGCTAAAATCTCCTGTGGTGAGTTAAAGAGGGTTCTAGTCGCAGAAGCATGGGAATAGAGACTGACCAGTACTAGTCCCCATATCACTTCAGAAAACAAGTTATCGTACAATGTCTGTACGTTACTGTTACTGAGTAGATTGGATTCATCTTGAGAAAGAGAACTTTTCCAGGGGGGTGGAGGTGCATCTCCATTAGAAATACGCATGTGTGCTTGTTTTTGTCCAAATTAGCTGCCTACATGAAAGATGGGAGGAGCCACATTCTGTTGTTTGTTGTATTTTCATCATACCCTTTTACAGGGACTTGAGTAAAAATGTATTAAGAGAGTAAATAAATTGTGCTTTGCTGGGCTTCTTTTTGTCATTTGTTTTTGTTCAATTTTGTAACACCCTTGGGATTACTGGTGAGGCAGAACTTCCCACAGCAGGTCTGGCTCACTGGCTCAGCCTGACCCCTCCCTGAGCAACACGGCCTCCTACTTTCCCTCACTATCACTACGCACCAAGTGTTTGACTCATCTTTGTTGATAGGCCCAAAACCTCATTGGAAGGCATTGTTTAGGAACATTAAGAGGAGATTCTAATGATATTTTTAGTCTGCAGAGGTTGAATATATTACAATATAAAATACTGTCAATGGGGAAATTATTTGGTTAAACAGTATGTACATTTTCCTAGAGGAATATGTTGGAATTATGTTGTTGGCAGGTGATTGATCTGATATAGGAACGTTCTCACAGTGCTGAAGTCATTAATGGAGACTGTGCCTCTGTTGGAACTGGCTGGCAGCCCCAGACTGATCCCTGAGAATAATGCCAATAATACTTGTAATATTAGAAAATATGCAGGCTATAAAAAAAATTGGAGGGATATATTTTTATATTGTCTTGCACCTATTTGTGAGTTGAACAAAACTCAAGGAAATTAAAGAAGTTGTCCAGGAGCACACAAATTGTCATGGCTTAATTTGGCTTCTAATCCAGGCTTTCTCATCTCAATGTTTGTATTATATTCTGCAGTAACAAGAACTAAGATTTATCAAACACTTATTATAAATGGACCACCTCCCTAAGCACTTTACATAAGTGATCTAAATTAAATTTAGGGTTAATAGTCTAAGCTAATTAAAAGAGAATCACCATAGAACTCTTAAGGCAAAAGCTGCATTTTGCAGGTTCTTGGCATTCAAACTGTGTTGGAACCTGGGTTTGATACCAATGATAGTCAGAGGACAGTCTAGTTATCAATCTTCCCACGGTGAGCTTTTCAGCAAAGTTTGGCCAGATCGCATTTATTTACTTTAATCTGAGGTTTTGCTTGGCAGTAATAACATGGCATTTAGTTTCTATTTAAGAAGATTCTACGCACCTATCTCTAGGTCCTTGACATGATCATCCCCTCTGCAAAGTCCCTTTGATGTCCATTGTAACATTCACAAGTTCCAGAGATTAGGCTGTAGACATCTTTAGGGACCATGTTTCAGCCTACCACTTCCCTGACTTGAAGGTAAGAATAGGGGACTGTTTTCCATTTCCTCAGGTGTGAAATGGTACTAAGATTAGCAGTTCTACACATTAACTGGGGAGCTCTTTAAAATCCCAGTGTCTAGGATGCACCCCAGACCAATTACATCAAATCTCTAGGGGAGGCTCATAAGACATCTGGTATGTTTAAGCTCCCCAGATGATTCCAGTGTACAACCAAGGTTGATAACCACTCACTCAAATGTTTCCTTTTCTTTGTGAAGGCCCTCCTGCAGCACTGCCTGGATATATTAATTTCCTCAGTTTCACCAAACTGACTTCAAAAGTTTGTTGAGAGGTCAATGAAAATGTCTAGAAGAATGCATATTTTAATGGCTCAGTATTTGTTAATTTAGATTATCTTTAAGGTGCTACAGTCAAGAGAACAGGATGAAGCCAACCTAGTCTGTCATTAGTAAGTTTAAGCACTAATGATTTAAATTACATAAATTTATATGTGAATCTTATATATACTGGGTATGTAAATTAAAAAGCACTTTCTTTTTAGAATTTTTCCTATAATAGTGTAAATTCACATGCTGTTTGAGCTGTAATCCAATTATACTGAATGTAACCCAATATTCTGGAATTGAAATTGGCTTAATAGTGAGTTACCTGGATTTGAATCTGAAGTAATTCCAATCTTTCTATGATTGTATTCCTCTGTCTTCACTTAAAGTTTACCTTTGCACATAGCTAGAAAGATCAAGTGATTTAGGAGGGATAATTTTGGTTGAAACCTATATATTCATTTAATATATAGTCACTGAATCATCAAGACCTTTAGCCATGGCATAATCTTGACTATCTTCCAGTGTGGAGATATACATACATATATATATATATATTTATATATATATATATATATGTATATGTATACTAACTAAATATCATGTTATTACTGCCAAGCAAGACCTCAGATAAAAGCAAATAAATGAAGACCTGGCCAAACATTTCTGAAAAGCTTCCCATTGTGGGGAGATTGATTGGCTCTTCAGGTTTGCAGGTCCTGGTATGGTTGCACACACACACACACACACACACACACACACACACACACACACACACACACATCTCCATATAATTAGTTCTAAGAAAGAGAGACAAAGAGTTGAGATTATTTTCTGATACCACTGATGAATATTTGGATTGTTGTAGGTTTTTACTTGTTATTTCTATTTCCTAAGATTGGAGAAGATCAATTGTATACTGGGCTCCATTGAAGAAAAGGGTTTAGGACACTGTTACAAGATGCCATTTATAGAAAATAGTCAGTTGGTGTTTCTGTTTGAATGCTACAAAGACAATTAGGATTATATAGTGGCTGCACATTACAGATGAGGACATAAAGTCTAACCAACATCTTTACCCTACTTCAATACAGAAGAGGAAGTTTGGAAAATGTGGCATATGTACTAAATTACTGGATTGTACAGAGCATTCTTATAGCTCATATGAGCAATGAGTAAAACATTTGAAATCAAACTGTCCTCCAGATTTTTCCATAAGCAGTCTTGGTTCTAAGTCATTTGTTAGATTCTTATCAATACTTTAAATAATGGGAAATGTTTATTAATAATAAATAAATACCAATATAATAAATAAATAATATGTAATATATCAACTATTTTAGACAAAAGGAATGTTGACCATACAAGCATTTTTGACAAATGCTGAAAAAAAAAAACCCCACACACAAGACTGCTATAATGTAATAAATAATATTTTGAATATTATTTGAAATATTCAAATATTTGAATAATATTTGAAAATAATCTTGCATATGTAATAAATAATAGCTACTACTTAATGCACTTTACTTAAATTACCCATTTAGTTTAATCTCACAGTAACAGTTGGGCATAAATACATATAAGACTCCATTTTATAGATGAGAAAACAGAGAACTAGAGAGGTTTGGTAACTCTTATCAAAATCATACAACTAATAAGTGGCAAAACCAAGAGACACACCTGAATGATTCTCAAACTATCCAGACCACTTGAGTTTGAGCTAGTGAAGGCTTTCACTGACTTTCAAGTGCTGTGGATTCACAGTTGTAAGAACTATGACCCCAGACCAAGAGAAAAGAACAAGCACAGGCCAAAGCTTTGTGGTCACATGGGTTTGCAGGATGAGAAATCTTACTTCTAAAGAAAGGTCTTCAAGAAGTTTGATCTTTCATTTGGAATTATATACTTGTTTAAAGCATCCTCAAGATAATACTGATTCTTCTTTGTGTGTGTTCCACTTTGAAAATCTTGATCATTTGGAGGTAAATTAATTTGTTCTATTTCCTTTTTAGCCTATGCATAAAATACCTAAATATTTCATGTATCAGCATTGCTCAGTCTGCTCCTTAAATCACAGGGAGTAGTATCACCTGATTGTTAGAAATGAACTTCCTGGATCCCACTTCACATCATCTGATCAGACCAGAACCTGGAGACTCGAACTTTCTTTTTACAAATGCATTAGGTGATCTGTGATGGAAATTAGTTTCACTTGCCTCAAGTTTAATTCTGAAATCAAAGCTCATTGTAATGATCTAGACAGACAATACAAAGCTTCAGAGAAGTAGGGCAATGGTGACAGTACACTCCATATAACATTTTCCTCTTTCCCCATTTCCTCACACTAACTTCATCCTGCCATTTTCTTCATTCATCAACCCTTAGTTGATGCCACAATGTGCAACCACTAGGCTGGCCAGGGGTACATGGCTGTTATCAAATAGTTTGGAAATTCTGCATACTTCGTCCTCCTTTACATACAAATTAGAGAAATTCTACTGTAAAGAAACTTATTTGATATTGTTCAGGCTTTTCCCAACATCTTTACCCACATGTTTACCTATATTTAACCTTTCTTCCAAGAATATTTGTTATCCTGCAGAGCACCTTTAGAGAAAGCAGATATGACAAAGATTTTTTATTTTTACATATTAAAATGCAATCAGTATTTGAAGAGCTTTGCCGGTAGTGCATTCATTGCCTTTTTCAAACAACCATTGCTAAGAGGTAAAGGACTACTGGCAGATTATCCATGCCCTGAAGCTTTCTCTTAGAAGCCTTGACCTGTGTAACAGGAAACAGAGGCTCTCCTGAGTTTTTATATTTCTATTATACCAGACGTTAGGTAAGAGTCCTAACTTAAATATTTCTACTTCTCTTTAGAAAAATGCAGACTCGAACCAATTCAACTATTTTGTTATAATCTTAGGTAAATGACTCAGGATTGTCATCGTAGTCTGTCTCATAGTTATTCTTTCAGTTTCTTTGCTTGCCTTTAGATTATTAAAGCAACATGTGTACTCTAAAAACTCACAAATCAAACATAAATCATGTGAAGTACAAAGTAAAATCCAAATGTTATTCTGCATTCCTACCATATCAGTTCCATTCCCTAGAAGTGCTTTCCTAGAAGTGCTTTCTATATTTTTTTTCTGTCATGTTTGCATACACACACACACACAATGTCTGAGGAAATAAATATGTAATATGCATTATATCATATGTAATATAAATATATATATTTACAAAGATGGCAACATGTATTGTTCTAAAATTCACATTTTGTATTAAAAACTCAGGTTTCTGCAGTTCCTAGAAATAAACTCTTCAATTCCTAGTGTGCCTTTCACTACTTTTAGAGTATGAATTATGTAAGTAATATGAATTATGTAAGTAATAACACCTGGACCTAGTCTCAAAAAGACTTTATCTGAATGAATTGCTTGCCCAAGCATCCAAGTACTGTTTGGTTAGTTAATGATCGCTCAGCACATCATTACGAGACTGAACTCTCATACATTAGTTATGAGTGTGTCACATGATTTTGATGACTGAGATCTATGTAAACACATTTTTGCAAATCAAACACTTTAAATACCTTTGAAGAAATTATTATTTAAAGGGGGGAAGCTGGTACAAATTCTACTCTACACCTAATAATCCTATTGAAAAATAAATAATTGCTTTCTAATTCATAAGTCTGAGTGATCCAAGTTTTTACAAATCAAACAAATGGGTTTGAGGAAGACTTTAAAACCCCCCAAAATAGCAAGATAACAGAATCTTAACGCAAAGTCTATATCCTTTTTATTTACAAAATCATGATCTTTAAGAAAGGTAAAGCTAAATCTGTAAAATAAAGGAGAATGTTCTTTCCACACTGTCACTTCTTTCTCCCATTTTTTTCCCCTTTGGTGAGATAGCAAATTGAGGGTATTTTTTAGTTTATTAATGCTGAACCATTACTTGGTGAGGTTTACATTTAAAACAAAATATTCATTTGAAGGGGTTAGCTATCATTACATTTAAAAATTGTATTTGCAGTGTTTTGTATAATGAAGTGAACCATGCACCTGATAATAATGTTCAAGCGTTAAAGAGACTAGAAGTGAAATCTCCCTCTTCAAATTCCACCCGCAGCAAGCAGTGCCCTTCTCCAAAGATAACTATGGTTAATAGTGTCTTGTGTTTATCCTTTCTGAACAAAAGTCTGTTGTATGCCAGATCTATATTTTATCTATTACTCCCCAGATGGGATCATACCATACACACTGTTCTGAACCTTATCTTTTCACTTAATAATATATGTTAGAACTCATCATCTTGGCATGTATAGACTTATTTCATTCTTTTTAACAACATTACATTCTCCTTATGATTTCACCATTATTCATTTAACTTAGCCTCCATTTTGGGGGCACTTAGGTTCTTTTTATCTTCTTCCTAATAAAAACAATGCTATGATGAACTTCCTTATGCTTATATCCTGGCACAGTTTTGCAAGGAATATCAATGGATAATTTCTAATAGTGATATTATGTCATAGATTAAGGGGCATGATAATGCTCAAGGTTCAAAAGCATGTCAAGAAGCAAAAAATCTAATGTTGGTAGTGGAAGTGCAAATCAGTGCGAAGGTCTGGAAGGGCAATGTGAGTATGTCTCAGCAAAATTTGAAATTTGCATATAATTTTATCCACAAATTTTGTTGTCAGAAATTCACCTATCTACCTGAAACCTACATACTGTTTTTTTTTTGCTTCCTATATACTGTTTTATGTCACTTGTATCTCAATAAAAAAAAATTCACCCTATCAATACATAGGATCATTTCTTATGGATATGACCTCTTACATTACATTTTTATACTTTAAGGTTAAGAATATTAGAACTGGAAAGGAATTTAGAAATTATCTATTCCAATTCCTGAGGCCCAAGGAGGTTAAGTTACATAGTGAACAGGTGTCCAACATAAGAGTGGTAAAGAAGCTCTGCACTAGCTGCTAGATATTCTGAAGGAGACGGATAGTTCCTCTCAGGTTCCCGGATCATTGACCATAGTCACTACACTGCCATCTCTCTTCACTGACATGTCTGTCCTTGTGTTGTTTTGTTAGATCCTTCTCAAAGATGTAGCTCAGGACACTTTTCCCTAGAGGATGGGTCCACTCTATGATTAAGAGCAGGAGAGAGTAGGAGAGTGACCAGGGGTAGGAAAGTGAGGGAGTCACCTGACATCTGTTCTTTAGGGGATGGAAATTAGAAAGGGTCAGGGGTCAGGGTGGTTTCCTTACTGGCCAGGACAGGTCCTGATCTACAGGGCCTTATTCACTCCAGAAAGGAAAAGCATATACCAGTCATAGGTTTGTAGAACCCACAATGTGATCAGATTTCTGAGCTGGCATCAGTTAACTGGTCAGTTAGGCAGATGTCTCATCAAATGAAAAAATCTATATATTTTTCATATTCAACATCTTAATACATGGTATATATGACCAAAGGCATATATATACATATATATAGCAGGATATCAACAGGCAGTTTGAACAAAAAAAAGGAATTACTAGCAAAAAATGAAAAATGTCCATATAAATCAGAAACAAAATAAAAGCAATTATAAGGTGCCATTTTTCTGTGCAAGTAGTTAGCAAAAAATGTACCTTTCATATAATACTTAATGCTATTGAAGTTTCCTTGAAATGGGTGCTCATTCAAGGTGGGGGTGGGGAACCCTGTGGAAACACAGTTGACAGTATAGACCCAAACACTGAAACATTTTGGACTAATTATACCATACTAGATATTTAGCTCCAGAACATCCTTCAAAAGGAAGTAGCCATAAGCAGTAGGATGTTCCCAACAACTTTATTTTTAATTAGAAAAATCAGAAGCAGCCTTAAGTCCAATAAATGAGGAATGATGAGTAAAATTGTGATAGGTCAGAAGATGAAACTCTAAGTAAGTAATGATTATAAAAGCTATGTAACTTTATAAGCAGATAAGATGATGTATCTGTAAAAGTAAGCTGTGAAATTGTACATGTAATGTGATTGACAAACTGAATGCTTGTCTGTGTATGGATAAGTTATGGAAAGAATATATACACATATTCATATACACACACAACATACAAAGTAGACTTTGTATTATTAGAACAGGAATATGCAGGTTCTCCTATTTGTATTTTTATTTGATTAACAATAATAGTAACAAAATTAACCAAAAAAATAAAACTAAAAAGGCCTATAAATATTTTCACTTCTTGTAATGTTTTCTCCTACTCATTCTGTACATATTCTTGGTTGTTCCTACCTAGGATGTGAAGAAAAGAAGAAATATGTTTTGCTCAATATATAAATTTCAGGTAGACCCTTTCAGAATTTAAGCACAATTCCAAAGTGCTCTCTTTATTCACTTTGGAATAAGAACCCTAATGATGTAATGATAGAACCAACTAATGTAAGACTTTGATCTTCAATCAAAAATTTAAAAATGGTTGCCTTTTTAAAATGTGAGATGTACACTTGTTCAGTGTTTCAACATTTCCAATGACAAGGAAGTCACTTGTGCACAAAACAGTACACTTAATTTACAAATTCCCTCTCTTTCATTCATTCACTATATATATATATACACAGTGAGTCAATTCTCTGTTTAGAATGCACAGTCTGACAGCAAGAAGACCGAAAGTGCAGAGAACAGTCAGGAGAATTTCTCATTTTTGTAGGTGAGAGATGATGAAGCCAGAACTAAGTTAGCACCAAGAGAGGAAAACAGAAGAACAAATTTTTTTTTGGTATCATTAATCTACAATTACATGAAGAACATTATGTTTACTAGGCTCCCCCCTTCACCAAGTCCCCCCCCCTCCACATACCCCTTCACAGTCACTGTCCATCTGCACAGTAAGATGCTGTAAAATCACTACTTGTCTTCTCTGTGTTGCACAGCCCTCCCGTGCCCCCAACACACTATACATGCTAATCGTAATGCCCCCTTTCTTTTTCCCCACCCTTATCGCTCCCTTCCCACCCATCCTCCCCAGTCCCTTTCCCTTTGGTAACTATTAGTCCATTCTTGGGTTCTGTGATTCTGCTGCTGTTTTGTTCCTTCAGTTTTCCTTTGTTCGTATACTCCACATATGAGTGAAATCATTTGGTACTTGTCTTTCTCTGCCTGGCTTATTTCACTGAGCATAATACCCTCTAGCTCCATCCATGTTATTGCGAATGGTAGGATCTGTTTTTTTCTTATGGCTGAGTAATATTCCATTGTGTGCACTATTTACAATAGCCAAGATATGGAAGCAACCTAAATGTCCATCAGTAGATGAATGGATAAAGAAAAACGAATTTAAAACATATTTAGAAAATGGATCAGCTAGACGTAATGACTAACTCTAGTCCATAGTCAGGGGGAGGGGATTAGTTTCCACCTCTCAATAAAAGAGTAGAAAAGAATTTGTGGCCATCTTTAATCTGCTACACCCTCCTTGTATCTACCATAAATTTCTTTTAAGATCTGAGCTCATCAGGAAATCCCAGACCTCTTTAGTGTTTTTGACTCTTAAGTTTTAAATGCTCACTTCCCTTCCTCTAATGAAAGAAAATTTTCTTGGTTTTAAGGATTTTTTTTCCCTTTTGAATGAGTCTTCTCTGTCAAGATCTATGTCCACAGAATAATCTAGATCTTGTATCTTAAATTTTAGAAATCCATTTTCTGAATTCTAAACAATGCTTCTCAAATGTTAATGTGCATATAAATCATTTGGTGATCTTGTTAAAATGCAGTTTACAATTCTGTAGGTCTGCTTATGTTCTGTAGGTCAGTTACAATTCTGTAGGGCCTAAGATGCTGCTTTTCTAACAAGCTCCCAAATTATGCAATATCGCTAGTCCTCACACCGTACTTTGTGTTGCAAAGGTCTAGAATATCCTATCTAATTCCAACATTGCCTAGCTCACTTTACTCCACGACACTTTACCAATCAGTTCTTCTTTTGGGGGAGAGAATAAAATCCAGAATGATACTATTTCCTATGCATTTTCAAATGATGTAATTGGAAAATACAAACCAATAGTGTAGCAGATGTTCTGCTCTTAGTGAAATACACAACCAGATAGATGAAGTTGTCTATCATAAATATGTATTGTCACTGTGCCTATTTCATACAATGTAAGATATTAATAAAAATGTTTATAGAGTCATAGGTATGAAGCAGATGTACTTAACCTGCATTCTATAGATGAAGAAACACAGGTTCAGAGAGGACAGGTAAGTTGCTTCAGGTGAAACAGCTTTTAAATAGTCAGTGCTGCCTCCTTAATCTGTATCACCATGCTCTGAACTGTACAAAATTAAAAGGACAAAAGCATAAGGAGGCTTCCTTAGCCAAGAATTGCTTATCTACTAATCACATGAAGCAATATCCTACAGAGAGCCCCTAAAATCTGAGAGAATAAAATTCAAGTGAGATTTCTGGGTATTCGGTAACAAGTAAAACTATCTATTTGTACCTGAAAAAGATCATTCTTGATTCATTTTCTGCCACTAGCCATAAATGAAGAAGTACTCCATCCTCCCCCATATCTCCCAAACAGCTACAGTGACATGAGCAAACTCAAGACTTCCCGTCCCCAGTCCTCCAAGACCGGCTTAGGTGTAGTGATGGCATTGTCACGTTCAAATGGTATTGAGAGCTTTTCTTCTTTGTTGAATACTAAGAATCAGGTCCAGGGAAAACCTGTAAGTACTATAATTAACTTCAATTTTAATTTCTGGGTGTCTTTCTTTCTTCTAGTTGCTGCCAAGGTTCTCCTTCAGTCCCATCAGTGAGAGCAGTGTTTTCAAAGCTCAGGCCAGACTCCCTCAGGCAATGCTTGCGAGGTTTCAGGGTGATGCGCTGAGCCTTTCTGGGAAACCTGGAGCCAAAGTAAAATATGGGTTGACAGCTAAAAAGAGAAAAAGGAAGTTTCAGGAAGCCAGTTTATATTTCTCAGTTTGGGGGTAACTTTTAGGAGTTCCATTTTTAATACTAGCTTTCTAATTGTTTTGGTACACATCTAGTCTGTAGTTCATTTCTTTGCAGTTTATTTTTCTATTATTCCCTCCTTTTCTATTAATATTACTTTTCTTTATATGTGTCCATACATAGCTCTGTGTGTATTTGTTCTAAGTTGAGAACATTGAAAGACCCAGAAAATTTGTCCCTCTAACCCATTCCAGTGCTGTTTAAATGAAGATCTCTATTTCTTTTAAAATCGAGTTTATATTACTTGGAAGCTATGTTCATATTATCTATTATAATGCCTGTTGACACACAAATTTGTAGTGGACCAGATAAAACAAATGGAATAAAAATAGAATCTCTTAGAGCAGTCAGGCTTAAGGAATAAAAAAAAGCCTACTATGTAATTCATTGCATGGAGAGGACAGGATGGGGGCACTGTGGACTCACCCAAAGTCTAGAAGGCATCCACTTCTATTCTGACATTTATTGAGCAGTCAGAATGTGCGTGGGGTGCTGGTTGTTCTGGGGTTTTAAAATATACAAGGTAGTTTCAGCCCTTAAAATGCTCACAGTCTAGGCAGGGAGACAGATAAGAACACAAGAAGCAAAAAGTAATGCTACAGGACTAACATAGGACAGAGAGTTCTCTCAGGGGAGGGGCAGGAGACTGGAACACATTCATGGAGATGATGGCTTTTGAGCCCAAATTTAAAGAATGGACAGGAATTCAATAATCAGGAATGAACAGTAAGAGTAGATAGAAAGAAAAATAGCTTATCCTATTATCATCCACAGAGGAGGGAAGGTGAAAGGCCTGACAGGGAATATGTGATTAACTGAACGATATGCACGGAGGACTGTAGAATTGGAAACTAGGAAAGCGAGCTCCTGTTTTATAATTTTACCAGCGACATATGTCCTCTAAGACCAATGCTTCTCACTTATTTTTTGTAAGCACATCTCCTTTCCATAAAGCCTCTTGATTAAGAATCAAAATGGAGAATTCTGTATTGATTGTAGGTATAAGGAAGGTTTTATTTTCTTTCCCGGGCTTCCTAGCAATGTGTCTCCTACAGATAGCCCCTCATCACTTTTCAGGCATGTCCATATTCCTTCAAAGTGCAGACATTTAGCCCCTTAAAGGTAACGTTATGTACAGTAACTATGAGATGAATCACACAATTCATTTAGTCCAGGTTTAATGAAAGCAGAACATAAGTCATTGGCATGTCTTTTTTTTTCTTTTTCTTGCTCAGTTTACTTTTCATTTCATTCCATCATTTAATTCATATTGGTTGCCTTCATTCTATTATGAGAGCTATTAAAAGACACTGAGTAAAAGAATTCTCTTTGAATTACTTTGACTTGATCTTAAATTGCCATATTCTGACCTTTCTCTAGACTCAAGTGTGAATATCTGTTTTTATTCTATTAACATTGTCATGTTCAAATTCAGTATCACTACTTTCTCAACAATTCTGACTGATTTGTATCATCTAATCTAAGTTGTATCCATTCTCTGGGCTTTAATTACTTCCAAAGTAATGTGGATATCAGATTTTTAGGAATGTCAGTCATTCTAAATGTATGAAAAGTACATTATTCTGTAAATTTGTCCCCTTATAGTATATGACTTAATTATTTACTCCAGTAGGAGGCTTTGAAGGAGACTTTAGACAGGAAAGGAATTGAGGCCCACCCTCTGGCATCTAGAAGCTCCCTCCTGACTCTCCCGCTTCAAAATCCTATTTCTGAAAGCAAGAAAATTTTGCATCCCTGAAGATTTTTTTTAAAATTGATATTTAGAAGCTCCCTTTAGGCTTATATTTATTTATTATCTTAAGAGCCAGAAGTCCTCTTTTTTAAGAAAATATGTCATTTTGTTGGACTCACAAAACCATAGTTTTCAAGTTACTGTGTTGTTTAGAGTGATCATTTGTGTGCATATTGAGCATATCATAGGTCACAGATAACTCTTCATCCAAATATTTACTGATAAGAGTAGCCAGATTCTGTTTTCAGTTCCATTGATACTCTTTTACAAGATGCAATGGCAATACATTTTTCTCTTGCCTCCATCTGCTTCCCTCACCCCCTCTTCTTTTGCTCACAGCATGGAAACTAGAGTTACAGCTTAGCCTGTTTTGCTTATGGAACTGTGCCAGAAGCAGTTTTGAAGGTGTTTTAAAAATGAAGACATCTGGCAGCTGGCACACTTACAATTCATTTGCAAAAGACAAGTTGCTCACTGCTGGAATTTTCAACTGAAGGTCATGCACCAGGTAAGTCGCAGTCGGGTGGAGCTGGTGGATAGGAAACCTCACACTGCAGAGCTGTTGGCTCTGTGATGCTGGGTGGGCTGATCAGGTAGCGTCTTGTCTCCTTATCTACCCATCCCCCATGCCATCAGGCCCCTTTAAGAAAGTTAAGAGAAAAAAAATCCAAACCAAGGATATTGACAGCAAATCCCAAGACTGTGACATGTAAGCAGAAGTCCTGGATATAGGCAAGAAGAAAGGGTACTAAGAATGAAAAAAAAGATGAAAAGAGAATTTAACATAGTGTTGGGCAAACATGTTTCTATCAGAGTGGCCTGGTTTTTCAGAAAGAAAGAGCCTAAGGGATTATGGGTTTACAGCTCACCCGATTAGTGAATTACTAAGAGTCCACCAGTGAGGGCTCTGTGACTGAACGAAGATTTACTTGATGTTTGATAGTATTAGGAGAGTATTTTGGGTTTTCTGTTTTAAGATTTTTTTCTTGTAATTGGAATCACCAAATACACTGCCAGATTAATTGTTTTTGTAATTTTACCACCTGTGTTAAATGAAGCTGTATATTATGTTTTTGTTTTTCTGCAACAGGAATTTAATACATAAACATGGGCATTTCATTATGAGATTAACACTTGATCTCACAGCAAGAGAGGGAAATTACCTTCCCACATTGGCTATCTCTCTGACAAATTCCAGCACGTTAGAAGCAATATGGGCCATATTTGATGTATACGCAATAGAACATACTTTTATGAAGCAAGACTTAGAAATTACTTGCATTGGACCTTGATAGATTTCCAAGGTTTTTTTTTTCTCCTCTCCCTTCTAAGTCTAGGCCTGTTGTCTTGAGTATTCTTGTCTTCTATTCAAAATATTATGTAAGGTGTTGGTAAGTGGAAAAGCAAAAGAAAAAATAGTGTTGCAGTTACAGTTATGTGGTTGAGGGTGGTTGACCTTCACCTTACCCTAAATGGAGACAGAAGTACTGGCCTTACAAGGGGCTGCAAACCTGTGATCTATATGCAGGAGCTAGTCCCAAAATACGTACATTTGACACACTCACTATGAACCTGCAAAAGGTTTAGATTTTTAAAGAAGCAGTAGAGTTCACATTTTTTAAAAATATGGCCTTCCAGTTTCTTTTTAAAAATCAAATTAGGCATCACTGCGCACAATCCCTCCCAAGAAGGGTGTGCTGGTCCTGGTTCCCTTCAGATGGTCGGGGGTTTTCCAGTCACCAGCGTCCTGCCACCCCTATTCTCTCCCCATTGCTGAATGCAAATTGCTGCTTTGTTACATCCCCATTACTATTTTTCCCAAATCAGAGTGAAGAGGAAAGTGAAATATTTCTTAAATCTTTGTCTTTGTCAAAAGTGAGGAAACAGGCCAGAGGGCCAAGTTTTTCTGATATCAGGCCACTGCCCACAGTGACACCACCTCTCCAGCCCATCTTCCTTTGAGTTTCTTTCCTCGCTTAGATGGAGCACTTCCCCTGCCCACCTCCGTTTCTGTGGGTTGAGACTCCAGGGCTTCGGGCTGCTTCCCGACCCAGCCAGGATCACCCACCCTGGACCCCTGCATCAGAACTGCTGCGAGTCACAGGTGGAGCCTTCTTAAAGATACCCGGCATGCAGGCCCTTCCTGGCTTTCAGACACTGTTGAGGGATGAGAGAGTGGGAAGTAGGGGACCAGGGACAAGGAGCTGGGGGAGGGGAAAGTAAACTGTTTGATAGTACTATGTCACTTAAAAATGTATTTTTTGTTCATAAATTTACTCGTAGACTGGTATTCCTTCTGCAAGATTTTTCTACCATGGGTCCCTGCCCCTTTTATTAAAATTAAGTAGTTACACAATCTGAGGATATCTCCCTCCCCCTCCCCATCCCCTCCCCCTCCCGCTTCCCCCTCCCCTTCTCCTCCCCTTCCCCTTCCGCTTCCCCCTCCGCTTCCCCCTCCCCCACCCCCCAGCTCCCCTCTGCTTCCCCCTCCCCTCCCCCCTCCCCCTCCCCTTCCCCCTCCACTTCCCCCTTTCCTCCCCCTCCCCCTCCCCTTCCCCCTCCACTTCCCCCTTTCCTCCCCCTCCTCTCCCCTTCCCCTTCCCTCCCCCTCCCCTCCTCCCCCCTTTCTCCTCCCCCTCCCTTTCCCCCTCCCCTTCCCCCTCCCCCTCCCCTTCCCCTTCCCTTTCCTCCCCTCCGTTCCCTCCCCTTCCCTTTTCTTCACCGTAAACATGTGGGGAAAATGGTACCTGGTAGAAATGAAGACATCTGCCTGGTGATTTTGGTGGTTGGATACGAAATCAATGTAGCAGTAATTACTCCTTTCATGGGGCATCCAGTTGATGTAACTGCTCCCTGAGGAGAATTTTACAGTTCTCAGAATCTTAAACTATGTGACGTACTAGCTCTACCTCACGGAAGCTAAAGACTCAAGAGATGAATTATAAATGCTTAGAAAGGGGTTTTGGAAAGAATATTGATCATTTGTCAACTGTACATCTTTTCCTTTTAAGCCTGTTTGCTTTTATTTGCTGATCAGGTGCCTGTCAGATGAGGCCATTCTGAAATCCCTGCTCTTGTTTGCCATTTATTGCATAAAGCTTCCGCTCAGACCTCCCAATGTGTGAAAACAAACCTAAGGAGTGTTATGTCCTTACAGGGTGTTGTATCTCTAAAATGATCCTGCAAAATAATTTTTACAGCAACATAGTTCTCATTCTCCTTGTAGACGACCTTAAGGTATTTTATAATTATACAGAATTTCATTACTGGGTCAAGAGAAAGCAAAGTACATTTTATAGAAAGCAAATATAATCTCCAGTAATAAGAATCAAAAAAGTGTTGGGAGAGTGAAAAATGCAGATTATTGGAAATAGGTGCATTTTCAAGTAAATATTTCTTGTGTGTGTGTGTGTGTGTGTGTGTGTGTGTGTGTGTGTGTTGGTAGCAGAGTGACAAGGACTTTCTTTTCAGTATCAATTAAAAAATTAAGTAAAGATACTTTGGAAGTAAAATTAAATTAAACTGAATACATGTGAGAAAACCTGGATATGATCATGTAAAAATTCAACCTAAAAATCTAAAAAACAGGGCTAGTTACACATTTTTTCCTGGGGGAGTACTCAACAATGTCTTACTGAGCACCTACAGCACACTTTATTGAGCACATACTATACATAAAGGACTCTAATTCAATTATAAAAGGAAATTAAATCCAATTCCTCAAAACTTCATTTTAATTTTGTCTTGAAAAAATGTATTTTATACTAATATTCATTGACAAATATAACTAAATCCTGATGCTTGAATAATGATGAAGAGTATATAAATTGTTTCATATTTATTTTATGATTTTTTTTCTTGAAACTAGTCCTGCAGATTAAGTAACAAGGCCAGCATTATTGTCTCTGCTTTGTGATTCAGAAAGGGTAAATTATCTGAGACTGTACAGTGAATAAACAGGTGGTAGAAATGCTTTGCTGCTTCAATGCATTGTTCAGCTCACCACACTGGAAGAGATGGTTAAGTCCTTTTGGTTATATTGTTAATATTAAAATATAATTGTGAATTCAAATGATATGACCTACAGTTTTAGTTTTAAGTTCTAGGTTATTCATATATTCAACCAACACTGAACAAATGCTCTACTGTAACTACTATAATGGGTGCTGGTTCTACAAGTGAAAATAAAACAGAAATGATCATAAAGTTTGCAGGCTGATTGGAAAGACGGACATTAAATGAACTATCACATTTGTACCTATTCCAAGAACGTGCCAAGCACGCTGCTGCTTTGGGGCGTTTGTCTTTGCTGTTGTCCTTGCCTAGACTGCTCTTCCCCCAGAGACCCACACACACCTCCTCCTAATTTCACAGCTTTACTCAGATGTGCCTTCTCACTTAAGCGATGCAGAATTTTTTTTTTTTTTTGAGAGGGCATCTCTCATATTTATTGATCAAATGGTTGTTAACAACAATAAAATTCAGTATAGGGGGGTCAACGCTCAATGTACAATCGTTAATCCATCTCAAGCCTAATTCTCGTCAGTCTCCAATCTTCTGAAGCATAACGAACAAGTTCTTACATGGTGAACGAATTCTTACATAGTGAATAAATTCTTACATGGTGAACAGTACAAGGGCATTCATCACAGAAACTTTCGGTTTTGATCATGCAATATGACCTATAAACAATCAGGTCAAATATGAATATTCGTTTGATTTTTGTATTTGATTTATATGTTGATCCACATTTCTCCTATTATTATTATTATTTTTATTTTTAATAAAATGCTGAAGTGGTAGGTAGATGCAAGATAAAGGTAGAAAACATAGTTTAGTGCTGTAAGAGGGCAAATGTAGATGATCAGATGATCAGGTGTGTGCCTATGGACTAAGTATTAATCCAGGCTAGACAAGGGCAGCAAGACATCCACGGATGCAGAAGATTTCTCTCAAAGCAGGGGGGGTGAGGTTCTGAGCCTCACCTCTGTTGATCCCCAAATTCTCACCTGATGGCCCCCCTGCGACTGTGCCTGTCTTAGGTTGTTCCTCCCTTGAGGAATCTTACCCGTCTCTGGCTAACCAGTCATCTTCCGGGGCCATACAGGGAAATGTAAAGTTGGTAAGTGAGAGAGAAGCCATATTGTTTGCAAAGGTTAGCTTTTTACTTCTTTGCAGATTTATGCCCTGTGGCTTCTATGCCCAGCACTTGTCTCGAGGTATCTTTACCACCTGGAGGAATTATGATACTCGGTAAATTCGATATGAGGCACGAATTCTATTTAAGGGTTGTAATTAGGAAGGAAGAAGAAAAGCTATAGAGGTAGCATATGAAGGAAACATGGGAGGATTGATTATTTCTTTGACATATCTTCTTGTATAGTACCTTAAGTATGTATAGGTTTTAAACTACTAACTAATTTGCACACACATATTAACATAATAGGAATACGGTGACATAAACAAAGCAAATCTATAATTACCATCCATCTCCAGTGAAGCCAAGAAAACCATTTAGGCACCCTAGGCATTTGTGAAAATTTATCTATGATATGATGGATATTTTCCAACTGTACTTGAACCATCAGACAAATTAAAGCAGCCCATTTCTGGGATCTGTTCACATCCCATATGTTCTTTTAACCATAGATAGTCTATAGTCATGAGATTTTGGAGTGCTACAACTTGCACCCCTCCCAACTCCTGGTTGAGTTCCAACAGTACAGATACGGTCAAATTCGTTGTCTCACTGTATGCACATGCCAGCCTAGACATCTCCCTCCTCATTCCTATGGCAAGTCCAGGAAACGGTGGGCTGGATGCAGCCACAACCGCAGCATCGTCCAGATCCCTGTGGAGGCTTTTTGATGATCATCCCCCGGCACAAGTCCTCCAGAGAGTGCTGATGCCGGAAGCTCCTCCTCATATCGTATCTTAGTTCATTTTCTGGGTATCCAAGCTAGGCCTTGATCTTCTGCATAGAAACAAACAGACCCTTTGCCCACACTTTGACATGCCTTCTATACCACTGTGCAGAACTCATTGGAGGTCAGCACACAGTAACTGCTTTTTTTTTTTTTTTTTTAATTAAGAGAAAGGAATATTATCAGAAAAGAGTACCTCCATAGCTGATCATCTGACACCCTTTAAGTGATCAACATTAAGGATATTTAAAGCATGCATTGATCTTTGATTTACCAATAGTTTTATCCTGTTAAGGAGTAATCCCCCTTTTCTTTCTTTCTTTCTTTTTTTTTTTTTTTTAATTTTTAATCTACACTTACATGAAGACTACTATGTTTACTATGCTCTCCCCTATATCAGGTCCCCCCTAACAACCACATTACGGTTACTGTCCATCAGCTTAGCAAAATGTTGTAGAGTCACTACTTGTCCTCTCTGTGTTGTGCAGCCACCCTCCCCTTTCTCCCTCCCCCGATGCATGCTAATCTTAATACCCCCCTTCTTCTTCCCCCCCCTTATCCCTCCCTGCCCACCCATCCTCCCCAGTTCCTTTCCCTTTGGTACCTGTTAGTCCATTTTTGGGTTCTGTAATTCTGCTGCTGTTTTGTTCCTTCAGTTTTTCCTTTGTTCCTATACTCCTCAGATGAGTGAAATCATTTGGTATTTCTCTTTCTCCGCTTGGCTTATTTCACTGAGCATAATACTCTCCAGCTCCATCCATGTTGCTGCAAATGGTTGGATTTTTCCACTTCTTATGGCTGAGTAGTATTCCATTGTGTATATGTACCACATCTTCTTTATCCATTCATCTACCGATGGACATTTAGGTTGCTTCCAATTCTTGGCTATTGTAAATAGTGCTGCGATAAACATAGGAGTGCATCTATCTTTCTCAAACTTGATTGCTGTGTTCTTAGGGTAAATTCCTAGGAGTGGAATTCCTGGGTCAAATGGTAGGTCTGTTTTGAGCATTTTGATGCACCTCCATACTGCTTTCCACAATGGTTGAACTAATTTACATTCCCACCAGCAGTGTAGGAGGGTTCCCCTTTCTCCACAGCCTCGCCAACATTTGTTGTTGTTTGTCTTTTGGATGGCAGCTATCCTTACTGGTGTGAGGTGATACCTCATTGTAGTTTTAATTTGCATTTCTCTGATAATTAGTGATGTGGAGCATCTTTTCATGTGTCTCTTGGCCATCTGTATTTCTTTTTTGGAGAACTGTCTGTTCAGTTCCTCTGCCCATTTTTTAATTGGGTTATTTGTTTTTTGTTTGTTGAGGCGTGTGAGCTCTTTATATATTCTGGACGTCAAGCCTTTATCGGATCTGTCATTTTCAAATATATTCTCCCATACTGTAGGGTTCCTTTTTGTTCTATTGATGGTGTCTTTCGCTGTACAGCTTTTCAGCTTAATGTAGTCCCACTTGCTCATTTTTGCTGTTGTTTTCCTTGCCCAGGGAGATATGTTCAAGAAGAGGTCACTCATGTTTATGTCTAAGAGGTTTTTGCCTATGTTTTTTTCCAAGAGTTTAATGGTTTCATGACTTACATTCAGGTCTTTGATCCATTTTGATTTTACCTTTGTATATGGGGTTAGACAATGGTCCAGTTTCATTCTCCTACATGTAGCTGTCCAGTTTTGCCAGCACCATCTGTTGAAGAGACTGTCATTTTGCCATTGTATGTCCATGGCTCCTTTATCAAATATTAATTGACCATATATGTTTGGGTTAATTTCTGGGGACTCTAATCTGTTCCACTGGTCTGTGGCTCTGTTCTTGTGCCAGTACCAAATTGTCTTGATTACTATGGCTTTGTAGTAGAGCTTGAAGTTGGGGAGTGAGATCCCCCCTACTTTATTCTTCTTTTTCAGGATTGCTTTGGCTATTCGGGGTCTTTGTTGTTTCCATATGAATTTTTGAATTATTTGTTCCAATTCATTGAAGAATGTTGCTGGTAATTTGAGAGGGATTGCATCAAATCTGTATATTGCTTTGGGCAGGATGGCCATTTTGACGATATTAATTCTTCCTAGCCATGAGCATGGGATGAGTTTCCATTTATTAGTGTCCCCTTTAATTTCTCTTAAGAGTGACTTGTAGTTTTCAGAGTATAAGTCTTTCACTTCTTTGGTTAGGTTTATTCCTAGGTATTTTATTCTTTTTGATGCAATGGTGAATGGAATTGTTTTCCTGATTTCTCTTTCTATTGATTCATTGTTAGTGTATAGGAAAGCTACAGATTTCTGTGTGTTAATTTTGTATCCTGCAACTTTGCTGTATTCCGATATCAGTTCTAGTAGTTTTGGAGTGGAGTCTTTAGGGTTTTTTATGTACAGTATCATATCATCTGCAAATAGTGACAGTTTAACTTCTTCTTTACCAATCTGGATTCCTTGTATTTCTTTGTTTTGTCTGATTGCCGTGGCTAGGACCTCCAGTACTATGTTAAATAACAGTGGGGAGAGTGGGCATCCCTGTCTGGTTCCCGATCTCAGTGGAAATGCTTTCAGCTTCTCGCTGTTCAGTATAATGCTGGCTGTGGGTTTATCATATATGGCCTTTATTATGTTGAGGTACTTGCCCTCTATTCCCATTTTGCTGAGAGTTTTTATCATGAATGGATGTTGAATTTTGTCAAATGCTTTTTCAGCATCTATGGAGATGATCATGTGGTTTTTGTCTTTCTTTTTGTTGATGTGGTGGATGATGTTGATGGATTTTCGAATGTTGTACCATCCTTGCATCCCTGGGATGAATCCCACTTGGTCATGGTGTATGATCCTTTTGATATACTGTTGAATTCTGTTTGCTAATATTTTATTGAGTATTTTTGCATCTACATTCATCAGGGATATTGGTCTGTAATTTTCTTTTTTGGTGGGGTCTTTGCCTGGTTTTAGTATTAGGGTGATGTTGGCCTCATAGAATGAGTTTGGGAGTATTCCCTCTTCTTCTATTTTGTGGAACACTTTAAGGAGAATGGGTATTATGTCTTCTCTGTGTGTCTGATAAAATTCCGAGGTAAATCCGTCCGGCCCCGGGGTTTTGTTCTTGGGTAGTTTTTTGATTACTGTTTCAATTTCTTTGCTTGTAATTGGTTTGTTTAACTTTTGTGTTTCTTCCTTGGTCAGTTTTGGGAGGTTGTATTTTTCTAGGAAGTTGTCCGTTTCTTCTAGGTTTTCCAGCTTGTTGGCATATAGGTTTTCATAGTAGTCTTTAATAATTCTTTGTATTTCTGTGGAGTCTGTCGTGATTTTTCCATTCTCATTTCTGATTATGTTGATTTGTGTTGACTCTCTTTTTCTCTTAATAAGTTGGGCTAGAGGCTTACCTATTTTGTTTATTTTCTCAAAGAACCAGCTCTTGGTTTCGTTGATTTTTGCTATTGTTTTATTCTTCTCAATTTTGTTTATTTCTTCTCTGATCTTTATTATGTCCCTCCTTCTGCTGACTTTAGGCCTCCTTTGTTCTTCTTTTTCCAGTTTTAATAATTGTGATGTTAGACTATTCATTTGGGATTGTTCTTCCTTCTTCAAGTGTGCCTGGATTGCTATATACTTTCCTCTTAAGACCGCTTTCGCTGCATCCCACAGAAGTTGGGGCTTAGTGTTGTTGTTGTCATTTGTTTCTATATATTCCTTGATCTCTATTTTGATTTGTTCATTGATCCATTGATTATTTAGTAGCATGTTGTTAAGCCTCCATGTGTTTGTGAGCCTTTTTGTTTTCTTTGTAGAATTTATTTCTACTTTCATACTGTTGTGGTCTGAAAAATTGGTTGGTAGAATTTCAATCTTTTGGAATTTACTGAGGCTCTTTTTGTGAGCTAGTATGTGGTCTATTCTGGAGAATGTTCCATGTGCACTTGAGAAGAATGTATATCCTGTTGCTTTTGGATGTAGAGTTCTATAGATGTCTATTAGGTCCATCTGTTCTAGTGTGTTGTTCAGTGCTTGTGTGTCTTTACTTATTTTCTGCCCAGTGGATGTATCCTTTGGGGTGAGTGGTGTGTTGAAGTCTCCTACAATGAATGCATTGCAGTCTATTTCCCTCTTTAGTTCTGTTAGTATTTGCTTCACATATGCTGGTGCTCCTGTATTGGGTGCATATATATTTAGAATGGTTATATCCTCTTGTTGGACTGAGCCCTTTATCATTATGTAGTGTCCTTCTTTATCTCTTGTTACTTTCTTTGTTTTGAAGTCTATTTTGTCTGATATTAGTACTGCAACCCCTGCTTTCTTCTCACGGTTGTTTGCCTGAAATATGGTTTTCCATCCCTTGACTTTTAGTCTATGCTTATCTTTGGGTTTAAGGTGAGTTTCTTGTAAGCAGCATATAGATGGGTCTTGCTTTTTTATCCATTCTATTACTCTATGTCTTTTGATTGGTGCATTAAGTCCATTTACATTTAGGGTGACTATTGAAAGATATGTACTTATTGCCATTGCAGGCTTTAGATTCGTGGTTACCAAAGGTTCAAGGTTAGCTTCTTTAGTATCTTACTGCCTAACTTAGCTCGCTTATTGAGCTGTTATATACACTGTCTGGAGATTCTTTTCTTCTCTCCCTTCTTATTCCTCCTCCTCCATTCTTCATATGTTGTGTGTTTTGTTCTGTGCTCTTTTTAGGGGTGCTCCCATCTAGAGCAGTCCCTGTAGGATGCCCTGTAGAGGTGGTTTGTGGGAAGCAAATTCCCTCAGCTTTTGCTTGTCTGGGAATTGTTTAATCCCACCATCATATTTAAATGATAGTCGTGCTGGATACAGTATCCTTGGTTCAAGGCCCTTCTGTTTCATTGCATTAAGTATATCATGCCATTCTCTTCTGGCCTGTAGGGTTTCTGTTGAGAAGTCTGATGTTAGCCTGATTGGTTTTCCTTTATAGGTGACCTTTTTCTCTCTAGCTGCCTTTAAAACTCTTTCCTTGTCCTTGATCCTTGCCATTTTAATTACTATGTGTCTTGGTGTTGTCCTCCTTGGATCCTTTCTGTTGGGGGTTCTGTGTAATTCCATGGTCTCTTCGATTATTTCCTCCCCCAGTTTGGGGAAGTTTTCAGCAATTATTTCTTCAAAGACACTTTCTATCCCTTTTCCTCTTTCTTCCTCTTCTGGTATCCCTATAATACGAATGTTTTTCCTTTTGTATTGGTCACATATTTCTCTTAGTGTTGTTTCATTCCTGGAGATCCTTTTATCTCTCTCTATGTCAGCTTCTATACGTTCCTGTTCTCTGGCTTCTATTCCTTCAATGGCCTCTTGCATCTTATCCATTCTGCTTATAAATCCTTCCAGGGATTGTTTCACTTCTGTGATCTCTTTCCTGACATCTGTGATCTCCTTCCGGACTTCATCCCACTGCTCTTGCATTTTTCTCTGCATCTCATCCCACTGCTCTTGCATTTTTCTCTGCATCTCATCCCATTGCTCTTGCATTTTTCTCTGCATCTCTGTCAGCATGTTCATGATTTTTATTTTGAATTCTTTTTCAGGAGGACTAGTTAGGTCTGTCTCCTTCTCAGGTGTTGTCTCTGTGATCTTTGTCTGCCTGTAGTTTTGCCTTTTCATGGTGATAGAGATAGTTTGCAGAGCTGGTACAAGTGACCGCTGGAAGAGCTTCCCTTCTTGTTGGTTTGTAGCCTTTTCCTGGGAGAATAGCGACCTCTAGTTGCTTGTGCTGGGCAGCTGTGCGCAGACAGGGCTTCTGCTTCCCGCCCAGTTGCTTTGGGGTTTATCTCCGCTGTTGCTGTGGGCTTGGCCTGGCTGGGGCTGTTCCTCCAAAATGGTGGAGCCCCGTTGGAGGGGGAGCGGCCAGGAGGCTATTTATCTCCGTAAGGGGTCTCTGTGCTCCCTGCTGCCCAGGGGGTTAGAGTGCCCAGAGATCCCCAGATTCCCTGCCTCTGGTCTAAGTGACCTGTCCTGCCCCTTTAAGACTTCCAAAAAGCACTCTCCAAACCCCCTTCGCAAGGCGCTGGGTTCTTGCAGGTGTGGATGTGGTCTGGATGTTGTCCTGTGTCCTGTGGTCTCTATTTTAGGAAGATTTTTCTTTGTTATATTTTCATAGCTCTATGTGTTTTGGGGAGGAGATTTTCACTGCTCTACTCACGCCGCTATCCTGGCTCCGCCCCCGTGATGCAGAATTTTAAATCAGATAAATGAATATCAAAGATGAAGATGAAATGAAGGCATTTTAAGATATCTATATAGAAAGAAATATTCAAGGAAGTACTCAAAGAACACAAGACAAATGTTAGGAGAAAGATATTTAATACCAAAAACAAGAAAAGAAAAGAAACCAAAAGAAATATGGCTAAGTGTAGATCCTTAAACTCATGTAAATTTTTTAAAATGCTGATAAATTAGAACTAAACTCCAAATGTGGTTGACATTAAATTTGAAGGTGAGGCCAATGTCAGTGAAAGGGAGAATGAGAGCATGCTATAGTCCATTGTCTTTTATTTTCCTTTTATTTTATAGGGAGAGGTATATACTCCTAAACATATGAGTTAAAAGAAATTCATGGATAACCAATACAGGAATTGGAACAAAATATATAATTTTTAATCTCTGGGGAAGGTAAAAAGTGGAGAAAACCAAACAAGTTCAAAAAAAGAGAAAGAAAAGAAGTTGCTTTTGAAAAAAGTATTTAATATTTAATACTGGTAGTATGTCCAAACATTTTAATAATCATGATGAATGTAAAATATAAATTCTCCTATTAAAAGACAGAGGTTGTAAGATTTTATTTAATCCAACTATTTACTATCTGCCAAGGATTATGACGCAGCATAATTAAAATAAAGGGATGGACATACTTATTTCAGAAAGATGCTAATTAACAAAGAGAAAGATCAGTTAAGATAGTATTAACATGACATAAATCATATTTAGGGGCCAGAATTGTGAATTTGCACAAAGAGGAAGACTTCATATTATGGGCAAAACAATCTATCAAGATACAAAAATCACAAATTTCATGGAACTTACCATCCTGCTTTGCCATATATATAATAAAAATGATTAGAAATGCAAGTAGATATTATTAAACCCATAATCTCAGTTGATGAATTGTAAACTTTTCTTAGAATTTGAGCATTAAAGTAGCAAATGATAATAATAAGGACATATATAGCTTTAATAGCATATATAACAAAATATACAGGTATACACATACATATCCAACCAGCAGAGAATACACACTTATTTCAAATGTGAGTGCATTTTTACTCTTAAAAATTTATCCCATATTATGCCTCAAAAAATAATCAATAAATTTCAAAGAAAAATTAAGATCGCAAATTCATGAATGACTTCAACAAAATCAGAAACCAATAACAAACTAGCTGGATAACAGCTTAGCTACTTAGCTAAAGATTTTTTAATCTTTTAAATAATCCTTGGTTTAAAAAGGAATAACAAAATATTTACAAGTGACTGGTAATGAAGACACGCTATATAACAATGTGTTGTATATTCAGAGGTAAATAGATAGTAAAATATTAAAAGAAAAGATAATTTAACATTTAGAAATTGAATTCACTTAGATAAATAAAGGAGGACAACAATATGTTCACCTTAAAGCCTTATAAATTTTTTAAAAATTTAATTCAGCAATGCATATATATTGTTAAAATTCATAGCAAGCTAAGAAGTAAACCTCTATGCTTTAATAAAGAATATTTATGTCTGCATCTCACAATACACCAAAATCAGTAACAAAACACTAGAAGTGTTCCCATTTAAGTCAGGAATTTGTCTCAATATTCAAAAACTGGCAATACAAAAAGAAATCATCATCATCATAGGGTGAATAATGCAAAATAAGAGCTGCAAATGTTAGAAAAGAATAGAAAAAAATCCCTATAAATAATATGATCTTATATTTTGAAAATCCAAAAGAAATACCTAGAAAACATTTATTGGAATGGATAAAAGAGTTTAATAAAATAACAAGGTTTTTAAAAACTCATTTTTTCCTCTATAGCAATAATAATGGATTAGAAAATGTCTTTGAATATTTTTCACAGTTGTAGAAAGGAAAAAAAACACAAAATAGATCCTATTATATACATAGGATAACTTCACAACTTAGATGAAGAAAGTAGCAAACGCTGCCTCATTAGTGGGTGGAATTACTCAGCATGGTACAGCTGGCCATTCTCCTCAAGTTAATCTATAATTGAATGCAATGCCAAACAATAACTCCAAAGCCAATTCTAAAGTATATTTGGAAGTGAGAAATGTCAATAAAATAAATAAAAATGAGGGTAAAATATCTTCTGAAACCCTCTAAAATATCAGGGCATGTTAAGAAATAAAGAACTCCCACTTATCAATAAGAAAAAGATAAATAACCAAACAAACAAACAAAAAAAGCAGATATAACCAGGCAATCTTAAAAAGTGGAAACATACATGGTTAATGTACAAAAGAAAATGCACTCCACCTCAGTAGTAGTCAGAGAAATGAAAATTAAATCAAAGTGAGATAAAATTTTTCAGTCAACAGACTGGTCATTTTTTTAAATTACTAGATTCTATTGGTGGTGGGAATGTGAGGAAATGGGTAATCTCATATCCTTACAGCCAGCACTTCCACTTTGAGGTATCTGTGGTGGGCACTGTTGACTGCCTGTCTAGCATTCACTCCCTCTAGAACCCTGATTTCTTCGGTATTGCCCCTCCCCTCCACAGCTCATAGTCTCTAGGGAAGCTGACCCAACCCTCAGCTCTAAGGGTGGGTCTGATTGAAGTAAAGGTGATCTCAGCCACTGCTCTCTCAATCAGTGATTGGTCAGAATTCTGACAAGAGGTAAGAAGAATTTTGCTGGAAGTTCTTACAAAAGTTCTTCCTTACTCTTAGGAGAACATCAAGAAGCCAAATTTACTTTCTCCTGAAAGTAAAACCAAATTTACTTTTTTACATGAGCAAGGAAGTATGTAACCCAGAAGTTTCTCCCTACACTGAAATTCCTCTTACATGGACTAATAAGTTTAGTCCAGGTGCCAGATAACGTTCAAGATGCTAGGAAGAGACAGTGTATAAAGCAGACAAAACCCACTGCTCATGAAACATTCTACTTGGGGAAACAAATAAAGAGAATAAATAAAATATATAGTGTGACAAATTGAATAAAGCAGGGAAAAGAAATTGGAAATGTTGGGATTGCAGTTTAAATAGGATAGGGAAGACCTCCCTAAAAAGAGGACATATTACCTAGCTCTAGAAGGAGGGAGGAAGAAAGCTATGTTCAAATATGAGAGGAAGAGATTCCAGAAAAAGGGAAAAGTCAGTGCAAAGGCATAGAGGCCTGAGTATACTTGGCAAGTTGAAGAAAGAGTATGATAGCCTATGGGGCTGGATCAGAGTGAACAGGGAATGGAAGAAAAAAGACAAGGTCAGAGAGATAATAGTGAGCCAGACTGTGGGGGGGCCTTGTAGAGCTTAATGATGGCTTTGGATTTTTGCTCTGAGTGAAAGGAGAAGTCATTGGTGGGTTCAGAAGGGTGACATGATCTTAGTTCCCTTTTAGCAAGGTAACTGTGGTTGCCACATCCGGACATTTTTATCATTTTTTCTTCCAGGTTTATTGAGATACAATTGACATACAGCACCGTATAAATTTAGGGTGTACAAGCATAATCCCTTGGCTGGATTTTCAAGAGTCAAGGGCAAAAGTAGCGAGTGTAGTTAGGAGTTCGCTGCAACAGGGAGAATTGACTGTGGCTTGGACCTGTATAGTGGTAGTGGTGGTAGTGGTGGTGGTGGAAAATAGTTGAATTCTGAACGTATTTTGAAAGTAAAGCCAACAAGATTTGCTGATGGACAAAATATTGGGTGTGAGAAAAGACAAGAATCAAGGAAGACTCCAAAATTTTGAGCCTAAATAACTCCTGAGAATGGAGTTACCCTTATTTGAGAAGAGAAGCTGGTTTGGGGAGAGGTGGGAGACATCAGGGGTTTTGCGTAATTTTGTTAACTTTGAGATACTAACATCTCAACGTGGAGATGTCAAGTAGGCATTTGGATATTTGTGGATATTCCAGCTTTTAGTGGAAAGATTGGGTTTGAGGTAAAAATTTGGGAGTTGTCAGACTTCATAGGTCACTTAAAGTCATGAGTTTTTGATGAGATCATCAAGAGAATGAGAAAAGATTTAAAAATTTATCTCAGGATCCCTCCAAGGTAATATTTAGGAAAGACAGCAGGGAGGAACAGGCAAGGAGACTGAGAAGGAGCAGCCAAGGAGCAGGAAAAAAAAAACAATCCAGGGAAGCATAGAATTCTGAAAGCCATGTGAAGAAAATGTTTCAGGAAAGAGCCAAATCAACTGAGTCAAATGCAAGTTGTCAGCATAACCTAATAGCTAAGATAAAGGCTCTGCAGCCATTCTGCCAGGTTCAAACCAGCTCTGCTATTTATTTTCTGTGTAACCTTGAAAAAGTCACTCTACATCTCTGTGTCTCCTTCTCCATCTGTAAAAAGGCTATGGTAACAGCTCCTATTTTGTATTTGTTTAACACACAGTAGTGCTGACAGTAAAGTAAGTGCCTAATAATGGAAATTATAATTATTATTTTTTTATTGTTGGACATTTTTGTTATTTTTTCTACCAGTTTGAGATATCATTGACATACAACACTGTATAAATTTAAGGTGAACAGCATAATGACTTGACATACATATTGTGAAATGATTACCACAGTAAGTTTAGTTAACATCCATCATGTCACCTAGTTTAAAAAATTCTTTTATGTGTTTTCCTTGTGATGAGGACTTTTCAGCATCTACTCTCTTAACTTTCAAATGTACCATATCAGTTATGATTATTAGTATACTTAATAGTAGCAAGAAGTAGGAGAAGGAAAAATAAGGACAGGGCTGAGATTGACCATTGGCTTTAGCAGTGAGGAGGCCATTTGTGCCACTGAGAAAGAACAATTTGGTGGGAGCAGAAGCTTGTTTAAAGGGGTGTCATGCCCAAGAGAAAGAGGGAGATGACAAACTGTGGACGATTAGAATAGGTACTCTTCAAGAACTTCTTCTTGAAAAAGTAAAGGATAGCAGAGAAATTAGTTGGTAGCTATAGGCAGAAGTTTGATTAAGAGAGGATTTTTTATTATTGGAGAAATAATAAGTTTCAAATACTGGGTGTGTTTATTTATTTTAAACATACCTTGAACTTGACCTTGGCCTTAGGGGAATCAGTCGGAGGGCTTGCTGGCAATGGACGGAAAAGTTGGAGAGGTGTGGAGTGCTTGTAGAGACTGAGCTCTGGTCACCTCCTACTCACTGTATTTAGTTGTTAGTATGTATCTCTCATGAACTAGAATGTAAGCTCCATAAGAAAGGGCCCTTGTTGTATTCCCTGCTATATTTTCATCACCTCAAACAGTGCCTAGTACACAGAAGGCATTTAAAAAAAATTAAGTGGATGACTATTTCCAGTGAAAATTTGAGGCCCAGAAAATTTAAATGAATTGCTTACCCAGCTCATTATGTCAGATTTGGATCTAAAATCTAAGTTTCCTGGTTCTCAATACAGTGAACATTCCAGGATAAGGAAAATGTAGTTTTCAGAACTCATGTGCTGCTCTCCATAGCAGTATTAAATAAAATTACACCAATTAAAAGGCTGGGATGAAGCAGAAAAGAATGGAACAATTTCCCACTCTTTTCAAGATTACCCTAAGACATTGCCAACACTATTTTTATTCTGCTGAAAAGTTGAATTATGTTGATGATGTGACTGCTAAATAATTGAAACTTAGAAGTCTTGAAAAATCTATAAATGATCTAAAAAACCTAGTATAATTTGTTGAACAATATAAATGAAAATGGAATTTTAAAAAAATACCACAAATCCTGACCTTCTTCCTATTATACACTCTCTATGATTTTTTCAAGGACTGCAAACAATTGAGAACTGAAGTAAAAAAAATGATGTATAATTGTAGTAGATACTTCCACAAAATTCATCAGTAATAAGACTTTTTATGCAACTAGAAATGACCTTGAATCTTTTATTCCTCAGTTTCATAAACTATACATGGCATAAATAAGTTGAAAAGTGAAGAATTATATTTCTCTGTAGTGTTTACTCCTGGCTGTTTAGTGGCATTATTAAATAGCTAATAAATAAATCACACCATCCAAATGTGAAACTTTTATATATATATAAACTTATATATGTATGTGTGTGTGCATATATATATATGCACACACACACACATAAACTTTCACTCTGTATATATATATATATAAAATTTTCACATCACACCAAAAAAGGCAACTTTTTTAATGGATACATAAATAAATGGGAATTTTTGCTCTCAAGAAGAGAACTGAAATTTACTTTTATTAAATCAAATTTTATGGCTGTTTTGTAGTTCTGTAAAACTTCATAACTAGCTAGAGTTGGAGGAATATTTTTAGGATAGCCAGGAACTGTAAAATGAAGCTAATACATAGGAATTCCCATTTAACTGTAGAGACATTACTAGACAATTTCTATAAAAATATGCAAAGTATGTCTAAGTCAACACAGATGGAAACAGGTAACATGGCTATATATGGAAGTTGAAAATTGGGTCTCCAATCCTATAACCATAAAAGTATTCCTTTTGCTAAGTTTCTAAAAAGTATAACATTGTGAAAGAAGACAAGTAGTTTGAGATTTTTTTTCATCTTAAAAGTGGCCTCATTCTTTGACCTAGTGATTTCACTTACAGAAGACTTACACTAGGGAAATAATCAAAAAAGAAGGAAAATGCTGTATGTTTGAAGATGTTCATTGTAGTATTATTTATATAACTGGATATTAGAAAAAACCTACATGTCAACAAGAAAATATTTACTCAAATTCGAGTCTATCCACTTAATTTGTAATCATTAAATGCATAGTATAAAATGTTCATTGTGTAGAAATGTTTTAAATCTGTGTGTGTTTTATTAAAGAGTTCAATCTCAATCAGTCCAGCTATTGTCATATACATATGTATATAACTGTGAATGCCACCTGGGCTTAAGAGCAGGGGAGAAAAAAACAGAGAAATAGTAGCCATTATTAAATTTTGCCTTCGAATGCTTAATTCTGAATGGCTGAGTCACATGAACATTGACAAAGACTTAGGTTCCCAAGGTAATTATAGGTCACCCCTAAACAATCACCATTTAGACTTGCTCATGTA
Organism: Manis javanica; assembly: GCF_040802235.1. Classification (NCBI taxonomy): domain Eukaryota; kingdom Metazoa; phylum Chordata; class Mammalia; order Pholidota; family Manidae; genus Manis; species Manis javanica. The sequence continues at coordinate 125,080,420 of NC_133158.1, read as the reverse complement.
GTGCAACTAGTCTCACGAAGCAAATAAATTTAGGTTATTGATTCTGGGTATTTTGCTAGCCTCTTCAAGTCATTTTAGAATCCCTTTTCAGGAGACATGAAGTAACTATATTTCAGTGCACATCTTTGCTTAGAAACATGATTTTCAGTTTTGCAGCCCAAGGATGCATTCCATGCATGAGTAGGGGTCTTTGTGCAACAAGAGTAAAGTCATCAGCTTCTATGCTGTGAAGAAGAAATGTTCATCTTCTAATGTGCATATATGTAAACCACTTCTTTAAAATCAGCCTCCATAAATGGCACTGAGTGTGCTTCTGTGTATGACACATCAATGTCCATTAATTGCATGAAGAGAACCAAGATTCCAATGGCAAAATCTGTAAAAGTAGATATACAAAGAAAAGTGGAAGCATCTGTTTAATATATACGACATTAGAATTTAATTTTACCTCTGTGATGCTTTTGTGTGGCTGCAGTGTTACAGTGGAGCACATAAGCATAGCCGTGCAGTGTCAGCAGGTGCATGCCACCAAATTACTGCTTTTAATTTGCATATTCATCTGCTAAGAAGCATGTCATTATCATATCAAAGGGATACTAAGCAACATCTAGCTTGGAGAGATGTGGCATAGTTTCAATAGGAGCAATTAATGCAAGATGAGGACTCTCTTTCTGTCATGTCTCCCAGGGCTAGCTGTAATCGGGCTGATTATTGGATACCAATAAGACTGAGGGCCCAGTTGGCACAGAATTAGAGAAGAATTGGAAAGGGAGCCTGCTAGTCCTCTCCACTGTGCATTTGATGGCAACTGATGCTCTGGTCACTCACATGAATCCTGTTCTTATTATAAATGCTCTCTGTGTGCACTCATCCATTTCAGTTGTATAAAATGACCAGTGGCAGTTCTAAAGTAGTCATGTATTATAAAAAGAAAAGTACAGTCTTGACTTTAGAGGGCATATAAAGGAAATGTGAAAGAGACATTAAAACTGTGTTCATAAATGTAGGTTTTAGAACTTAGGTGAATTTCATTTAAACAAACATCTTCTTCCTCCTTTAAGTATTCATTGAGCACCTAAGTATGTGTCAGACTCTCAGGCGAGGGAGATACAGGGAAGGAGGACTCATCAGCCTCTAGCCTCAATGAACTTGCAGTTGAACAGGAGAGACAGTCACATAAACCAAACAAAACTTGATAACCTTTTCTTTCTTAGTGTTATGAACTTAAGAAAGGTTACAAACGTGCAAAGCCATCTTTTTGATATGACAGCATGTGGTATCATCTATTTTCAGGAAAGTCAAGACGAGAATTTTTCATTTTAGTTTAGTTTTAGAAATGATCTCACTTTCCCCCTCTTAATGGTAGTAGCTAAAAACCAAATTTGTACAAATTTGAATACTTGAACAATGGAAGCACAGACAATTGTTTAAATTCTCCTATTGTTTCTCAGTCTTTCATTGGATGCATTTGTATAAGTAAGTGCTTTTAAAAAGTGGTAACCACTAATAACTTGCTTTCTGCAGTGTCTAGGATAGGATGGTACATGCATACACTTTCATTAATTTATTCAACAAATATTTCTAAGCACTGCTATAAGCACTGGGGAGACAGCTATGGGCAGCATTGGCCAAGTGCCTGCCCCTGCATTACGTTCACACATGCTTCTGTGTGTGTGTATGTGCACCGGGCACATGCCCACTGGAAAGCTCAGTGACATCCATTCAACAAGCATTTAATGAACACTTTATGTGTCAGACTAAGTAAATGAAAGGAATTTAAAGCTGACTTTGGAAACGACAAGCTAGCAGTGAGTACAGGCTTCTAAATGGCCAGGAGACCTAGAACCAAAAGACTTAAGTGAAACAAAATTGAAGAAAATAAGGTGCTCTTTTTTGGGTGCCCAACCTTCCAAGTAATTTCAGACATCATTCAGTCATCTCAGTATGGCCCCAGGAAGTTCACCAACCACCTGCTTACCAGTCGGTATTAAACTATCAGGGAGGAGGCACTGGACCTTAGTGAACCTCAGAGCCAGGCATTTTGGGTGCATCATCTTATTTAATACTCAGAGGAATCCTCTAAAATATGTACCAACACACCCAGAGTTCTGATAAGGAAACTGAGGCTCAAAGAGGTTATGTTTCCCAGAAAAACCTTAGTAAGTTAGTAAGTAGTAGAGTAGGACTAAAACTCAGAGTGTTCTGATGCCACATATGTGTTCTATTCACAATTCTTCATAGCACTTCGTTCAATATCCCAGTCTGATCTATATCATGGCGACAAACTTCAATATCAGAACTAACTTACATGATTGTAGCTGACCATTTCGAATGAGAACAGTATTTGCCCAATGCTACCCTTTTATTTTGTTATGGTGGAAGTCATGGGTTAAATTATATATATTGCATCAAAACTACTGGTTGAAATGTAAACAAATGAACAAAAATAGTATCTTTACCTGTAACTACTTTGGCTCACTTTTTCACCAAATGTAGAGGATCTACTTTTTAGTTAATAAGCTTGTGTTGGGAATTGTGGACTCAAGAGTTTTTGTTGCATTTTATTTAAATTGGCTGTTTGGTTGAGATGAGAGAGCTGCTGACTCAGAGTCAGAAGACCTGGGTTTGAATCCTGGTTGTCTGTAGAAACTATTTAGCTGGTAAGAGCTTTAGTCTTCTCATCTGTAAAATAAGGAATTTAATCTACTGTTATCTTAAATTGCTTCCAGGTCTACCTTTCTATGATTCTATGAAAACAGCAAACAAAGGTCCTATTTCAAATACAGTACATAAAATGTTTGAATAGTCTGTGCTTCCTGAATCATTCTTTCCTGCAAAAAAAAAATTGTTATGGTTTTAAATATTATCTTTAGGTAAAACTTCAGTAAATGGTAATTACTGATTAATCAGGTTATCATCTCACAAAAGTTGACTACATTACAACACTGAGTGTTTACTTCTTTGTTAGAAAGAAAGGAAAGAAGGAAGAAAATAGGAAAGGGAAGAGAAAGAAAGGAAGCCAGAATATGTATATGCATGTTACATATTTGCACAAATACAACATGTGACAACATATGTGTTATATATGCATGCATGTATGTTCTATTAACAAGTGATTATATTGGCAAACTTCTCTAAATTCTGTAATATTCTTTCCTTCCATAGCAGAATGAGGAAAATGGTCCTCTTAACAAGTTCATATTCTAGTATATGGCTGAGGCATCCTTCATCTAAGTGAAATGGGGTGTTCCGCAAATGCTGGAGTTCCACAGAAAAGTTTATATAGTTCTCCTATTGTGTTAACAGGAGTCAGCTTTATGAATCAATCATGAGTTGACTGAAATCATAACTATATTTATAACTATAACTATTTATAGTATTTATTACTATAAAGTTAAATATTTTTCAATTATCATCTATGCTGGGCATTTGGATACTTTCTAATTGATTTGCAAGTAGGTCTTCAAGATTGCACTATTGTTTTCAAGAGACTCCAATTCAGATCAAAACCTTACCTAATCTCACAAGGAAAAACTTTAATCACACCCACAGCTCTGTGGAAGGTGTAGTTGAGAGATGGCACCCCTCACAAATAAGTCCCATCTTCAACTATCAGTTCCTTTTGTACCCTTCTGTCAGTCTTGGTACAACTGCCCAAACCTCTATACAGCAACTGTAGGGCTTATTAAAGGGTAGTTTTTAAAGACTTTTTACTCATAATACATAGAGGGAGTTTTTTTGTCACTTATTATGTTCATGCTTGTAATGGTGATGGAGTTTCTCAACAGGCCCACTCACAAACCTGTCACCTCCATGTTTAGCTGCGATGGTAGGAAATAAGAACCTCCATGGTCTAATTGGAAGGTTTCAAAGCACATCATATACCTCATGTAAGCAGGGGGTGTGGGTGTAACATAAGAGGTTTAGGTTTCTAAGAAAAGATAAAGAAGCTCCTTTCATTCATGTATATATGTATGTATGAGCAACAGTAAAGCTAAATGGTATTATTGGGCACAATAGAATAAGAAAATGTGGTGTTCTTTAGAAGAAACTAAGCTCTATTGGTACAATTAAAATGGCCAGAGATATGTCCCAAAAGGAAAACCAAAAATGAAAAATATTAAGTGATGACTATGACACATTACTGAGGTTGAAACTGAAGAAAGAATTCTAGTATCACACATCAGATTTACTGTTGGTAAGTCGGGGAGCATATGAAGAGAGGAAGATAAAATTGTGCCATCAGTAACAAGAGAAAAAGTGCATTATGGAAAAATTTTATTTTAACTACAAAGATCTGAAGAGTAATAGATTCATTATGTACTTATGTTATCTGAAGTCATAGAAGACATCCTTGATCCAAATCTATAACTGTACGTGGTGATGGATGTTAACTAGATTTTTGTGGTGATCATTTCACACTATTTACAAATATTGAATCATTGTACTTTATACCTGAAACTAAAATAATGTTGCATGTCAGTTATGCCTCAATAAAAATAAATTAGAAACCCTTGATCCACTTAGGACAAAATACTTTGCAGAAAAATGAATAAATATTTAATTATTTAATTAAAACAAGAACAAATCTTGAAATCCACATCCATATGACAAGAGTAATTCATATGATATAAGAGAAGCCTCTTCAGAATCAAAAATTGGTGACACACAGATATGTTTTGTTTGGCTGCTTTAAAAGTAGGGGAATTTCACATTTAAAATAGCCACATCTCCTTCCTTGCTTAAAACACAAACAAAACAGAGGATCTGTAGGTACTGATCTATATTCCTAGATGACATTTGGTAGAAATTAACTAGGTCTTGGATTCCCCTTTAGATCGAGTCTTTCCTGTTTCTCCCTGATCCCTATCAGCCCCACTCGTTTTACACTCAGGCTGGTTACCTGCTGATCCCTTGGGGGCTTTTGAGTATTCAGCCCCTGATATGCTGAGTCCTACTCTGGGCCAATCCTTGATCTTGGTGATCCATGAAAATAACCCAAGAGACAGATATCATATTTCACATTTTCAAGACAAGAAGGTTGAAGGTCTGGGAGATGAGGTAATTTTCACAATTGTTCATATAAGAATAGATTATCACGCTTTTTATTACCTTTCTCTGTAAATAATACTTTAATGATTAGAAAAGTTTAGACCAATCATTCTCAAATTTAGCTGCATATTAGAATCATCCAAGCAGCTTTAAAAAAATACCTAAGCCCCATCCCCGGCTGTATAAATCAAATCTCTTGAGGTGGCATGGGTAATTTTTTTAAGTTTTTCAACTGATTTTAATGTACAGCCAGACACTCAAACCCCTAGTTTATGTATCAAAAGACAAGATGATTTCCAGTTCGTTCTTACTTCTGATTTTTATTAGCTGTTTCTGTGAAAACACACAAACACACAGACACACACTTGGCGTCACAATCACAGAAACAGTGCACTTAATTGAATGTTTTGCTTTGAAAGTATATATAGTGTTGTATTGCGTAAACAAAGCATTAACAAACCTCCTAAACTGAGTTTGATTTGACCCAGTTCTGCATGGAGTTTGTATAGCTGTTGGTTAAAGTACTGAAACAAAGCAAATATTTGAATTTGGATGCCTATTTGCTGTAGGTATGAAGTAGCTTCACACAGCTAAGCTTCAGCTTTGCATGTCTGAGGCCCACTCAGGCCTGACTACATGAGCAATGAAGTTTTAGTATACGTCTCATGGGCAAAGTTTGTGTCTTTTCTGAAGCCTTAGGCCTATTTTGGGTACTACATGCAAAGCTGAGTTTGACCAATCAGGGAAAAAAAAAAAAGAATAAACTAGTTGTTTACTTTTTTTAAATTAGAATTTGGACTGATTTAACTGGTTGTTTGCATGTTTGCATGTGTACACCATCTACAATATTAACGCTGTCATTGGATTTTATTAAATTTTTGGAAAACATCAGTGTATTTTCTCTGTTCATCAATTTAAACATTACTAGGCCTGGAGAGAAATAGGAGGAAGGTGGAAAATATAATTATTTACTCATGGCAAAATGTTTCACAATTTTTACTTTAAAATAAACTCCATGTATTATAGATGAGTATTTGTTTTTAGAGGCCTTATTCAGTCAGGAAAAAAACTTGTAAATTACTTCCTTCTTTTGGAATATGTTTTTACCAGTATGTGTACTGGAAATGATTCCAAAGTGCTTTTTGATAGAAAAAGGAACACCATCTAAAATCAGAGCACTTACTTTAAACCTGACTTATCTTGATACATCATAAAATTTTGTGAAGAACAATTTTGAAGCAAGGTTTAAGATTGAAGCACTCTCTATTTTAGGGAATAGAGCACTGGATACTAAATTTCATAATTTGGATATTCATCCAAAATTAAAAACTAAAGAAATGCTGAAATTTGCTACAATTAAGGCATGGATGTGTGGAGGCCTCATAAGTCTGACTTGAACAGGTTGCTAGCATATGTTAAATAACCACTCAGCATCAACAGGCGCTATTAAAATCCTCTAACTCAGCTAATTTTAACTCATTAATTCTCAACCCTTCTTCATTAGTAAGAATACTAGTAAAAATCTTTTTTCCAAACAGAATACAGAGATGGAGAATATGCCTTGCTGAAAATGAGATTGGTATTGTATAAAGTTTGGATCAGTATACTGAGCATGGTATTGTAGCCTGTAAGACATAAATAGATAGATGCATATGCAGGTATGTACATATACATATACCAGATATATGTATATACATATAATACTTAAAAGTAAATAGAGATTTTTATATCAATGTCATGATATCAAATTCTTTATGATAACATAAGTTTTAGTTAGAATCAAGTTAATTGTAGATAACAAAAGCCAATTCAAACCTAAACAATAAATGGGATTTATTAATTAACATACTATAAAATCCAGGAGGCAGACCTGGCTTCATTCACTGGCAAGTGATGTCATCAAGCCCTTAGTTTCTTTTTCAGACTGACTCCACTTGACATCAAGATGGTGCTGAGAAGCCTCCCTTCCCCCGCACTACTATGTCTATCTTGAAAATGTAGCAACTCCTCTGGAAAGAATGGTTCTTCAAAAGCTTTAACATAAAAGCCCAGGGCAGAACCCTGATCATTCTGACTTGGGGTACCTGTCTGCTGGGTACCCATCACTATGGCCTGAGGGAGAGGGGCCTCTGACTGCTTGTGTCCACCCTTTTACCTGGGCAGGAGATGAAGGAACTAGGGTCATTCTGCCTCCCCCAGCCACATGAAGAGGGTCCTTTCCTTGAAAAGAGAGTTCTGTTGCCAGGAGACTGTAGAGAAGCATAGTGGCTAGACAACAAATGTTCCATGGCCCTCTGTATCTTCCCCCTGTCGACCCACCAGTACAACCACTATCTGTCTACATAGGAAGATGTTACAGAATCATTGGCTATATTCTCCATGCTGTACCATCAGCCCTGTGACCAACCTACATTGTGATTGAGAATTTTTGTGCCCCATTATCCCCCTCACCCTCCACATCCTCTCACCCCAACTCCTCCCCCTTGGGAACCTCCGGTTCATTCTAAGTGTCTGTGAGCTTACTGCTGTTTTTTGTTTATTCTGTTTTGCTTTTTTTTTATAGTCCACACTAACTGAAATCATGGTGTTTTTCTTTCTCCACCTGACTTAGTTCACTGAGCATAACATTGTCTTGATTCATCATTGTCATTGTTGTTGCAAACGGCAGGATTTCTTTTCTTTTTATGTGTATATGTACCACATATTCTATATCCATTCATCTATTGATGGACACTTTGGTTGCTTCCATATCTTGGCTATTATAAATAATAAGGCGATAAATATAGGGGTGCATATATCATTTTGGATCAGGGATTTTGTTTTCTTCAGGTAAATTCCTGGAAGTTGAATTGCTGGATCCAATGGTATTTCTATTTTTGATTTTTTGAGGAATATCGGTACTGCTTTCCACAGTGGCTGTACCAATTGACATTCCCAGAAACAGTGTAGGAAGGTTTCCTTTTCTCCACATCTTTGTCAATACTTGTTATTTCTTGTCTTTTGGGCAGTGGCCTTTCTGGCTCGTATGAGGTGATATCTCATTGTGGTTTTGATTTGCATTTTCCTGATGATTAGTGATATGGAGCATATATCCATGTGCCTTTGGCCAGCTATATGTCTTTTTTGGAGAAGAAGGTCCTCCACTCACTTTTTAATCATGTTACTTGTTTTTTTGGTGTTGAGGTATATGAACTCTTTATGTATTTTGGATGTTAACCCTTTATCAGATAAATCATTTATGTATGTATACTTCCATACTATCGATTGCCTTTTTGTTCTGTGATGGTGCCCTCTGCTGTACAGAAGCATTTTAGTTTGATGTAGCCCCACTTGTTCATTTTGAATTTTGTTTTCCTTGCTCAAGGAGAAGTCTCCAGGAAAAAATTGCTCATGTTTATGTTCAAGAGATATTTTTACTGTATTTTCTTCTAAGAGTTTTATAGTTTTATGTCTTACATTCAGGTCTTTGATACATTTCTAATTTACTTTTGTGTATGGAGTTAGGAAGAAATCCACTTTCATTCTCTTGCATATCACTGTCCAGTTTTGCTATGAAAAGGCTGTCTTTTCCCTGTTCTATATTCATGGCTCCTTTATTGCATATTAATTGACCATATACAGATGAGTTTGTATCTGGGCCCTCTATTCTGTTCTATTGATCTGTGGGTCTGTTTTTGCTCCAGTACCATATTGTTTTGATTACTGTAACTTTGTAGTAGAGTTTGGAGTCAGGGAGTGTAATACCCCTAGCTTTGTTCTTCTTTATCAGGATGGCTTTGGCTATTTGGGGTCTTTTGTGGTTCTGTATGAATTTTAGAACTATTTGTTCTAGTTCACTGAAAAATGTTGTTGGAATTTTTATTTGGATTGCATTGATCTGCAAATTGCTTTGGGCAAGATGGTCACTTTGACAATATTAATTCTATCCATGAGCACAGGATAGATTTCCACTTATTGGTGGCTTCTTTAATTTCTCTCATGAATGTCTTATAGTTTTGAGAGTACAGGTCTTTCACCTCCTTGGTTAGGTTTATTGCCAGGTATTTTATTCTTTTTTTGTTGTAAATGGAATTGTTTTCCTAATTTTTTTTCCTCTACTTCACTGTTACTGTATGGGAATGCAACAGATTTTTCTCTATTAGTTTTATCTCCTACAACTTTGCTGAATCCAGTTTTTAGTTATAATAGGTTTGTGGTGGCGTCTGTAGGGTTTTCTATATGTAATACCATATCATCTGCAAGAGCAACTTAACTTCTTCCTTACCAATTGGATGCAGTTTATCTCTGTGTGTTGTCTGATTGCCATGTCTAGGACCTCTAGTACTATGTTAAATAAAAGTGGTGAGAGTAGACATCCTTGTCCTGTTTCTTATCTTAGAAGAAAAGCATTCACCTTCTCATCATTAAGTATGACATTAGTTGTGGACTTGTCATATATGTCCTTTATTATGTTGAGGTATGTATCCTTTATGCCCATTTTGTTGAGAGTTTTTATCATTAATGAATGTTGAATTTTGTCAAATGCTTTTTCAGCATCTTTTGTGATGAACATGTGGTTTTCATCCTTCTTTTTGTTAATGTGCTGTATAGTATTGATTGATTTACAAATATTTATTATACCATCCTTGCATCCCTGGAATAAATCCCATTTGGTTGGGATGGATGATCCTTTTGATGTATTTTTGAATTGTTAATATTTTGTTGAGGATTTTTGTATATATGTTCATGAGGGATATTGGTCTATAATTTTCTTTTTTGTACTGTCTTTGCCTGGTTTTGGTATTAGAGTGATTCTGGCCTCACAGAATGAGTTTGGAAGTATTCCCTCCTCTTCTACTTTTTGGAATACTTTAAGAGGATATATATTAGTTCTTTAAATGTTTGGTAGAATTTAGTTGTAAAGCCATCTGGATCTGGCATTTTGTTTTTAGGTAGTTTTTTGATTACCAATTCAATTTCATTGATGATAATTGGTCTGTTCAGATTCTCTGTTTCTTTCTTGGTCAGTCTTGGAAGATTGTAGTTTTCAAGTTGTCCATTTCTTCTAGGTTGTCCATTTATTGGTATATAATTTTTCATATTATTCTCTAATAATTCTTTGTATTTTTGTAGTATTCATTGTGACTATTCCTTCTTCATTTATGATTTTGTTTATTTGTGTTCTCTCTCTTTTTTTCTTGGCAAGTCTGGCTAGGGGTTTATCTTTTTTATTTGCTTTCTCAAAGAACCAGTTCTTAGTTTCATTAATTTTTTTCTATTGTTTTATTATTCTCTATATTATTATTTTGGGGGGCTCTGATCTTTATTTGTCCTTTCTTCTACTAACTTTGGGTTTTATTTATTCTTCTTTGATTGTGGGTTTTGACTGTTTATATGGGATCATTGTTGTTTCTTGAGATAGGCCTGTATCACTGTGTACTTCCCTTTCAGAACCACTTTTGTGGTATCCCACAAATATTGGGCTGTTGTATTTTTGTTTTCATTTGTCTCCATGTATTGCTTGATTTCTGTTTTAATTTGTTCATTGATTCATTGATTATTTAGAAGCATTTTGTTTGTAGGGTTTTTTTGGTTTTCTTTATGTAATTTATTTCTAGTTCACAACATTGTGGTCTGAGAAGTTGATTGATACAATTTCAATCTTTTTTAATTTATTGAGGCTCTTTTTGTAGCCTAGTATATGATCTATTCTGGAGAACCCTCCATGAGAACATTTAAACATGAGAAAAATGTGTATCCTGCTGCTTTTGGGTGGAGTGTTCTGTAGATGTCTGTTAAATCCATCTGATGTAATATATTGTTCAGTGCCTTTGTTTCCTTATTTATTTTCTGTCTGGTTGATCTGTTTGGTATGTTGTTGATCTGAATGGTATGTTAACATCCTCTACAGTGAATGTGTTGTAGTATATTTCACCCTTTAATTCTGTTGGTATTTGTTTCATATATTTAGAGGCACCTATGTTGGGTGTGTAGGTATTTATAATATAGTTATATCCTCTTGTTGGACTGACCCCTTTATCATTATGTAATGCCCTTCTTTGTCTCTTATTACTTTCTTTGTTTTGAAATCAATTTTGTCAGATATCATTACCACTACTCCTGCTTTTTTCTTCCTATTATTTTCATGAAATATCTTCTTCCATCCCTTCACTTTTAGCCTATATATGTGTTTGGGTCTGAAATAAGTCTCCTGTAGGCAGCACATAGACGGGTCTTCTTTCTTTATCCATTCTGTCACTCTCTGTCTTTTGATTGGTGCATTCAGTCCATTTACACTTAAGGTTACTTATTCATAGGTATGTACTTATTGCCATTTTATTAGTTGTTTCCTGTTTGTTTTTATAGTTCCTTTCTGTTTCTTTCTTCCTCTCATACTCTTCTCTTTTTATTTGATGGTTTTCTTTAGTGTTGTGGTTGGATTTCTGTCTTTCAAGTTTTGGTGTATCTATTATAGACTTTAGGTTTGTGGTTACCAAAGGTTCAAGGATAGCTTCCTTACTATGTAGCAGTCTATTTTAAATTGCTGATTGCTCAATTTCAAACACAGTCTAAAAGTACTTTTTTTCTTCTTCCTCTTCCACACTTTATGTATTAGATGTCATAATCAAAACTGTTTAGCCTAGGAACATTTCCATTTACAGTAGTCCCTTAACATATCTTGTAATGCTGGTTTTGTTGTTTTAAATTCTTTGAGACTTCGTTTATCTGGAAATTTTTTAATCCCTGCTTTAAATTTAAATGATAATCTTTCTGGGTAGAGGATTTTTGGTTGAAGGTCCTTCTGTTTCAGCACATTAAATAATTCATGCCACTCCCTTATGGCCTGTAAAGGTTCTATTGAAAATTATGCTGATAACCTGATGGGGCTTCCCTTATAAGTAATCTGTTTTCTCTCTCTGGCTCCTTTCAGTACTCTCTCCTTGTCCTTGATATTTGCCATTTTGTCTTCTTGGGGTTCCTTTGTTAGGGGTTCTCTGTATTTCCATAACCTGAGTGCCTATGTCCTTCCCCAGATTGGAGAAGTTTTCAATAATTATTTCCTCAAAGTGACTTTCCATCCCTTTATCTCTCTTCTCTTTCTGGTACCCCTGTTATGTGAATATTTTTTTGTTTGGATTGTCACACAGCTCTCTTATCATTCATTCCTAGAGGTCCTATTTTCTCTCTGCTCCTCAGCTTCATTGTGCTCCTGTTCTCTAATTCCCATCTCATTGATTGTCTCCTCTACTTGCAGCAATCTATTATTCATTCCCTCTATTGTATGTTTCATTTCAGTTACAGTATTCTTCAGTTACTTGTATCTCTTTGTTGAAGTCCTCCCTGATATCTTCAATACATTTCTACAAATCAGTGAGTATATTTATAACTTTTACTTTGAAATATTTATTGAGAAGATCTGTGATTCCATTTCATTTAGCCCTCTTTCTGTTGTCTTATCCTGTGGTTTTGTTTGCAACATATTCCTCTGCCTCCTCATTTTGTCAGGTTTTCTGTGTTTCTTCCTTTGTATTAGATATATCTGCTATGCTTTCTGATCTAGGGAGGAATGGCTTCATGAATAAGGTGTCCTGTGGTGCCCAGAAGTTCAGGACTCTTTCCTCTCCAATATCTGGTTTTCCTTTGCTGTGTAGCCCCAGTTGCTGTTGGTAAGCAATGGGCAGGTTGTCTTTCTGTCTGTGGGCAGTGGTTTATCTCAGTCTGCTGAGGCCTGTGGTTTGCCTCAGCCTTGCTTATGTGATCATAGCAGTGGTTTCTGCTAGAATCATTGTGGGCTGGGCTGCCCTCTGCCTGCCCTACAGTGATGGAAGGGCTACTGGGTTAACAAGATGGTTGGGGTGGTCCCAGGGCAAGTTGCACAGTGGCAAGATACACAGGATCATAGTGGTGGCAAGTTACCTAGCTATAGATCTATACCCTCAGGTACTCAGCAGTGGCAGTGAGCCACATGGGAGGGTGTGCGGTTGTGCTGAGGCAGCAGTTGGCATGGTGGAAGGACCCTCTGGCTGAGGGTGGTAGCATAACCAGCACAGTGGCAGGTGCAGGGGTCAGCAGTGGTAGCAAGTTGGGTGGTGGTGGGAGGTCACCAATCCTCCAGCAGCAGAGGCAGCTAGTTAAGCCCCAGTAGCATGCAGCTGCTACAGAAGCAAGTCCTGTGGGCACCTCCTAATAGCAGTGAGGTAGGCAGCACCCAGTGTGGCCACAAGCTGGGAGAAAGAAGCTCTCCAAGCTGGTTCCTGAAGGCACCTCCCCAGTTGTGCTGAAACAGGGCTGTGAAAGCTGGGAGAGCCTCCCTGTGCATGCCAGGTAGCAAAGTTGGACATTGCTGGGCCAAGTGGGCTAGCACTGTTGGTGGCATGCAAGGAGGGTATGTGTTGAGGTGCCTTGAAGTTAAGCTGCCAGTGAGGGGTATGAAGCACCTGGGGCTCCTGAGAGTGCTTGGCCCACTGGGCCAAGAGAGGGATGGGGAGGTATTTTCCACCTGCCCTTTCTCCTGCAGACAGCCCCATCCAACCCTTACCCCTTTGGTCCCCTCCCACTGCTGGCAGTTCTTTCAAACAGCTGCCTCTGTGTTGGGTCTCAGTGGGACCAGCAGAGAGTGCCTGTCCTCCACAGGTAGCTGGTGCCTCAGCCTCCCAGAGTGTTCCAACTGTCCCTGGTGTCCAGTCCCACTAATCACCAGAACCCAATGCAATGTGATTTCTTAATGTGTTCCCAGAGCAGATCTCCAGGGCCAGGTGTGCAGAGTTCATGGCACCTATCTTCTCCCTGCTCTGTTCCTCTTCCTCCCACCTACGGGCTGGGGTAGGGAAGGGCTGGGGTCCTGTTTGTCCTGGTTCTGTCACTTTACCCTTTTCTGTGTGGTCTTCTCTTCTTCCTCAGGTGTAGATGGTATGTTGTGCAGTCTTCAGTTTATTTCCAGGGTTAGTTGTATTTGCTGTAGTTGCTTTCTTTGTGTGTGGGGGGAGATTTCCATCTTGCCTTCCTACTTTGCCATCATGAGGCTTCCCCACTCTATGAACTTTTTTGCCTTAAATTTAGGTCAAATCTGCCATTTATGTTACTATTAATAAATCACACTAGTATAATGGTTTATAGTCTATAAATTGGTTTTACATTCTAAATTTGGTAATTCAAAGGGGAAAAAAACTTAAGGTTTTAGTTGACAGCAAGTATAAAGTGAACCAACAGGTGCTTTGTTGCCAAGACATACAATGCAATTTCAGACTGCATTAATAGAAATAAAGTGTCTAAACAAAGGAGGTGATAGTTTTGCTGCAGTCTATACCAATTAGAAAACATCCGGGGCCTTGTATTCAGTTCTGGGTTTCATCGAGTTCCAAGAGGGACACTGAGTGACACAAGTGGAACTTGTCCAAAAGAGAGCAACCCAGCAGGGTGGGAGCTGAGGCCAAGTCACATGAGACGCAGCTGAAAGAGCTGGTCTTAAAAAAAAACAACAATACTAATTGAAAAAGTAGCAATAGCCTTTAAATATTAATAGGGCTATCACCAGAAGTAAGAATTAGACTTTTCCACATACCTACTTAGAGTATAGAACTGGGACCAGGAGCTGAAAGTTACACATTTCAGTTTAATATATTTTGTTAAGTCCTAACCCCCCAAAAAAGTCATTTTCAAATGAAAAAATGGTTTACCTGTCCCTGGAAGTGATAATGTCTCTGTGATCATTTATCAGGGATATCAGCTCCACCATCTATCAGTGTTGTGACTTGGTATAAGTTACTTTACCTCTCTGAGCCTGTTTTCTGACTTTGAGAATGTATATTTAGGATTGATGTAAGGATTTCATTAAATGGCACAAGTCAGGCCACCAGCACAGTGTGTGCTCATAGCATGTGCTCTGTGATGAGCAGCTGGAGAAAAGCTCCTGTAGAAACCACATAAAAATAATAGAAAAGAGTAATAATATCAGGATTTAACTCCCTGGGCTTTTATATACAGCCAAAGGCTGACAAAGGTTAGTGTGGAAAACTGTATCCTCATCATGTTGTACAGAGATGATTTTGATTATATTCTTGACTTGAATTTTATTGAAAGGTTTAGCCAAAAGGATGATAACTTCTCTTAATAAAATGATTATGGAATACTTCCCTGATTTTATTGAATGCCATTAAGTGTTTTAATCACTGGGGAAGGAAAGTTACTTAAGAAGAGGTAGCAGACATGGAAGAGGGTGGTTGTTGAACCAAACAAAGGCCAACTTAAAGTTTGTGTTATGCTTTATGCATAAGAAATAAGTTAGGACACTTAAAGTGGAATACAAACAACAGAAATGTACTATGTAGCCCAAAGGCAACACAGATTTTTAGAAAACTGATTCCATTCAAAATGCAAACATTTATGGAGCATTATGTCAGCCTTTGAAGAATAAAAGCTGAATATAAGAAATATAAATGACTATAGGAAGTGATCCCTATTCTAAGGATCTTTTACAGTGTAGTCTGAGATATGGAAATATATAAAACTCATCATAAACCCAAACAAAACAATTTAAACCAAATACTGTGAGAAAATAGAACAGGAAGCAATGAATAGAAAGGAACTATGATGCAGGTTCAGGGAGTCAGGAAAGTTTTGCAGAGATGATATCGGTACTGGTCCTGCCTTTCTTTACGTGATGAAGAGGACAAGCAGGCAAGACCTTGGGAATAGCATTAGTCATGGTGAAAAGGTATAGAAGAGCATCAGTTCTCCAGGCATGGCAGGCTGTCTGGAGAAGGAAGGAGTACCAGGAGATGAGCCTAGAAAAGCAAGTGAGGGCAGATGTTGAGGAATGGAAAACCATGCTCAGAAGTTGAATAAAGAAAGCATTATTGGGGGAGAAGTTCCATGAGAACATATTCACTATTATGTATACAATATGGGCCAGAGAGTAACAAAACATCCCAGAAAGGCTGATGATATTGTTTTCAGATAACTATTAGAGGTCCCAGACTGAGGAGATGATAGAAGATAGATATAACTGAGAGATCCTTAAAGGTTCTTGCAAAAGAAGTGAAATAATGAAAATTGAGTTTGAGGAAAGTCAGACAAATAGTTGTAAAGATCACACAGAGGAGAGACTAGAGGCAGGAAACGATGCCATGAGACAATGGGAAGGAGCCTCTCGTTGTTGTGCTCTGGCTTAGGACCTGGAGAGGAAGTAGGGGGTCAGAGACAACAGTGAGGAGAGGTGGAAGTGCTGGTAAAGAATACGAGGGAAGGAGAGGAGTACAAAGTTCATATAAATATAATCTCCAAAGTTTGTGCTGTGTGGCTGTATCTACCAGAGAAATGCTTGCCTCAGGTTGGCCTTTGGTCCCTTTTGGGTTCCTGTAGTCAACCACTGCCCTGCTTTTCAGAAAAAGCAAAACAAAAAAAAAAAGAAACAAACCAATTAACTAACTCACTATCTTGTTGAAAATCTGCTTGTTTATTTCCCAATTTTAGTTCTATCCAGTCATAAGAACTTCTTGACCAAGAATGTAGTTTCTGAACTAAGGAAGGGAATTTCTGTATAATGGAACTAAAAAAGGATGCCTAACAGTGATTAATCCTCCTTTGTGTTTGTAAGGAGTAAATCAGTCAACAAGTTTTTATTTTTTGGAGCTTTGTGAGCATACCTACAATGTAATTTTTGCTGTTTATGAATGAGGGTATTCTAAAGATGACTGTGGAACAGCTTTGTTCTGTGTGTGCATGACAACCCCAAACCACTTCTAAACTTGACCTGTGAATTATGATGCAACTTCCTCTCAGTTTACTGTCTTAAACTGAAAACATATTAAAAGCCATGGTATTTTCCACAGGATCTGAATAGATGTTTTTCCAAAGAAGACACTAGGGAACTACAAATCAAAGCCACAATGAGTTATCACTTCACACCAGTCAGAATGGCCACTATCCAAAAGACAAGAAATAACAAGTGTTGGCAAGGATGTGGAGAAAAGGGAATGCTTCTTTACTGTTGGTGGGAATGTCAATTGGTGTAGCCACTGTGGAAAGCATTATGAAGGTTCCTCAAAAAAACTAAAAATAAGAAATATCATATGACCCAGTCATTTCACTTATAAGAATTCCCAAAGGAAACAAAATCTCTGATTCAAGAAGATATGTGCACCCCTATATTTACCACCCCATTATTTACAATTACCAAAATATGGAAGCAATGAAGTGTCCATCAATAAATAAATGGATAAAGAAGATATGTATACACAGTAGAATATTATTCAGCCATAAAAAGAAAGAAATCCTGCCATTTGCAAAAACATGGTTGGACCTAGAGGTTATTATGCTAAGTAAGCCAGGCAGAGAAAGACAAATACCATATGACTTCACTTATTTGTAGAATCTAAAATCAAAACAAAACAAGCAAAACAGCAATAACTCATAGACAGCAACTGAGTGTGACAAACAAATAGATATTTTAAGCTTCAAAATAGAAATCTACTGACATGCCATTTTAAGTATAATATATTTACTCTAGAAAATATGTAAAGGCCAAAGAAGAATATAAAAATCACATCTAGAGATAATTACCATTACATTTATGAATATTCTTCTATTCTTTTTCTATGTATACACATTACATTTTTATAATAAGTTTATGTAGTACAAACTATTTTGGGCACCCAGATGATACCATTCTTCCTGTTGTAATGAATTTCATATAAGAATTAAAGAAAAACAGATGAATAGTTTAATTGTAGTGAGACATGATTTTATTTTCCTGTAACTATGTAGTGAGAATAATTCTTCTGGTCTTTTGGTTAAGTCTGACAGTCTCAGCTCTGTGTTTGTTGGTTGTGTATTTGTAACCCACATAGAGTTTGGAAGTCAAGGATGGAAAAGTGATAAAAAGGGGATTTTCTGCTTGGCTCGTTGTCTTTTGAATGCTAGTACAACTGTGACAAGAAGGCATATACCTTAGAAAGAATAAGAAAGCTACTTTTGGGAGAGAAAGAGAAAGAACAATCTCTGTTGTTAGAAGGGTAGCTTTATAACGGCATGTTTTCATGCTAGAAATGAGAAAAATGGCTTCCCAAAGAGCTGACCTGAGATATGCAAAGCCTATCACTGAGATGTGACTTCCAGAGCATCCTGGGTAATGTGCTGATCAGGTGAAGCATAGCCAGTGTGTGGCTAAAGGCTTGAGCAGAGCTTGAGCCAGTCCCCCTCCCTGGCCATGTGACTCAGATCGGAAGCCTGAGACCTGTCTTAGTGGAGTGGGGACGCAAATATAGCAGGAGAAAGAGAAAGGCCAGTTTTGAGAAATGTGTGCAAGTAAATGGAGTAAGAAAGAAGCACAGAGAGATGTACGTAGTTTGATGTGGGGTGATAATCAAACTAGAACCCTTAATGAAAACAGTTATGGTTTCTCCATTAGTCAACCCAATGCAAGATAAAATAATACAGATGAGAGGGAAGAGGGTAATGGCAATAATGAGCATTGGAGGTATTTTTAGAGAGAGACACCGCAAACAGAAAGTGGGAGTCCTCTTGCATGGTGTAGCAGATTTAACTTCCTAATGCACAACTCTGACAGTTTACCGCACTCCCTCCTCAGAAACCTTCCGTGTCCCATCCCACCCCAATCTATAAGAGAGGAAGCTCAGATTTCCTGCCTTGGCATTCAAAGTGTTCCCTGATCTGGTTTCAACCTCTTCTACAAGTTTACTTCCCAGTGCTCTTTTCTACACCTTCTGTGCTTCAGCCAAATATGATTATACATTGGACACATCTTGGCTTTCCCACTTTCCCACCTTTTCACATAGTTTTCTCTACCAGGAAGCCTTTTCTTCCTCATCACTGAATATCTACACTCAGTTATGCTTCAAGGTCCCATCTCAAGTGCTATTAGGTCTAAAAAGCTTTATTTGATCCTTTCCTCTGTTGCAAATAATTTCTCCCAACTCTAAACGTTCTCACTTGTACTGCTCTTAGGGCTCCTTCTGTTCAATCTAGCCAGCATTTATTGATCACATCCTATGTATGAGGTACTCTACTGGATGCTAGAAATAACTACACACACACACACACACACATATTCCATGTCTTCAAGAAGCTACGGGTATAAATGGGAAATAATGAGACTATATAATAATTCATTGTGAATCGGTGTGAAAAATCCAAGAAGAGAAATGCATACTCAATACACTGTTGCAAAATGTTGCAAAGGAGTGATCAGTCTTCATCTCAGTAAATGGCCCCACCATTCATGCATTTGCTGTAGCCAAAAACCCTGGTGGTCGTGTTAGGGTCCTCTCATTCCCGTAGCCTCATGTCCAGTCTAACTGAATGCCTGTAAAGTGCACTTACAAAACGTATCCTGAATCCATCCACTTTTCTCCATTTCTACTACTGCCGCCATCTCTAGCCCTATCAGTGTCCTTATGAATCTCTCTGCTCTGATCTTGCTTTCTTGCATTCCATTCTCCAAAGACAAGTCAGTGCACTCTTTCTAAAACATTAATCAAATCACATCCCTGTACTGCTTATAACTTACTACAATAGTTTCTAGCTTCACATAAAGTTAAAATGTCTTCCCGAGGCCTACAGAGCCTCTGTTACCCTCATAATCTTCATCTTGTACCTCTCTTGTCCTTTCCACTTTTCTCCATTCTCACTGGTCCTGTTTCTGTTCTCAGACACACCAAACTTGTTCTAAACTTGACATCTTTACACTATTTCTGCTCTTCCTGCATGAAACATTCTTCCCTCAGAACCTCTCATAACTCTTCTCCTTATTCATTATTGGCAATGAAAACTTATACCTGCCTCTGATCACTTGCACGTCACTTCCCGGACCATTCTCCTTAAAGCAGACAGAGCTCATCCCCTACCATTCTCTATTACATCCCAGTGTTTGTGTCTTTTATACAGATTTTGAAATCTGAAATTACCTTGTTTAGTGATTTATTTATTTCTTGTCTGTCTTCCCCACTATAAGGCAGAAACTATTTCACTTCCACTTATCAGCAAAGCTTAGCACAGTCCCTGGCATCTTGTAGTTGTACAGGAAATATTTCTGAATAATATTAATCCCAGTTAATTATAGAATACCTACTATATACCAGGCACTGTTCTTGGAATTTATATATATTAATCTTTTTTTAATTTTGCAGCAATCCTATAAGATGGATACTGTTATCATCCCCATTTTACAGATAGGAAATAGAGGCACTAGGAGGCTAAGTAACCTGTTCAAAGTTATATAACTACAAAGTGACAGATCTAGGATTCTAACCCAGATCTGACTCTAGAGTCCTTTTTGTTAACCTCTACACAATGCTACAGATGAACTCTGGAAGGGAGTTAAATCTGCTACACCATGCAAGAGGACTCCCACTTTCTGTTTGCGGTGTCTCTCTCTACAAATACCTCCAGTGCTCATTATGATTGCCATTACCCTCTTCCCTCTTGGTAGAAACTATCTGAGTCTGAAGTTTTAAACTATCGATTCACTTTCTTCAGTAAATATGAGATTACTCAGCAGTGTTGAGCTCTGCTTATGTGGAAAGGATAACTGCTCAGAAGGGAAAAGCTACAGTGGAGTTTTGGTGGACAACTAAGAATTTGTCAGGGTATAAAGGGAAGAGAGGCATTCTAAGTTGAGGGATGGTGTATTCAAAAGCATGCATTTTGCAATGGTCATCTTTGTGTATTTTCCTTTTCATATTTGCATATACCTTAGATTTCAAATAACATTTATTATGTGCCCTGAGTGATTCATATATGTTAAACACCTTTTTCCAGAAAAGTCCTTGGATAAAAATCCAGAAGAAAAATAACTGTTCTAATCTCCTTTCTAGAAGTGTGAAGCTCTGTGACCTCTGAGCCTTGGTTTCCTTACTTGCTAGAATAGGAATGATAATCCCCATCGTGGGCTGCTGGGAGTGCTTTAAGGAGGTCATGGATGCAAAAGACAAGGGCAGACCATGAAGCAAAGAAGAAACATGCTCTTCTCTTATACAGCTTAGTTTAGCTTAAAAATTCCAATGGTTGTCCCATTGTTTAAGGCGCAGTTCTTTCAGTACTGGATTTCCTTTCTTGATTCAGCTAACATAGTGGGACTAGGTGACGCTTCTGGGTTGTCCAGCTCAGTTTTCTTTTAACGAGTCTCAGTCCTTCACTAATCCTAATCCCTGCCCTCATACATTGCTGAGATTTTGATTGGGATTGAGTAACTCCGTGGATCCATTTGGGAACATCTTATTATCAAGTTTTTCAATACACAAATGTGTATTGAAAATATCACCCCACATCAAGAGAAATGCAATTCATATTTACATAATGATACTATATCCATTATTCTTTTAAAATTACTTAATAATTCCAATAGTTTATCTGTAGATTTTTTATTTTCTACATATACAATTATGTCATATGCAAGGAATGATCATTTTATTTCTTCCCTTCTAAACACACCTTTATTTTTTCTTGCCCTATTGCATTTCCTAAGACCTCCAATACAATGTTGTATAGTAGTCATAGACAATGATTATAAAGTCTGATTCCAAATTTGAGAAAGATTTCAAGATTTTGCCATTATCACAATTGCAGTAGGTTTTTCTTACAGATGTCCTTTATCAGTATAAGTTCTCTCCTATTTCAGGTTTGCTATAAATTTTTAACATGGATGAGTATTGGATTTTATCAAATGCTATTTCTGAAACTATTGAAATGATCATATGACTTTTTCTTCTAATCTTTTCATTAATGTGGTAATTTAAAATAAATGATTTTCAAATGTAAAACCAACTTGCATTACTGGAATAAACCCAATCTGGTCATGGCATATTATCCTTTTTAAATATTGCTGGATTTGACCTGCTGATATTTTGTTTAGGATTTTTGCATCTATGTTTCTGAGAAAGAAAGGGAGAGAGAAATAGAGACAGAGAGATTCCCTGTAATTTCACTAATAAACTATATAAATTTATTTAACATAATTTTATTGAATAAATTTTATAAAAATTCCTTGTAATTTTATTTTTTATAATATTCCTATTAGATTTTGATGTCATGGTTAAGATGGCTTCATGAAAGGAGTTCGAAGGTTTTCCTTCTTTTTCTCTTCTCTGGAGAAGTTTGTGTAATTTGAGATTTATTTCTTCCTTAAAAGTTTGGTAGAAACAATCTAAGTCTGAAGTTTTAAACTATAGATACACTTTCTTCAATAAATATGAGATTATTCAGACTTTCTATTTCCTATTGATAAGTTATGTTTACCTAAGACTCTGTACACTTCATTTAAATTTGTATTTTTATTGGTATAAAATAGTTTATAGTATCTTTTAATTATCATTTTTATATCTGTGAGATCTATAGTGTTGTCCTGATATTATTTCTATCTTCTCTTTTTTCCCTTAATCAGTCTTACTTTTTATAAATCTAATTTGATTTTCCTTTTCTAGTTTCTTGAGGTAGATGTTAAACCTCTTCTTTTTAATCTTCATTCTCATCTAAGGTGTGTATTATGGCCCCAGTTTTCCCTCAAAGCCTAGCTTTAGCTTCATTCCACAAACTGATATCTACTCTTTTCATTATCACTTACAGCAAATATCTCCTAATTCCCAGGGTGATTTTTTTTTTAGTCCTTTGCAATATTTAGATGTTTATTGTTTAATTCCTAATATTTGTGGGGGTTTTTAGTATTGTTATTGATATCTAGTAAATTTCCACTGAATTCGGAGAAAACTTTCTGAATTATTTTAACCTTTTGAAATTTCTTGTGGCTTGTTTTACAGCTTTGTATATGTCAATTTGGATAAATACTCCATGTGCACTTAAAAAGAAGACAGCCTGAGAGTGAACTGTCCAGTTTGTTAATTGTGTTATTCAAATTTTCTATATCTATGCCATTTTTGGTCTGCTTGTTTCATCAGTTATTGAGAGAGGTGTGTTAAAATCTTTCATCATGATTGTAGATTTGTCCATATCTTCTTTTAATCTTGACCATTTTTATTTTATATATTTTAAGGTTATGTCATTAGGTGCCTACAAAGCCAGAATTTTTAGTGTTTATGTGGTTTGAAACTTTTATCATGTATGAAATGCATAAGTCCACTGACATCTTATTTTCTGGTTATGTTTGTCTGAGAATGTCTTCATTTTTGAAAGGTATCCTCACTGAGGATAGAAGTCTTGACAGTTAAGTTCTTTCAGTACCTTGAACACAGTTCCTTTGTGCTCTGGCTTTTATTTGAGAAAATAACTATTATTCTTGCATCTCTGAAAGTAATGTTTCTTTTTTTTCTCTTTTCTGTTAAGATTTTTTTCTTTCTTTGGTTTTAGTTGTTTCACTATTATGTGCTTAGGAATAGTTGTCTTTGTAGTTATTCTGTATAGGGTTTATCCTGCTTCTTTAAACATAGTATAGTAACTTTTAACAGTTTGGGAAGTTCTCACTCATGTCTCTTCAGATGTTGCCTCTTATCTATTCCCTTCCTACTCCCTCATCTACAGATACATTTGACATGCCTTATATAGTCTTTATTCTATTTTCTGTCTTTTCCATTCTTTTGTCTTTACATGGGTGTCTGATGTTTTTTCCTGAACTATATTCTACTTTATAAATTCTTTCTTAAACTGTCTAATCTGCTTTCAAATTCAGTTATTATATTTTTCATCTGTAGTCTTTCATTTGATTCTCTTTATAGTTTCAATTTCCTGTTGAAATTCTCAATCTTGCATTTTAATTCCTTGGACATATGAAACATAATTATTTTTAAAGGCTCTATCTGATAAATCCATTACCTTTATCTTCTGCGTATTTGTTTTCTGGTATCTGCTTTTCTTTTCCTTTTTTTCTCTTTGTCATATCATATCTTATTTCCCTCATCATTATTTTAAAGATATTTTGAGGCTTGGGGTCATTTTATCTTTCTCTAGAGAGGATTGGCAAAAGCTAGTCTAGAACCACTACCAATTTCAGATCATCTTAATATCCAATTAAGAAATGAATTTATTCAAAAGTTGGGCTTTAATCCTGGTAAGGGGGTGTCTATTTTCAGATTATTTTATCTTTACTCCTACAACATGGACCTTCTGGTTCACACACATTACTTCTAAGGCATTGCCTCTTCAGTGGGCTCTGAGGGACCCGAGAGCTTTGTACAGCTTCTCAGCCTCTTCTACAGACACTGCTTTTACAAATGGCAAGCACCTGAAACGGAGAAGCCAAACAAATTCTGGACTCAGCTCTCCAGGTTTCTTCTTTCCCTAGATCAAACCTACAAATCTCTACTTTCTTGAGGGCTTTTAAAAATGTTTTGCTGTATTTTAAAAAGACATTTTGTCTTGCTTCATCAGTTGTTTTCAGCAGGAAGGTTGGTACTAAACTACCTAGACTGCCCTTGCAGGAAGAGTAAATTCCCATCATCTCCTATCAATTTTATTGTGATAGCTTCTGAACTATTCTCCCTGCTTCTACCCCTGACACCTTTCTGTCTATTCACAATATAGCAGTCAGAGCAACCCTTTTAAATAAGTGTCATATCATATTATTCTTTTGCTCAAAATTCTCCAATGGTTTCCTATATCACTATAAGGAAAAGGCAAAATAAACTTTTTGTTGACCTACAAGGACCTACATGATCTGGCCCCCTTTGGTGGAACGGCTTCATCAGAAGACAACTGGTAAGACAAAATAGAATCTCAACTAAAAGGCATCAATAGGGATAAAGAATAACATTACACATGATAATAAAAGGAATAATCCTTCAAAAAGAGATAAGAATCATTAATTTGTAGCACTCAGCACCACAGCCTCAGAATATTTCAAGCAAAAAAAGAACAGATTACAAGTAAAAATTAACAAATCCATATTTGTAGTCATCTGTTAACATATTTCTTTCAGAAAGTTACAGATCAAGCAGATAAAACATTAATACTATAAAATATTTTATGCCAAAAATAATAGATTTGATCTAACAGATACATAAAAAGGCATACAGAAAATATTGTTCAAAGGCATTATCATTTATAAAAGTTATCCATAACCTAGGTCATAAAACAAATCTCAAAAAAATAATAAAATAGATATCTTACATATCTCTGACCACAATACAAATAAGTTAGAAGGCTGCATAAAAATGTATATACTTTTTTAAAAAGTATATTGGGAAACTTTGAAATATACCCCTAAATATTTTTACTTAAGGCATTAATCACCTATGTATTTTGAAGTGTTTTGAAACTAGAATTTCTGAAAATACATGTGACAAGAGTTCAAGAAAATAGAAAAAAGAACAGTAAATCCAAGGAAAGTATAATGAAAGAAATACCATGAATAAGAACAGACATTAATGAAATATAAAACAAAGCTATTGATGAGCATTAACACAACCAAAGCCTGGCTCCTAGCCTGACAGATGAGGGAGAAAGAAGAGAGTCAGACAGAGAACAAGCAGTTGTATAGACTAATTTTGCCAAATCCTAATGAATAAATTAATCTCTGCTCTAAACAAGCTGTTTCAAACATTAGAAAAAGAGGAAAAGCTACCTGTATCAGTTGGGGTCTAGTCAGGAAACAGAAGCCATGCAGTAGGAAGGTTAATATAAAAAATTATCAGTTGTTTACAGGAGATTAACTACTAAAGGGAACTTTGAAAATCCTAAAGAATACCCTCGAGCCGAGGGAGAGTACTCAAGGAAAGAACAAACTTGAAAAGGTCAGAGGCAAGAACTTTCCCAAAGACTTAGATTCACACCTCCTGGGAAAGGCATCAGTGTGGCCCACAGGATGAGAAGAGCTTTGCTGGCTTGATCCGGGCCGGAGCGGGCCCACTGATGGCAGCCTGAGGCTCTCCCGGAGCCTGGCAGGGAGGCGGCGCTCAGGGATGTCTCTAGGAAGCTTCCTACCAGAGGTGTTCTGGACTCTCTGGGAAGCTGGCCAGGGTGTCTGGGAGCTCAGCAAGAACGTGCCCACTTGCTGCTGAAGCCACCCTAGGAAGTCACGGGAAAGGGCTGTCTGGAAGTCCCTGGTGTGTGAGCTCCACTGGTGTACAAGAGTACCCCCTGAGCAGCACACTGGAACCAAGAAAGATATTTAAGACGGCCCATTGCCACATTGTTTGTATTACCAGAGAAAACTGAAATAAACTTTCAAAAGACTGATTAGGTAAATAAAATATATTTATAAATCACAACATAGAGCTAAAATAAACTGTCCTCTAAGTGTCAACATAGATATATCTCAGAATATAATTTTCAGTGAAATATTGCAGAAATATACCATTAAACAATTTATATTAACTTAAAAATGTTCAAAACCATATAAATATATTTAGTGATAGTATGTGAAGGAATGTATAAAATTTAGGGTGCTGGTTACCTTTGGGAAAAGTAAGAGAGAATAGGATTGGGAAGAGGCAAACAGGAACTTAGTTATTTTAGTAAATTTTATTACTTCTTAAAGATCTTACACAAAAATGGAAAATGTTGACTGAATAGTAGCCATATTTTTATACTATTGTTATGTATAATTTCCTCTGTTTATCATATTTTATAATAAAATATTTTTACATGTATAAAATGTCCATTATTTGTCTGCTGCAGAAGATATTTGATAAGTAGTCATGAGCATTATTACTTCAAGAAAGTTGTTCCTGTACAGATGATTGTGCTCTGAGAGTTTCTCAACCTGTGTGCTGGAGAATTTGGATATTCTGTGAGAAAACACATCTCCATGCCTGATTAGTTGACTCCTGAATGGTTGTAATTTATACTAGCACATTCTGAAAGACAAGGGGAACATCTTTTTTTAATCTATTAAACCCAAACTTTCCTGACTGGATTTTTTTTTTCAATATAATGCTCATTGATATATTACTGAATCCTATTCCATGTAGCACAGATTAGATAAGCCCTGATTTGCTTAAATAAACCTTGGTTATGAACTATATAATTCAATCCGTAAATTTATGAGAAGAATTAATGCTATTGAAGAAATCATCACTTTGTTTAAGCCAAATCTGATTTCTCAAATGATAAGCACAGTTCTCCCAGTGTTTGATTTTATAGTCACACCTTATCCATCCATTTGTGATACCTTAGTTCAAGGCTTGATTTTCAACTAAAGAATCAGTAGTAAAAAATGTTCATTCATTCATTTATTCAACACAGATTTTTTTTAATATGGTAGGTAATTAATAACTTTAAGACAATATTGGCCAATTCAACTCCTCTATAAACATGACCAGTAAGATTGTAGAAGCTGTATGACCTTGAAATGGTATTTCCCTTCATTCTGTGACTTTTTATTGAACATTTGTATTGAGTGCCAGACATTGTTCTAAGCACTGATGATTGATGATTATAACAGATGTGAAAATGAGAGATAGTCTTTGATCAGTCTAGTGATTAAGAGAAATATTAGACAAGTAATTATGATAAAAGTATAAGTATGATCGTAGGGGAAATACAGGTTGACTTTTTGCTGGCCCTTGTTCATTATTTAACAAATATTTTCTAGTACTTAATACGTACTAGGCATTATTCTAATCGCTGGAGATACAGCAAGAAATAAATCAAAGTATCTGTTCTCACAGAGCTTTGATTCTTATTGAAGTCAAACCTGCAACACTGGTTTTTATCAGCACCATGCACCAAACCAGGTTTTTTCAAAAAGGGGTACTCATACCACCAGTGAAATATTAAATTATGTAGGTGGCATTTTATTCATGGCTCATGATACAGGCTTTCCATTTGTGGTGGTGTAAATAATGACCTCTTCCTAACTGAATTTATTTGATTTTAAAAAGCTGAGCTCAATCAAAGAAAAGTACTTAGTAAATGAATATGCGATGTATATTATCTTGGCAAAAAATGTTATGTTGTTGCACATATTTAAAAAGAAATGGGAAACACAGTTTTCATCCAAAACAAGATGTCTAGGTGACAACAGTGTCTTTCCACTAACCACATTTTCAGGATAAACTTTTCATTACTTTAAAGATTTTTTTCTAATTTTTTTGAGAAAGAATTGATACAAGTTTAGGGCATATAACAAGATGGTTTGCTTTACATATATTCTGAAATGATTATCATAATAAATTCAGCTAATATCCATCATTTCATACAGACAAGATATAAAGAAAGAATAAAAGAAAAAAATTTCCTTGTGATGAAAGCGCTTACTCTCTAACAACTTTCTTGTATATCATAAGCAGTTTTAACTACAGTCCTCATGTTGTACGTTATATCCCTAGTAATTATTTATCCCTAGGTGGAAATTTGTACCTTTTGACCACTTTCTCCAATTCCCCATCCTCCCACCCCCTCACCTCTATAACCACTGTTTCTATGTCATTTTCTATGAGTTTTGTTGTTTTAGATTCCACACATAAGTGAGATCATACAGTATTTGTCTTTGTCTGACATTTCACTTAAAATAATGCTTTCTAGATCCATCCATGTTGTCACAAATGATAGGATTCCTTCATATTTTATGGCTGAATAATATCCCATTGCATATATCTATCAGCATTTCAAGTTAATTTTTGTGAGTTGTGTGTGATAGAGATCAAGTTTCATTCTATTACATGTGAATACCCAATTATCCCAGAACCACTTGCCTTTTGTCCACTGAGTATTCTTGGCTCTCTTGTCAAAATTAGTTGACCACATATGCTTCGTTTTATTCCTGGGCTTTTGATTCTGGTCCATTTGTCTATTTGCTTTTATGCTAATGCCATACTGTTTTGATTTTTATAGCTTTTGAAATAAAGGAATATGATGCCTTCTGCCTCTTTCTCAGTATTTCTTTGGCTATTTGGGGTCTTTTGTGGTTCCCATATAAATTTTAGGAGTGTTTTTTCTATTCTATAAAAATGGCCATTTGAATCATGATAGGAATTGCATTGAATCTATAGACAGCTTTTGATACTATTAACATCTTAATAATACAGTAATTCTTCCAATCTATGAACACAGGATACCATTCCATTTATTTGTGCCTTCAAATTCTTTTATCAGTGTCTTGAAGTTTTCAGAATAGAGATCTTTGAGCTCATCAATTAAATTTATTCCTAAGTATTTTATTGTTTTTAATGCTATGTAAATGGGATCAATTTGTTTATTTCTTTTACAGAAATTTATTGTTAGCATATAGAAATACTGTTGAGTTTTGTGAATTTATTTTGTATCCTGAAACTTTACTGAATTCATTGATTAGATATAACAGGGTTTTTTTTTTTGGTTGAGTCTTTAGGATTTTCTATACATAAAGTCCTGTGATTTGCAAGTAGAAATAAGCTCACTTTTTACTTTCTAATTCTGATACCTTTTATTACCTTTTCTGATTGCCCTAACTAAGACTTCAATTATATATTGAATAGGAGTGGTGATAGTAGGCACTCTTGTTTTGTTCCTAATCTTAGAGGAAAAACTTTCAGCCTTTCACCATTGAGTATGTTGTTAGTTGTGGGCTTGTCATATATGGCGTTTGTTACATTTATGTTCCTTCTGTCTAATTAAGTTTTTATTGTGAATATATGTTGAATTTGTCAAATGCTTTTTCTGGATTTTTAAGATGATCATGTGATTCTTTTCATTTATTCTATTAATGTGATATAATATTTTCTTTGATCCATTGGTTGTTCAGGAGAATGTTATTCAATTTCTGAGTGACTGAATTTTCCAGTTTTCCTCGTGTTATTGATTTCTAGTTTAATGTCATTGTAGTCAGAAAAGATACTTGGTGTGATCTCAACATTCTTGAATTTGCTAAGGCTTGTTTTGTGGCCTAACATATGTTCTATCTTAGAAAATGTTCCTGTGTGCTTGAGAAGAATATGTATTCTGCTATTGTTGGATAGACTGTTCTATATATGACTGTTTGGTCCATTTGGCCTACAGTGTTCAAATCCTGTTTCCTTACTGATTCTCCATCTGGATGATTTATTCATTGTTGATAGTGCGGTATCATCTATTAAATTATTATTTTATCTATTCTAACTATTATTGTATTACTGTTTATTTCTCCTTTTAGCTCTGTTAGTTTTTGCTTTATATACTTAGGTGCTCCAATTTGAATGCATAAATATTTACAATTGTTTTATCTCGATGGGTCAACCTCTTTATCATTATGTAACGACTTTCTCTTTTTCACATTTTTAGTTTAAAGTCTGTTTGATATAAGTATACTATCCCTGTTTTTTGTGTGTTTTGTTTTTATTTTTGCTACCATTTGCTTGAAATGACTTTTTCCATCCCTTCACTCTCAGTCTATGTGTGTCTTTAAAGCTAAACTGAGTCTCTTGTAAGCAGTGTATCATTAAATTTTTTTAATCCATTCAGTCATTCTATATAGTCTGACTGGAGAATTTAATCTGTTTACATTTAAAGTAATTATTGATAGGTAAGGATTTACTATTGCCATTTTGTTAATTGTTTTCTGGTTGTTTTGTAGATCCATTGTTCCTTGTTTCTTATCCTGCTTTCTTTTTTCATGTTCTGCTGTCTTTTGGTATCAGTATTCTTGACTTCTTTATCATTTTTTTCTGTGTAATCATTACAGGTTTTTCTCATGTGGTTACCGTGAAGCTTGCATAACACATATTAAAATTATAACTCCCACTTTTAAGCTAATAACCACTTAATGTCAATAGAATTCTGAAATTTTATACTTTGGCTTCTCCTGCCTCTCGCATTTTAGGTTACTGATATTTATAATTTACATGTTGTTTATATTGTATAACTAATAACAGGTTATTATAGATATGGTCATTTTTATTACATTTATTTCTTAACTTTTAAAGTAGTTGTGTAAGTGAATTATGAATTATGGAATCTAGCGTTGGTTCTATATTTACAGTACCAATGATTTTTATACTACCTTTTTATATTTTTATGATTTTAATTAGTATCCTTTTACTTTCATTCAAAAAACTACCATTAGCAATTTCTTGTAAGGCACATGTAGTGGTAATGAACTCCAATTTTGTTTGTTTGGGAGAGTCTTTATCCCTTCTTCATTCACTGACTATCTCTTCACTGGGTATTTTGGTTGAATTTATTTTTCTTCTTTTTTTCTTTCAGTATTTTGAATATCATCTATTTGCTCCTGGCCTGAAATGTTTCTGTTGAGAAACCCACAAATAATCTTATGAAGGTTCCTTGTATATAATTTCTCTCTTTTCTCTTTCTCCTTTAAAATTATTTCTTTGTCTTTGACTTTTGACAGTTTAACTGTTAATGTGTCCCAGTGTATCTCTATTCAGGTTCAACCAACTTGGGCCTCATGGAACTGGATGTCATTTTTCTCCCCAGGTTCAGGACATTTTCAGACATTATTGCTTTAAATATACTTTCTGCCCCTTCCTCTTTCTCTTTTCCTTCTGTAATTACCATAATGTGAATACTGTTTCTTTTATTTATGTTCTATAAGTCTCATAGGCTATTTCATTTTTTTTTTCCATTTTGCTCCTCTGACTAGGTAATTTCTCCTATCCTGTCCTCCAGTTCATTGATTCTTTCTTCTTCCTGGTTGAGTCTGCTTTTAAAATTCTATTTAATTCTTCAGTTCACTTATTGTATTTTCCACCTCTAGGATTTCTGTATGGTTATTTTATTTATGGTTTCTCTTGCTTTGTCAATCTCATTTTGTTCATGCATTATTTTCCTAATTTTTTTAGTTGTATGTTCTTGTAGTTCATTAAACTTCTTTAAGGGAATTATTCTGAATTCTTTGACAGTTCATAAATCTCCATTTCTTTAAGATGAATTATCAGAGCTGTATTAGTTTCCTTTGGTGATATCATACTTAGATGGTTTTTCATGATCCTTGACTCCTTATATTGGTGTTTGTGTATTTAAGTAATTGGGTTACTCTTCCAAACTTTAAAGTTTTGGTTTGGCAGAGACAGATCTTCACCAGTCAGCTTACTTTGTGTTTCTGGGCATATCTGCTGGTAATGTCCTTGGTTGGTGGGGCCTGCTTTTATGGTCTATTTTTGAGTAAAGCAGCTGCTCAAGCTCTGAAGTTGGGGGTGAGGTAGGGTTGCCACTGGCTGAGATGAGTTGAATTGGACTTCTAGTTTGGGTTTTTTTTTTTTTAAGGTATCATTGATATACACTCTTATGAAGGTTTCACAAGAAAAACAATGTGGTTACTACATTCACCCTTATTATTGAATCCTCCCCCATATCCCATTGTAGTCACTATTCATCACTGTAGTAAGATGCCACCAAATCCCTACTTGTCTTCTCTGTGCTATGCTGTTTTCCCCATGACCCCACACACACCATGTGCACTAATCATGATACCCCACAATCCCCTACTCCTTCCTTCCCCATCCACCCTCCTTCACCCCTCCTCTTTGGTAACTGCTAGCCCCTTCTTGGAGTCTGTGAGTCTGCTGCTGTTTTGTTTCTTCAGTTTTGTTTCATTGTTATACTCCACAAATGAGGGAAATCATTTGGTACTTGTCTTTCTCTACCTGGCTTATTTCACTGAGCATAATACCCTCTAGCTCCATCCATGTTGTTGCAAAGGGTAGGATTTGTTTTCTTCTTATGGCTGAATAATATTCCATTGTATATATGTACCACCTCTTCTTTATCCATTCATCTACTGATGGACACTTAGGTTGCTTCCATATCTTGGCTATTATAAATAGTGCTGCAATAAACATAGAGGTGCATATGTCTTTTTGAATCTGGGATCCTGTATTCTTAGGGTAAATTCCTAGGAGTGGAATTTTTGGGTCAAATGGTATTTCTATTTTTAGTTTTTCAAGGAACCTCCATATTGCTTTCCATAATGGTTGGACTAGTTTACATTCCCACCAGCAGTGTAGGAGGGTTCCTCTTTCTCCACATCCTCACCAGTATTTGTTGTTTCTAGTCTTTTTGATGCTGGCTATCCTAACTGGTGTGAGGTAATATCTCATTGTGGTTTTAATTTGCATTTCCCTGATAATTAGTTATGTAGAGCTTCTTTTCATGTACCTGTTGGCCATGTGAATTTGTTCTTTGAAGAAGTGTCTGTTCATATCCTCTGCCCATTCTTTAATAGGGTTATTTGCCTTTCAGGTGTTGAGGCATGTGAGTTCTTTATATATTTTGAATGTTAACTGCTTGTCAGATATGTCATTTACAAATGCATTCTCCCACACTGCAGGACTGGCTTGGTTATTTACCCAAGTGAGACCATAGGATGGGCTCTACAGTTGCCGGTATTCTCTGGTCAGGTTTACCAGATGGTCAGGGCTAGGTACTATATTCAATTATACATGGGATTATAAATTAGATTTCCTGCCCTGGCATCATAGGAGGACAGGACCCAGGGTCTGTATGGCTCATTTATTGGGGACCTAAATCAGGCCAAGAGTGTGCTCTGAATTTCCTGGTCAAGTGGGGCCACCAGTTTTGCTCTGAAGACAGAAAGCCAGATTGTGCTCTCTGTCCAAATGCCACTGTAAGCAGGACTGTTGACTAGGCTTCACAGTTTCCCATGTTCTCTGGATAGGTCCCCTGCTCAGGCAGGCAAGGAGCTGTGTTCAGTAATGACTGGGACTATGAATTAGCTTCCCTGCCTGGGTACAGTGGGAGAAGCAGAAGTAAGGCTAGTGAAATTGTTGTCTTAACTCAAGCCAAGCCATGCTTCATGCTCTTTGGCTGAACAAGTCCACTAGTTTTGCTCTGCAAACTGTCAGCTCTGCCTGCCCTTATCTGAGCTTGAGCACCACTTACTTACCAGTTTTCAGGTGTTCTCACCAGCCCTTGTGGTCAGATGGGGCCACAGGAGTGGCTCACCTCCCTTACCTGGGTGGAAAGGGGAGGGGCCAGTCCAGGCTGCTTTCATTTTCCCCAACAGGCTGTCCATTTAGGAAGGGCCAGAAGCTACCCTGAGCTTTGACTATGAATTAATCCCCCTGCCTGTGTGTAGCAGAGAAACCCTGCACATCTGGAACTGGCTTACCCTGCGGGTTACCAGCTCTGCCCACCTTCCTCTTGGCCTAAGTGTTGCTGGGTTGCACAGCTTCTGGGTGTTCTCACCAGCCCCTCTGGTCAGGTATGGCTCAGGTGGGACTCTCCAGAATGGGTGGGGATATGACTTAACTCCTTCCCTAGGAGTGTGCAAACCAAGTTGTAGGGCCAGCAAAACTCCTTGAGTATCCAAACCAAGCAGATCTGCACCCCATTTCCTGGTCAGAGTTCCCTGGTCAGAGTATGCTACCAACTGGGTTCTGTTGATGAGCAAAGCTTCTGATTAGGATGAGTAGTTGGGTGCTGCAGGTATGAACTCCATCTGCCAAGGTCTCTGTGCTGGTTCTTGCAAACTCTTCTCTGCTTCTCCATCATAGTTGGATTCCCAGTGGTTGAGCCCCACATAATTCCCCTGCAGTCCACATGGAACAAGATCAGAGCAGTGGCTCCCACGGAGTGACTGGCAATACTGTGGGAGGGCTGGTTCCCCCCAGGTTTTCTTTCTCCACTGGAGAAGCCAGAGGCTTCAGGGAGACCTCTCCTCAGTGCTGTGCTGGCCTGGGGGAGGGCAATGTGGTCAGTATGTAGTCACTTTTTTTTAATCCTCTACTGCATCTATTTTGGTCTCTGTGGTGCAGGGGGGTGCTTCTCCCATGATTTATTAGGATTCATTCAGTGGTATCTTGTTCTTAAACAGTTAATTGTTCTTGTGAGGGAGAACAAAATCAGGAACAACCTATGTCACCATCTTGGTGATATCATACCCCTAAAATTTTCATAGTTATATGACATCAACTCAATTCTGGGGGAAGGGGGAGAAAACATTTAAAACATTCCTTATTCCAGTCTTTCATAAACTGCTTAAAAGTAGGGGAACTCATTCTTAGTTCTCAGCATAGTGTCCTGCACTTAGTAGGAGTTACATGAATGCTAGAAGAAGGAATGAAAGAATTAATGCATTGGGAAATGCTCTATTGCACCATTTAAACTACAATAAATGCTCTGGCCTGACTGAATGTAATTAGCCATAGGGCATGAGAAGGAACAGTCTCTCTCAACCAGTCTGACAAGAACAATTTAGGACTCTGCCCTGAAGATTCAAGATCTGCCTTTCTAATAGAAAAAACATAAAAGAGATTAACCTTTCTGCTATGTAACTATAGACCAATTGGTACGGCTTGCCTTATATCACTGCCATAGAAGAATGGAGATAATGAGAAAACCTCACCAAGTTATATGTGTATTTTAGACTGATTAAATTAAGACCCCATTAAATAATCTTTTACTCTGTATCTGTATCATGCTAACAACCCAAAGAGAAGCTGTAGAAAATGAGAATTACAGAGAAAGTTCTCTGTGAATCTATAGAAACTTTTAAAAGCAGGGGATAGGGAAAGCAACCTTTGAAAAGTAGCTTCCTGACAATTTTCTGTAGGTGAAAAAACTAAAATGCTAAAATATGGCTGCTTCCATATTTTCTGCAGCCTAAAAATAAATTTTATACCCCTATTTCAAAATGTTAATTCCTTCCATCTTCAGCTACTGAGGGAATTCTTTTTCTATTTTGAGGGCTTGAAGAATTAAAAGGTCATCAAATTTTTTGTTAATAGAAAATCTTGAAAAAAGTTTAATTTCAAAGTCCTAAGGATTTAATTATAATAAATAGCCCATAATTTAATTTTTTGCTGGGACAATTTAAAAAATAATTCTACAATAGACAATCTCTCACAATCACATCAGTTCAACCAGGAGTTATTTTCTTTCCTTTGCAAACTATGATCGTCTCAGTTAGCAACAAACAAGTGAAGTTAATATCCTGGTTCTGTTTCTGGCTTTGGGTTTTCTTGTCAACTGTCGTAAGAAATTTTGCCATTAGGCAGCTTAGTAGACGCCCACTGCCAAGTTCTCTTGCCTCATTAGACCAATTTCATATTTCTGAATCTATTCAGTAGAAATGAGATCCAGACATCCATGTCTGAAATTAAATCTTCCCAGCAGTTACACCTCGAATAGCAGCCATATC
Organism: Manis javanica; assembly: GCF_040802235.1. Classification (NCBI taxonomy): domain Eukaryota; kingdom Metazoa; phylum Chordata; class Mammalia; order Pholidota; family Manidae; genus Manis; species Manis javanica. The sequence goes on along the minus strand of NC_133158.1, from coordinate 125,044,410 downwards.
TTTGCTTTCTCTGTTTTTTGGCTATGGTACGAGTTGAGTAGACTAGGATGAAGACGCACTGCTCAGCTGTAAACTTGTCATTCACTAAGGAACAGGCATATGGCCTCCTCAGTTTGAACAATTCCTGGGAACAGGATTCAGTCCCTGATCCTGCCTAAGTTTACTGTAAATAGCTTGAGCAGGGAGAAAAAATGGCTTTACTTCCTCTTCCTCTTCCTCTTATAAGGTTACAGGTAGTTGCTATGTCAGTCTTTTTACTGCCCTTGCAAGTCAGTCAAAGGAGCTCCCCTTTCTCTATAACGAAACAAATGATTTCTTCGTGCTGATTCATACTTTCATGATAAAAGATACTTTAGGAGCATACACTTTGAAAATCAAAACTATGGTAAATACAACAGACAAAGAGTGCCTTCCTTCTAATGACCAAATAAGCAAGAATTCTTTATATTCATTTATTTATTTGCATGTTTACACTCACATTTTTGTTTGGGGGTATATCAAGTGAGAGATTAGAAGGTAATTTCACACAAAAGCCCCAAAGAAACATGATATTATTCTGTGGAAGTTAATTGATTGTTCTTTGCAGTCTTTTCCTTTCAATTGGCATTTAGAGAACTAGCCACACAAGCTGCTCTATACCTTCCTTGCATGATACCATTCCTTCCTGTTCTCCTTATCTGTACCTGTGAGGATGCACAGCTTTCTCTTTTTCCTTTATGTGGGTTTGTGCAGTTTCTTGATGTTTGTGACAGGCCACGATAGGGGAAGCTTTTATCACCGTGGGGTTTGGAGGCCTCAGTAAATTGAAAATTGCAAATGAAATCCACTGGGCTTGAATTCATCAGCTATTATGTCAGATGACCTTTGGCAGCTGCTGATAAAAATGAGAGAATGTTAGCTCTGATCCAATTTTCAGCACTAACCATTCCTTTTCAAATCCATTCACAGTCAGGCAGCAGACACATGGGAAGTGAAAATGATAGGGTTTCAAGAGAACGGCATTGTGTTGCAGATTAAGATTTTCTCCCCCTATTTCTAGAGGTCGGCCCCCAGGCCCCTGTCTGGTATCTACCTATTGTCCAATCAGTTTCAATATCTGCTTCAGAGGACATGTTAGCCATCCTTACAGATAAGTGCTTACAGGAGAGAATGTTGGACTTAATAGTTTTGCTTAGGAGGCATCAAGGGTTGCAGTGTAGCAATATTGACTGGCACGTGTTAGTTTAATCTGACATTCTGAGGAATGTGACACTGGATTCTTTCAGAGTTGTTGATCTCTAGGTGATTTTTGTTACCAGCTCTGGTTTTATAAAATTTATTTTTGTACAACTATTTATATTCATGAGTCAGAAGAGATATACTAAAATGCCTACTTAGCCAAGCAAAGGCTGCCTGAGCTTGTCTAAATAATGTACAGATGCCAAAATTATGAAACTGGGAGCCAGATGACTTGTGCATTTTCTGTTCTTGCAATCTAGTTAAAGGTAAATGTCATCAATAAAATTCAGAAGCTAGATTATCCTGAAATAAATGAACTCTTACTGACTGAGAGGTTCCCCTATAAATGTCATAGATTTTTATCATGCAGAGGAAAAAATTAGACTTATTGACCAATGTGGTAGCATGAACCAGCAAAAACACTAAGGATGGTTGAGTCATCAGTTTGATTCCCCACTTATGAAACCCAGAAGCCTTCTGGAAATAAAGAAAACTAAAATTAATAGATTTTTTTCCCTCATATGTCCTGGGAAAAAAAATCCTCTCCTTCAATCCTTTGAAAATGCTGACTCCTTGAGGGAGCAGTCCCGAACAAATGTGGAGTTAAGAAGCACCAAATCATTGAAATCTATGTATCATTATAAACATCTCCAAAAAATCTCATAGACTGAAAAATACTAAATCTGTATTTATCTAGGTTTTCTTGGTAGGCAGATTTACTTCTGGTTTGCCCTTGATACTTCATTGGTTAACATTACACGAAAACAGGTATTAATATGTTAATAGGGTTGTAGAAATGCTTTTCATGGCATAGCAGTTGCTTTCTTACTGATACAACAATCCATGGCATTATGGAACCGTAAAGATACTTAGATGACTCTTCTAAATGCCAGTCTTTCAGGGGGGAAGAATATGGTTCTATTAGCTTCCTTTAAGAGAAACAAAGTAAGTATATATATATATATATATATATATATATATATATATATATATATATATATATCTTTAGGATGTATGTTATCCATCTCTTACTTTTAAAGGTATCTCTTACTTTTAAAAGGTAATTGTTTAAAGTTAGAATCTCAGTTTTGTTTTGTTTTTTACCTTTCCCTGGTACTCTTAAACCCTTTTACAAGAAGACAATTACTGTTATCCAAAGAGCATGTATAAATAAAGTGTCTAATAATGGTGTCCAAAAAACCCATATGCACATGAAAAGTCAATTATTTTTGAGTAATATTTTAAAGGAGTAAAATTCAAATCATAAGCAATGATTGTATCTAAAATTAAGAGGGACCACCCAACCAGAAGATAGGGATTCAATATATGCTGTCTTTGATTTCACTAGAAGATTGATTTTCTAGACTTTTAAAAACCATTGAAGGTACACATTTTGGACTCTTACAGATTTAGAAAACCTTGATACATGGTTTCCTGGCCCCACACACCTCTGCCCACTTGGACCCCAAAGAAGTGATGACATGGCCAGCTCTGTCAAAACGCCACTGCAGTTTTAAATAGTTTAGCTATTCCACCCTTCTGACAGAGCAGACAACAGCTTTCATCAAAAGACTGAAGTCTGCACTTTCAGAAAGTTTATCAATGACTGTGGTCAAACATCACTCAATTCAACCATATTCATGTACCAAGACTTGTTTCTCTGAATCATAATTTCCTCAAACCTCTACCTTCCTTTAGGTTTTGCAATACCTATTGCCACTGCTTCTAAAGAAGGAAATGATCTAATAATGGGCATGTTCTTAGGAAACTGCAACTGTGACAGGCCCAAGCCATTCAGCTTAGACCCAGTCTGCTAACAAGTTCCCACCAGAAGAAAGAGCAGCACCTGCTCTTGGCTGGGCCCTATAGCCTGGCTTTCAGCCACTGTGATCTGCAAGCGCAGATAGATGGAGCAATTAGATAAGCTTGTTAAGTCTATGTCTTCATTATTGATTTATAGGATGAGCTCAGCATGATTATTGAACCAGACCAGCCAGTGAAACAATTGAGTCATTGATCTTTACATAAGCATGTATTTCCAATTTTTATTTGGGGAATAAATACATGGATATACAATTATTTCTAGTATTTTGCTCAAAGACTTGAATGGAGATTTGGATAATTCTTTGTTCCCACCTCTTAACCTCTGATTTCCATTCCTTCTCTAGAAACACTATCCAGTAGAACTTTCTGCTAGGATAGAAATGTTCTATTCTATCCTGTCCAGTATAGTAACTACCAGCCACTTTGGCTATTAAGCATTTGAAATGTGACTGTGACTGAGGAGCTGCATTTTTTATTTTTATTTAATTTTAGTTTAGATTTCAGTAGCCACATGTGACTAATGGCTACCATATTGGACAATGCAGCAGCATTTAGCACACTGAAACTTTTTTCCTCCCTCCATCAATGGCACAGTCAAAATTCTCCCTTTTTTTCAAGACCTGTTTGAGTACTACCTCTTTTAATAAGGCCTTTATTGATTCTCCTATTCTCAGCATTCCCCCACCTCTCTCTGAATACATATCATTTTGTGTCTTTGATTTTTTCCTGCCTTGTATTTGAATTGTCTTCTCTACTATACAAACTTTTTGAGGACAGGGGCTGCATCTACCCATTGAGGTGCCATCTACAACAAACATTTGAGGAATTAAACTGAGTGATAGGTTTTATAGGGGGAGAGCATTTTTTAATACATGCCAATTAGAGAAGCACTGACACTTTGTCATCTTTCTTTTCACATCCTATTTTTAAAACAAATTTAAGCAAAGCCGTATTGTTTCCCTCACCTGACCTATCTTTTAACACTGAGGTGAAAGCGTAAAGCAAAGCTATTACATTTCCTCCTTTTGAAGGCAGGAAACTTGGAGACACCTCTTCATCTTCACAGACAACACCGCAATGGTATACATGTAGGAATGACTCGGTAAATACTTCTTGAGTCAATGAATAGGTGACTGAGACTTATTATCCAAGGTTTCAGTATCTTCTAAGTCTCTGAATCAAGGAGATGTTATTGTATTAGCTACTAATGTTAGAAAAATTCCTTCTAGAATATTCAATAAGATTCTACTCAAAAATAAACTTTAAGGACTGTTCTGTACCTTGATTGTGGTAGTAGTTACACAACTGAGTGTCCTTGTCAAAACTCAGAACTGTTGACTTAGGAGGGGGAATTTTACTACATGTGAATTTTTAAAAGATTAATCTAAATACTTTGTGCTCTAGCATATGCTTATATTTTTTAAGTAGCTGTTTAGCATTTTAGCACTAAATTAATAATATTTATACAATATATAATACTGATTTTATTCAGTTGTGTGTTTCAGTGGTACCATGTGACACCTGGGGAATAGTGAAGTAATTTGAGACAGTTGTGTTATAATTAAAAGAGCACTGGATGTGGAGTTAGAAGACCTTATTTTAAAAACCAAATTCTTCCACTTGCTAATTTAGAATACTAATAATAATTACCACATTACATTATAATGCTCATACTTACTGAGTACATGCTATATGCCAGGCACTGTGCTCAGGACTCTAGGTCAACTCATTTAATCTTCCAACATCCCTGTGAAGTCAGCAATGTTATCCCCACTTTACAAGTGAGGAAACGGAGGAACCAAAAGTCTAACTTGCCAAAGATCACACAGCCACTAAAGTGGCACTTGCCCATAGTAGATTCTTCATAATTTTTGGTGCGTCTGAATACCAGCATGATAGAGAGTCAGGAGACAGGTTTAAGCAGCACATATTGGCTCTTGCCACCTTACCATCTCTGAACTTCTCTTCAGTATAAGGAAGATAATGTTATTTTCTACCCATCTCACTGGGAAGCCTCCTGTGAGGGTCAGATGAGATATTAAGATGGAAATGCAATTACCCTTTTGTTAAGTACCTAGGACTTGTGCTTGATGTCTTATGTTAAGGTTGTTGTGCCATTTTTGTGTATATGAGAGTCATCGACCCCAAAGATGCCGCATGTGCTAGCAAGAGGTCCTCCTCACTCCCATTTTCAAAGTTATTAGTCATGACTGCACTGAAAATCAGAGAAAGGGAACAATAAAGATTTCATCCTCCTGACACTAATTATAGAGAAATCCTTTGGGCCATTTTTCCTTTGTGAAAAATATGGAAAAGAAGAAAAGGAAGAACAGCTGAGAAGTGAAGGAACTGGAGGCTAAAGGAAAAAGTGGGAGAATCCCCCAGCGCACACATTGACAAAAACAATTAAATTAACCAAGAAGAACCATTCCAGCACTTTCCTTTGCTGTCTTGCGCCTTCCATTCACCTCAGCCGGGTACTTTCAGATTCACAAACATCAGCCACTGAATGGATTCTGAGTGTAAAACTTTTTAAAAGAATAGTAAAATGCTTCATATCAGAGCACTGTGAAATTGTTTCTCTTTCCCAGAAATACATACGTGGAATATGTGAGTTTATTTAAATGAAGTTAAGTTGTTCTACCTTACCTTAACTTAAAGTATTACTTTAGACTTTTTATACTTATTCATTGGCTGTGGATAAATTGCATCACGTGTCTGTGCACTTATGATCATTAGTCTATAAATACCCAAAATTATGTCCCAGTTCATGACTATAGTTCAAACTTTAGTAATCAGTACCTTCCACCAACATGTTGTATAAATTGTCTTTTCATAAAAGCAATCATTCAGATGAATAAGAGCCAGTGGCTTTCAGGAGTTCAGGTTAGGTGGAGACCTTAAAAAAAGAAGCTGATTATAGTGACATGTAAAATACTGTACTTCACATTTCTTGAGAACACAGCCCCCTGAGGATATACAATATTCATTGTTTTGTTTTGTTGTTTTATCAAGTAGGGTAAGGAGAGAAGTTTTCAAAATCAGAAGGAAATTGTTATAGTCCATTTGGTCAGTAAATATTAAGTATGGTTCATGTCTAAAGATGTCATTGGCCATTCCTTTTGATTATGAATAATATTAATGATGATAATAGCTTCTATTCCTTAAGTGTTTACCATGTATAGATGTAATGCAGAATAAATAACTTTACTACAATCAGTAAACCTCCAAATCCTAGTGGCTTAATGAAAAGCACCTGATAGATACCAGTAGAGTCTGATATGGGTCTGGTGGCTCTTCTTTGAGGCTTTCCTCTAAGGTGATGAAAGAACTTCCTTCCATCCTGCAACTTTGCCATCATACAGTCTCTTACTTCTAGCAGTGTGGGTGAAATAGAGAGGGCTCTTACCTGCCCCATCCTGCAAGCGACACATTACTTTTATTTTCCATTTGTGAAACTTACTCATGCAACCTTACCTAGATTCTCAGGGAGCTGGGAAATATAGTTTCGTTCCATGCCAAGGAAAGTGAAATGAATGGTGGACCCATAAGATTGTTTCTGCCACTGCCAGGTACTGTGCATTACATATATGAACTTATTTAATGTCCACAAGAACCCTGGAAAGTAAATGTTATTAACCTCACTTCATAGATGAGAAGCCAGAAATGCAGAATGCTTAAATAAGCTTCCCAAGTTCCACAGAGACTGGTGGAACCAAGACTCAAGCACAGCCTGTGTTTGATAAATAAAAAAAAAACAGAAGCAAAATTCAATAGATGAATATGCAAAAAAAAACATGTAAATGGACAGAATATATGAAAATAAGAAGAAATAGAGCTAGGAATTTGGTTAAGAGAAATGCTCAGGCTCAGTAATAATTAAAGAGATGGAAATGTAAGGGAAAAGGTTTTTAACCTGTGAAATTAACAATAGCAACAAGAAGTTTAATGCCATACCCAAGGGCATGGTAGAAAAAAATATTAAATGGATAGTCAATGAAGTATTAATAGCAGTTTTATGATGGTGGATTTAAGGGTGATATTTCTGACTGATTTTAATGATTTAAAATAATTGCATTTTATAATCACATGAGTAAACACTTATGTACACAGACACTGACACATAGCATATAACTACGTGGTACGAAATCCCAGTTGGGGCTATGGCAGGACAAGATTCTGCCCATACAAGTAAACATACTGGTTTACAGAAATATGGAGGCATGCATGGTCCTGAAAACTTCCAGCATCTCAAAACAACAACAACAAAACACAATAAGACAATGAAAGAATGAGACTGATTTATTTCTGTGGTTTTTGGAACCTGTCATCATTTTATGGTCACTCATGGAACTTGCTTCTCTTAAGTTCATTTCTATAAAGAAATATTGGTTTAGGCACTAATAAAGCTGTCATATTAGTGGAGAGAGAATATTATCACTTAATTTAGAAAGAAACTATCATCTGTTACCTCAGTGATTTTAGTCATATGGAAAGCAATGTAAAGGCTGCAAATGCAGAATAAAGTGGTTTAAAAACACCAGATCCTTAAAAACTGGACAGAGAAATATAGGGGAGGGGCAAGACAGAAGGGTGGAATGTTTCACAGGGCTTATGTTTCTGGCCATTCGGGGAAAATCATTTTCAATCAACCAGTTCAGCCCTGACTCTCAGTTAAACAGGGAGATTCTAACCACCTCCCTCCTCCATCACAACAGCACGTCACAGAACACACTCAGACACATATTTGAAGACAAGTCATTTCTCAGATTTTCTATATTGGAAAGAACAAAGTTTCATGAAAATCAATTGATGAAAACTTGCTCCTTCAAGTGCATTTTGAGAGCTTCCATTAGTACAGTCCAAAAATAATCTATAAATTGTGAAAAGATCCTGAAATAAAGTGACCAAATCCATTGTAGACCAGCATAAGGCCAGAAGAATATGGGGAAAGCAAAATAAAATCAAAGAAGATAGAAAAAAGAAATATTTAACCTGGAGAAAAGAAAAATTCAAGTTGGATAATATTTCCCTGATCAAGGCACAGTATAAGGTTTTATCTTTAAGGCCCATTTCAGTAAATCTAAATAATGGGTTTGCCTTACTAAGTACATATGGTTCTCAAAAATAAGCTTCCAGGTTTGCATTAGTCAAAGAAACTGTTAACAATTATTTTTGTAACATGGCCAGTTATTACAGGAGCATTCTTACATTTTAATGCAACATTTCCCCAAATATCACTTACATACTACTGATTCTGCGATATGGTAATAACATACAAATGAAGATCCTGTGCAGAGTGAAACAAATTATTAAAAGATTTATTTATGACAAAATTTATCAGAGCCTTTAATACTCATTCTTACTATGGGTCTGAAATTGGGGGTAGAAGGTGGCAGGGGAGAGGGAAATATAATGACCAGCATTTCACCAGTGAGTCCTTTCTCTGCCATAAAACTTATGAGGGACTCATGTCTTTTGGAGCATGCTTTTGAAGCGATCGTTTGGCATCACTTCTCTCCACCCACAGAGGCCTTTCTCCTTGGTGGTGAAGGGGAGACCACTGCAGTGGTTGGGAGTGTAGGCTCTGGAGCCAAATTGCTGTCATTTAAACTGGGACTACCTGTGGGCTCTTGGGTGAGTTACTTTACCTCTGCTTGCTTCAGTTTCTTCCTCTCTAAGGAGTGGGTATAATAGTAGTACTTATCTAAGACAACTTTTTGTGTCAATTAAATAACCTGATACATTTAAAATACCCAGAACATTTCTAGCACATGGTAAGCTCTCAGTGTTAGCTATTGGCTCCTAGTGCAAGTAAGCAGTTGCACCCAAAATCCTTCTTTCTTTCATCAACGTCACAATATATTTTCGGTTATGCTATACAGGACATATTCTTTATTTTGTAGGGAGGTTTATTTCCCAAGGCTAAAAGTAATAAGCCCACTTGAAAAAGTCTAAAATGTGATTAAAACTAGGGAGATTTTCTTTCTTCTAGCCTAAAAACACAATCACTTAAACCTTTGGTTTTTCCTGTTTAGACCCTGATTCTCACCATGTTGCAGTAGTATAATGATAAAAGAGGTTACTTTCATCCATGTTTTGCCAGCAGGGCTCCCAAGATGATCAGGAACCTTCTATTCTCTGTTTTAAATTCCACCTCATGAATAACCAAACACTAAGATTTGATTAGTGTTTCAAAGCTGGCAACATAAGAGCACTTACGGCTCTTCCTGTACCATTTTCCTTTAGCCCAGACTGTCTCTGCCCCCACCTGTGGGTTCAGCTTTATGTTCAACCCCAAGCCAGAAGCATGATTTATTACTCATTTATTTCAATCCACCTCATTCCTTAAGAAGGGTTTCAGACAGATATCAAGAGATTGACTCAGAATGAACGTTAGGTTTGCTGCTGTTCCCCCTATCTCCCCTTGCTGCTCAGGCACCAGTAGCTGGGTCTGACCCTATTCCTCCAGTTCTGGCCTGCAGAACATGCACATGGCCAATGCCCAGGTCCTGTCTGTTGGCCTCAGGAACCCTTCATTTCAACTCCCAAGCCTCAGAAAGCCAGATAACCTATATCACAAGCTGTTCTAAGGAACCCTTGATCAAACTTGCTTTTATAGACCCTCTTGGGGAAAAAATTAAGGAAAACAATAAATGTTGATGGTTAATATTCTTGAGAAAGTCACACCAAGTTCTGTGTTCAACTTGCTCAGAAAGAAAAATTTCACATTACTGAATTCATGGAAAGGACAATGCTTACAGCTTTCTTGTGGGGAATCTTTGTCCAAAAGTTTCCCCATTTTCTGTTTAATGTTGTAACCAAAGAACCAAGTGGTATCTGTTCAATAAGTACCACAAATGAAGTATTTGATGCCATCACTGTCGATCAAAAATGGCCAGAGAACCACACGTGCCTTTGAAGTAGATACCCAGATTACTTAAAGTCTTGAGAATGTAGATGTGCTTAGACTTATGTAAAACAAGAAAGAAGAGGCCTGAAACTAACATTTGATGTTTTAATGATATATACTAATGGATTTTTTAATGAGTTATTTATTCAGATTGTCCCATTGTAAGAATTCTAACACCCTAAAACACAGATTAATTTTTATGAAATTTACTGCTCTCTCAGCTCCCCTAAATAATATTGCCCAATTTTTTGTACAGTTTTTATTGTGGTGGAATATACTTAATGTAAAATCTTCAATTTTAATAATATTAAATGTACAATTCATTAGCATTAATTAAATTCAGTGTTGTGTAACCATCAGCACTATTTCACAACTTTTTGTCACCCCACTTAGAAATTCTGTACTTCTTAAGCAATAGCTCCCCATTTTCCCTCCCCTCACCCACTGGTAATATCTATTTTACTCCCTTTCTCTATGAATTTACCTATTCTAGATATTCCATGTAAATGGAATCATACAATATTTATCCTTTTGTGTACAGTTTATTTCACTTAGCATAATATTATCAAGATCCATCTATGTTGTAGCATGTATCAGAACTTTATTCCTTTTTAAGGCCAAATCATATTCTTTATATCTACTATATACCACATTTTATTTATCCATTCATCTGTTGGTGGGCACTTGGGTTGTTCTAACCTTTTGGCTATTGTGAATAATTCTACCTTGCATAAAAGTATCTGCTGAATCCTATTTTCAATTCTATTGGATATACACCTGGATACCTAGGAGTTGAATTGCTGGGTAACGTGGTTTAGATTTTTGAGGAACTTCCAAACTGGTTTCCACTGCCTCGCTTTACATTCCTACCAGCAATGTATAAGGGTTCAGATTTCTCTTGTGTGAGTCCTCCAACTTTATTCTTTTCCAAGATTTTTTTGGCTATTCTGGGTCCCTTGCAAATCCATGTAAAATTTGAGGACTACCTCTCCTGTTTTTGCAGAAAACAAAAAGGCTATTCGAATTTTATAGAAATTATATTTAATCTGTAAATAGCTTTGGATAGTATTGATGTGTTAACAACATTGTCTTTCTATCCATGAACACGAGGTGGCTTTCCAGTTATTTAGATCTTCTTTAATTTCTTTTCAATAGTGTTTGTAATTTTCAGTGTTCAAGTCTTTCCCTTCCTTGGTTAAATTTATTGCTAGGTCTTTTATTCTTCTAGATGCTATTGTAAATGGAATTGTCTTCTTAATTTCCTTTTTGGATTGTTCATGTTTATTGTATACAAGGACAACAGATTTTTGTGAGTTGATCTTGTATTCTGTAACTCTGCTAAATTTTTTTTTCAGATTTAAGTTTTCTTGTGTATTCCTTGGGACTTCCTATACATGGGATCATGTTATCTGTAAATGGAGATAGTTTTACTTCTTTCTCGCCAGTTTGGATGCCATGAATTGCTTTTTTCTTATCTAGTTGCTCTGGCTAGAACTTCCAGAACAATGTTGAATAACAGGGTATTCTTATCTTGCTTCTAATCTTAGGGGGGAAGCTTTCAGACTTTTACCATTAAATAAGTTCGCTGTGGGTTTTTTCATTAATACCATTTATTATGTTGAGGAAGTTCCCTTCAATTCCTAGTTTTCTGAGGCTCTTTATCCTGAAAGAGTGTTGTACATCATAATGTCTTGAGTAAAAAATTACTGGAACATAAAATAACTCTGCCTAGTGTCTGAGTTTCTTGTAGTACTCAAATTTTTGCATCATTTGCTTATCTAATGGAAGAAAACTAGGCCAGGCCAAAAGAGGGAGTCACCCCGATTCTGGCAAGTATCTGATATAAAATATTTGCTGCTAGCCTGAACAGTTCTGCTTTCTTAGGTCATGTTTTATGACACTTTTATCTGTGGATCCAGACTATACCCTTGCCTTGGCCCTCCAGTTTGGGGGTCTCTTGACTCCCCAAAAATACTTGTCTCCAATCTCAGCTCTTTTCACCAGATTGACATAATCTGCAGATCCCTAGTTTCTCCATTGACTTCTTCCCATTACCCCCGAACTGTGGCCCTTTGCTTAGTCCCTCATGATCTACCAGCATCTCTTGTCAAAGCCCCATCCTTCTCCTCCCCAAGCTCTCTGGGCATTCCTGGACACGTGGTTGTTGCGGCCACCTCTGGCTTTGAGAGCCCACCTCCGCTGAGTTCTCGGTGTCACGCGTGGATCACCACCTCCTGCTCCCTCTTCTGGGCTGATCCAAGGGTGCCTCAGGCCTCTCTGATTTCCACCAAACAAAAATCAGAAAACAGAGAACTACACTGTAGGTTTGGGGAGATGGTTTGGGTTCAAAACCCAGTAGCATAACAAAGTAGAATATCAGATTTTGCCATTTAAAAAAATCTCCTCAGCCATTTGTGCTGTTTGGAGGTCCAGCTTCCCACCATGTTGCATATGCCCCTTGCTCTCACTTCACTTATCACTTTATTATGCAGAGCAATTCCATGCTTTTTAGTCTAGTCTAAATTAGGTTCTGGAATCCTATTGCACATCAACAGACTCACTCTTGTACTGCCTCTTACCCTCCCTTCTTCCTTCCACCAAAAGGAAAAGAATAACCTAGAGATGTTCTGCTCTTATATGAATTAGGTCACCTTCCTTGGAAGATGGAAAAGGCTACAGTCAATTTGGGTTTTAAATAACAGGGTTCCTCCCCCCACCACCACCTCTCTCTCTCTCTCACATATACATAAACAGAGAGACACATATAAATAATACAGTTTAAACATTTAAATACTTTATGCTGAAAAATAGGACATCATATACATAATAACCTAAAACCATGAACCCCAAACTGTGTGCAGACATGCCCCAGAATGCCATCGCACACTCATTGGGAGTGCTGTAGGATATTTTATATGTTTGAGGGAAATGCAGACTATGTGTAAACTACCAGTTCCAGGTGTTTCAAAACTTCAACATTAGATTATTCTACATTTCTTCTGATGATCTCATGTGTTTGCCTAGCTGAGTTTTCTGTGCTTGCTTTGATAAAAATCAAGTGCCATATTAAAATCAATGTGGCACAGCAAATGAGAGTGGTGGGAACCAATCTGATTCCAAAGATGGAGAGTTATGCAGAGGCCGACAGGTGGACACATCCCATTAGTAAGTAATTGTGAATATTTAAGAGTAAAATAAACACATTTTTCTTTTAATTTATATGTATTATTTTTATTCAAAGGCTGCTAGGTTGCTAAAATATAAATACTAGGTCCTTTGGACCCTTACTACTCAGTAAGTGAAACTATTAACTATTTCCTTTGGCCTCAAGGCACTATGAAAAAAATACCAAGAAAATTTAGGGAACTCTGCCCTATTCTTTTATATATATGTCACCAAAAAACCCATACTTAACATTATGAAAGGAAACCAGAGTAACTAATACAAAGATCCAGGGATATTATTACTATAAAAAGCATTAATGGGAACATCATTATAATCAGTATTACCTCTTTTGTAATGTATATACCTGAAAAACTTTAAAAGGTGCAACAACTTTAAATCAGGACAGTTGGGAGAAAGTCAAATGCTGATTAATAAAACTTTAACAAATCTCTGGTTAGTTATATATTTCTCATTAACTGAATGTTAATGAAAAATCCTCTTTCAATTCTTTCTGGAAAGTTACACAAAAACATGTTAGCCAGTCTTCAGTCTTGGTAGATTTTTTTGTTGTTGTTGAAAAAGGAAATGAAATACTATGTTTTTTACAGTGTAGCCTGGCCACATGCTTTTCTATAATTAAGCTCTCTCTTCAGTGCATTAGTCACACAATCTATACCTGGATAGGGTTGTATGGCTCATCAAGGTACCTTTATGTGACGCAGCATTACATAAGTAGGCTGCCTGATGTATTACTCCTTGCTGTAAAAATGTTTTTCTTTCTTGAATGAATGCATTTGATTCATTAGTTCATGTCTTCCTGAGGATGATTTATCAATGTCAATGATACTTAGAGACTGAGAGCAATTGATGTTGCTTCAAAGAAAGTTAATATGGCAGCCCCACTGAAGGTATCCAGGGAAAACATTGCTTCTTGTATGGTTACGATCACTTACTTTGTGACCAAAACACTCACAAGTGAACCTCAAGAGTTTGTTGTATTTTTGTGGCCACACTGGAGGCAAAATGTGGAGTAACCACCAAACAATATTTCCTCAGTTCAAGTGTTACATTTATACAAAAGTAGCTAGCAGAACCAAGATAAGCCATGAAAGCCTGACCTCTTTGCTTTTCCTGTTCTCTTGAAGCATGAAATAGCAGTTTAATGTTTTATTTTGACATTACAAAATTGAAATTGAAAGCACTCTTTGCCGTGCAAAATAAGATATGTGAATTGAACTATGGCATGTTCCTGCATTCACCAGTATCATCAGGTAGTATGCCATTCTCTGATAATTCTCCCCATTGGTCAGGTGACTCTCAAAACTTGGCTTTAGCAAAGGAGCCCAGAAAAAAACCCAGTTCTTTCAGCAAGTTCTGTCTTGCTGCCCAGTGCTGCTTATGTGAGGGAGGGAATAAGCAGGCAGTGGAGCAAGAAAGCCTCTCCTGGTGGACGGGGCTACAAAGTACTAAATCGTGCTAGTGCCAGGCACAACCTCACATAAACAAAAATTGGAATTTGGTAAGATTTCAAGGTGAGCAGATAGTGCTCGTTCTGATTTTTTTTTTCTTGGGAAGTTGTTGCTACATGCAAAATATCATGGAAGTGTATTGATACCTATTCAATTTTCACTGAAAGAAGTGTGCTTCTTGCCTTCTTCTGACCATAGCAGATTTTCAGTATGTGCTTTGCTAGGGCTGAGGAGATATGAACAATTTCTTTCACTCACCCAAAATTATCAGTATACAAGTAGTTTATTTCTTTTCTTTCTTTTATTTCTTTGTTTTGTTTTATTTTGTTTGTTTTGGGGTTTTTAGTTTTTTGGCTGTGTGTTTCAAATTGCTTATGCTTTAAAAGGCTCAAGGTATTTCTGAGTTGAGGAAAGCTGGCTCCAGGTAGAAATCAAAAATACATTATTCTTAACTTCCAAAGCAATTGCATTTATCTGTCTGCAAATACATGGAAGTCAGGCTTCTTTGACACTTAAAAAAAATAAAGAGATAAAAGCATTCAAATAGCATAAAGGGTTCCTATGGCACTGCATTGTTCCAGTATATTAATACAGAACTCTTCTGAGTCTTAATTTATGTGAGCAGCCCCTATAAAAATTCATGCCAGAAAGGATGAAAGAAGGTTGGCAGCTAGAGAACTAGATGCCAAATGGTTCCTCACTGGCAGTGGCGTCTGGATGGGAGGCTGGCCTGCGTCCGGGACTCTTGGCCAACAGCACTGTTGTCTATACAGACGGCTGTGTATCTGTTCAAGAGTCCAACAACTGTGTGTGTGTATTTTGGTAAGCTATTATTTCTGGGCCAAAGATTTTCATGGCATTTTTGCATCTGTTGGCACCAATTATATTTTTTACCCTCCATTCCCACCTACTACTACCTTTTAGTTTTCTGATCAGAAACATTGCACATAAATGGAAATGCATTAGGAGAAGAAAACATACTTAAGATTTTTCTTAAATTCAACAAAGCATATGTAGACATGGCATTGTCATTATTCTAGACGGACTGTCTTCCTTTCTACAAGCCATGAATAATGTGAAAATTCCAATCTTAATGCAAAAATTCCCTTGATCCTTGCAGGATTTAGATAGAACCTAATTATAGAACAAGAAATTACTTTAATCATCAGAGATATGATGAACCATAAAGAAATTTGAAATCCAGTTACTCTTTCAACATTGCCAGAGAAATAAATTATTTTATAATTTTATAAACTGTAGTTACTGCAATGCAATAGCAAGAATTGCCACACATTCAATCAACTAGCTTCTCAAAGACCTGTTTTATTGTGCAGGACTGCCTCCTCTCAACCTTTTATGATTCTGCTACCCCAGAGTTATTTGCTTGGGGGGCACTCCCACACTGATGTGATTCAACCAACATCTATCAGATAGACCCATTGTTAACAATGCTGAGTGATACAAAGTGAAATACCTGTCTCAGCTATTTTCCCTTTTAGATGAAGAAAATTGGGAATAGACTTTTAAACAAGGAACAAAAACATCAGGAAAAAGAAATAAAAGCTAAATGGGGGTCTCAATCATCATATGGCATATGCCAGGAATGGGGCAACAAAGAAATGAATCCCACATTTTTATGTGCATCTTACAGAAACATTCCAGTTGAGCTTAGTATTTAAAAGCTGGAAAGGTCTGTAGGAATCAGATAATCCAAGATCCCTCTATTTTTTTGATGAGGAAACTGATGGCCAAAGAGAGTAAGTGATTTGATCATGGTCACAGAGTGATGAGCACGGGGAGATGGATCCAGTTGTCTCTCAATGCTACTCCTTGTAATTTTAGAGTTATGTTTAAAATGAAATTTGCAGGGAAATCCTTTAATGGTATGGCATCATTTCATAAGATAAAATAAATGGTGAATCGACACTAGGGAACTGCTGTGTGATGAAAATGAGAGGTGGAATGAAGTTACTGCCATTCCAGGCAATGCTCTTTGGTTAGAGCAGCTATGGCTGGGCTCCCAGAAAGATCACGCCAAGTCAGCCTGTAGATACTGCAGCTAATTGCACAAAGGGCGTCTGCCACAACCACAACTTTTCTCTCTCTATGGACACCTCTCTGGGGACAGGCACAATGTCCAGAAGCTTATAGATGGCTACAATGTTACTTCCATCCCCTGAGTGACCACAGTGTCATAAAAAATGGCCCCCAGTCAGATCCATCACTTAAACGTCACCATCACCAATTTGTGACCTGCTGGAAAAGACTGAAGGCTCCATGATCTGAAGTAGGGAGTTACAAGTGTCTAAACAGACACGTTAAGTTGAAGTTACTGTATATATTAAATATAGTGTTGTCTGCGCTGAACACTTTAGAGAAAAACTCTTCTCCAATTTGGTAGTGAATGAAATAAGATTGTTTTCTGATTTAAACTAGGCAATCAACATGTGATGGATTGGAGCCAGGTTAAACTTGATAAGCAACACACAAAATCAATTACAGGAGGCTGAAGGATCCTTAGACCAGACAGACTTCTCCATACTAAAAGAATGAGGAGATCTGAGGGAAGAATGTATCCATTGGAAGGGAGGTTTGTCAACTACAAAAACACACACAAAAAAAAAAATCAAAGAGGTGTGTATGGGCTGTATCATCCCATAACCATCCTAGGGAAGAGTGGGTGTCCTGGTCCAAGGACCTGTCTGCTTATCCTGTCTCTCCATTTCTTCCCTCAAAAACCACAGTAAATATTTTTGCTTCCTCCCACTCCCTCTGCCTCCTGACCAGCTCTAGTACCTCTCTGTGTGGCCCCCTGCATAGTGTGCTATGCCTCCTGTTCTAGGGAGCTGTGACTATCAAAATGTCTTTCATCGTGACAGTTGTTTCCATATCTGCATATCTTACCATGCATGGTTTAAAAACAAAATTTAAACCACCTCTCTGGTGCCAGTGGCAGCAGGCTAGCAAATCTCTATTAGCTTGAAATCTTTGAACAATCTAAACACACAACTATCTCCTACTATTCCCTGCCCATTCTTATCTTTCTTCTCTAATTGGGCATCTCAGATGGCATGTCTATAGGAACAGAATATTCTGATCAGTCCATATCATATTTCTCATTAATGGATTAATAAATTTGATTTCTCGGTTTCTACCTCAGTGTGCCTAGTAATATGAGTCCATTCCTGAAAGGTCTGCCCTTTATCAGACTGACCATTCTTCTGAGCCTCTATGGTGAGGGTCATAGTCTTGCTTCTCAAAGTAAGGGCCTCAAATCAAAAGCAACAGCAGTACCAGGTAGCCTGTTAAAAAGCACAGAATCAAATCTCAGGCCCCATTCTAGATCCATTGAATCAGATCTGTATTTTAACAAGATCCCAGGTTTGTATATAGTTAAAATTTGAGAGACACCACCCTAGAGCAGGGATAAGCAAATTTTTTTTGGAAAGGACTAAACAGAAAATATTTTAGGTTTTGTGGGATATATGGGTCTTGGTTACAATGACTAAACTTTGCCATTTTCACACAAAAATAGCCATAGACAACATGGCTGTTTTTAAAAAATCCTTATGTATGGACACTGAAACTTGAATTTCATAAAATCTTCACATATCACAGGGTTTTTTTTTAATGCTTTTCAATTACTTAAAAATTTTAAAACCTTTCCTAGCTTGCAAAGCCTTACAAAAATAGGTGGCAGGCCAGATTACCCTACTGGCCACAGTTTGCTCACCCTTGTTCTGGCCCATGGAAAATTCAGTAGGATCAAGTTATTCTTTGAAGTAAGGTGTTCCCTGTTAATAGACCCCAAAATCCCATGTGCTAAGTGAGACTTCTTCTCTCTGCATTTCCAGAGATGGATTCCTTTTTTTGTTTGGAGCAAATTTGATGTAATATAATTCAGTTTTTTAATAGTCAAAATTTTAAATTAGGACTTTCAAGGGCTACAAGAATTCTAGAACATTGATGTAGAAGTTAACAGAATAACTACCTCCAAAATGGAACTATCATAGTCTGGAATATCAGTGTTTTAGTCAAAGCAATTTCCAGTTTATTTCATGTGGTGACCTGGGTTGTCTGACCGTGACAAGTGATGAGGAAGTGATAGACCAACAAACCCTGCCACGGATGCACTCACAGACAGCTGGGATGATCAAAGCTCTTGTAATAAAATGTAGACTGAAGCAGGCAAGAATACCTGTTACCTGATTTTTAATCCGTGTTTATATGTACCAAATGGCAGGAACATTCTTGTCTCTTGATTTCCTGTCACAGCTTGTGCGGCAGGATTATCTACTTGAAGCAGGTCACAGCCATCAGTCAGCCCTGCTACCATCCATTCATGTCAGCCACAGAAATGGTCGGACCACCTCCAATAGGTTCATCTTTTCCAGTGAGATAAGGCAATTGACCTTGCAATTCTAGTTAGTGATATGAAGTGAGTTGGTGAATTCAGAATATCATTCTTACTGTTTCTTTTTCCTCTGATGGGGTTAACTAAGAAAAACATAATTCAATCATGATTCTTTCAGTAGCAACTTCAGATAACTCTCAAGCTCCCACATCGGATGCACTTGTTTCTACACATCCATTTCACAGTAACAGTTTCATAAGCCGAAAGGATTTTACTTTTTACATTACATCTTATTACATAAATTTTAAGTTATATATATTTATCCCCAGTTTTAAAGCTTGGATATGTTTCAGAATCACCTGGGGAACTTTTTAAACATGCTAATGCCCAAGGGACTCCCTGAGACCAGTAAACCAGAGTATCTGGCTCCTGACATCTGTATTTTTTTAGAAGAAAAGTTCTCCCAGGCTATTCCAATATGCAATGGTACAGAATGACTGACTGGTGATTGCCAAACAAGGGTAATATCCTTGATTACTTAATAGCCTTGCTATTTTTTCCTGAAAGTTTTATAAGGAACACTTTCTTAAAATTTAAAAGAATTAGAAACACTACCTCCCCCGAAAAAAATTCATCATGATTCTTCATGGAAACAACTTCTGGGATGTTCTTAGGATCAGTGTAGATACAACTAAAGCTGTAAGCCCCCTTTATTTTTGTTCATCTACCTAGATAAATTGGCTTTAGATATTGAGTAAATGTGGTCCAATAGGAATATATTCCCTAACATCCTAGAAATAATGGCAGTTTTATTCTCACACTGTTTCAAAACTGTTATTTGCACTATACTGCCTCTCTCTGCACTTCAATCACATTCATTTACTGTTAGGTGGTCAAAAATAGGTATATACTAAATTGTCAAAATGACCTTGCTTTTGTATTATTCTTAATTTTTGTCATTTGTGCTTTCCTTTTTTTTTCTCTTTACTGTCTCCATCCCACCAGAATATGGGATTGTGGTGAATAAATATTACTCAAATCTGTCTTTGCCCTCCCCCCAGAAGTTTCTGAAGACATTCTTACGGAGAATTGGGAGAAAATGGTCTGCCCTCTTCTAACCTCTGCTCCACCCCATCAATTCCAACTTTTGTGCCTATAAGAAATATCTGAATATCTGAGTAGCACCTTGAGATATCTACTACCCAGTGATAGCACTCATTTTTTATTCCTGTTTTCATTCCAGGATAAGTGAACATAAAGTTGTTTTTTTTTTCTGTTCTTGTTATTATTTCGGAGTATGTGGAGAAAAAAATAATCAGTTTTTTGATTATGTGAAATGGAAACTGGAGGTAATTTGACTATTCAGATTTTAAGCAGTTGTGTTAGTAATAATTGCATTGTTAGTTACTGCACACTTTCTTGCTAGGTACTGTTCTAAGGTGCTTTGCATACATCATCTCGTTTAATCTTCACAGTAACCCTATGATATAGTTGGAAATGTTCCCATTTTATGGTTGAGAAACTGAAAAATCAGATTAAGTAATTTACACAAATTCACAGAGCTAGTTAGCAGAACCAGAGTTTGAAAGCAAATCTTTAGGATTCCAAGTTCCACGATACTAACCATTCTCCACAGAATCTAAAATCACACAGTGAAGTCAAATGTCTTCCAAAAACCAAAACCAAAACCAAAAACACCGACCAGCATCCTTTGCTTGCCTATGCACAAAATTGAATGCTTGGTTAATAACCAGTCAGCTCAACAGGTTAATCACCTCTGACCAATCTGTGTGTAACTGATCAATTCAGTAGAAGCAGTCAAGCTGGAAGCAGTTTTAAATAGCTGCCTGAGGAAAATGGTCCCTTCTATTTGGGATTGGGAGAAGTCACACTGCCAGTGTTTTCAGGGAAAATATCCAAATATGAGAAGAAATAGTCAATTAAATACTTTAAAACATAAGTGAACATCACACACCCTAAGTTTGCATCTGCGTTTTTTTAGCATGAGCATATCTTAATAGTTATTGTACATACATGTAAATGGATATAATGAATATATGCACATAAATGTATGTGTATTCTGCATACACAGATTACTAACAGGTGAGCATAATTAAACCAAGGGTGAATCCTGTTGTTTTTGAGTCTTTTCTTCCACACCTGGTAGATTTAAACCCCTACAGGTCATCTTGTCAAAATACAATTTTAGTTCTGAAATAAAATAACGGAACAGAAACAAACACAATCTATTATAACTCACCGCCAGTGTTGCCAGATAACTACAAAAAATAGAGTGTCTCAGACAGAAATATCAATAACTTTAATGTGTGCGCTTTGTTAACAGGGAAGAAAACAAGCAAACTTGCTCTCCACTGACTGTCACTAATATTTATTCGTCCAGTGACTGTTAATCAAACCAAGTTTACAGTCCCGTACAGCACCTGTCACAGGTGCTGATCATTAATCAGCTATTACAGCAGTTTATTCTGCTGCTGACAACTCGCAATTTTCCACTGATTCAGCTAGTTTGTCAGGTGGGAATTATGGCATAGCACATGTGACAAAACACATCACCCTTTTTTTTTTTTTTGCATTTTCAGGCTTCTCTCTCCTGCTTTCTCCCCCTTTTTAGACAAACAATATCTGGGAACTCAGAAGTAATAAGGCGGAATGCATAATTAATTACCCAGCTTGCTCTAATTAGGGATGAATAAGTTGTGTCCCTCTCATCATCACAAATGTGGTGATGGGTAATACCAGTTTATGCTGTATTAACTGCAAATATGCAATCCTTCTGAGAGCACTTTTGTTGATGAATTTGATGAATGTGACAATAATTAGCAGAGACAGATGAGAGCTAAATTACTACTGACAATGTAATGCTATCCTGCTCGAGGGCCTGGGAACGTGGCAGGATAACATGGCAGGGACCTGGGCCTCGTTTCTAATTAATAGTCTTTTTTTCTTTTCCCTTTTTTTTTTTTTTTTTTTTGCCAGTGGGGGAAAAAAGGAGTAACGGTAATTGTTTTCGTCAAAGGCTGCAGGGAGTTATCAGGGTAATAAAGTTAATTAGCAGAACAAACACCCTTTCACTGCCTCACCAGTCTGAGGAACAGAGGGCAATTCAAACCGCAGAGAGATACGACTAGATGGGAAGATAAGAAAAGAAATTTTGCACAGAAGGCCACCAGAGAAGAATGATGTTGTCTCTTCATTTCTTTGGCTTAATGCATAGAAAGAAATTAGTCCCTTCTTTAAGTTCACAAGCTTGCTTGTGTAAAGAACTTTACTGTTATGATTTTGAGTTAGGGATGTAAAGTTAGCTTAGACCAAATTCCACTGTTTACTTCTTACTTTTCCAGTTAGTGATAGGTTTGTCCAAGTTCATCTTCATTCAAGTGACATTTTCTTAATGTAGCAAGCATGGAAGTAAGCTCAAATAGTTGCCAGAGAGATCATTTAGCTGCATTTGTCCTACAGAAGTCTGTTTCATTCTCAGAAACTTTTGGGAAAAGTAAGAAATTGTGACATGATTTCCACCGAGTAGCATTTGTTTATTCTCCTGCATAAATTAAAAAATTAAAATGAGATTTTAAAAAATACATGCCATTTTATTCTATTTTTGTAGTTTCAAAATATCATCCCTATTAAAATATGGCAACATGGTTTTTCATTTCAGCTGTAGTTTTTTACAAACGAGTAACCAATTGTAGATAAAGTGAAGGTTGCTATGGCCAGGATCCTCACCTGAACCTAAACTACTTGATGATGTAACTGGCCAGCAGCTAGGAGGCTACTGCTTCTACACCCAGAGGCAATAAGCTATTATTGACTAAGTCACTATATAAAGAGCTCTGCCCAGTGCTCTGCATGGAGACAGAGACGAGGGAAAATTATAGACCTGCAGGCTGTTGGATGCAGACATAATTCTTTTGCTCGACCTATCACCCGGGGGAACAAGCTGGGTAATAAACCCTTTCACCCCAAGAACTTTCCATTGTCATTCCTCGGTCTCACTGAATCCATGTGAACTTGCCTGGGGCTGAAACCCATTGGCAAGACAATTGGTGCCGTTGGCAGGATTCATTGTTGACCAAGGAAAAGAACAGGCTGCCCTTATGGAAGGGGTGCTTCAGAGGGCTGCCCCTGTGAATGGGGAGACAGTCAATTGTCCCCCAGTGGGTATGTTGTCTGAGCTGGCTTGCCTCCTAGAGGGCTGGTCCCCATCCCAGGACTGGAGGCAGGTGGAGGTGACACCTGAGGCAGTAGGGGTGGCCCCTGTTATAGTAAGTAGGTCTTTGGAAAATCAGAGTGCTCATGAGGCAGTGGGGACTGTGGGTTGGCTGCTTCTCACAGTATTAAAAAAGTCTACAATGAGAAGAATAGGCTTCTGAAAGAGACACAAGAAATGGCAGCACAAGAACATGAGCTGCAAACTGCTGTGAATTCATTGAAGAATGAAATGGCATTGATTGATACGAGAGGAGGCAGCACAAGATGGCCAGCTGTGAGGTGCTGTTGAGAGGAAAAAATTTGTTGGTGACTGAAATGGCATCACTAGGAGGTACTATAGAAGAGGTAAAGGCCGTGAAGGAAAAGGACGGACCCCTGCAAAAAACACAAGAAGAGGCAGTGCGAGAACATCAGCTGCAAGGTGCAGTGGAGGAGGTGCAAGATTCCTTACAGAATGAGACAGCAGCGCTGCCAAGTGCTCTGAAGGAAGCAAAGGCCATGGAGGAAAAGGACATACTCCTGAGGGAAGCACAGGCAGAGGTGGCATGAGAATGCCAGCTGCGAGGCATTGAGGTGAAGGTAAGAGAGCTATTGAAGACTGAGCTAGCATTGCTGCAAGGCACTGTAGAAAAGGTAAAGGATATAGCAGAGGAGGCACTCGGAAGAGGGGAGAGAAAGGTGCCATCAGCATGGGAGATGGTGGAGGAGGCAGGGAAGGATGAAGGGGTGATGCTGGAGGCACCAACCCCTCCTCTATTAAAAGCACACCAGTGGTTGTAAAGAAAATAAAGACACAGCAACTGAGGGTTCCCCAAGGAGAGGAGCAGCCCCCTCCCCAGGTCACGGAGCACTCTATGGTCTGCCCCCGTACTCAGGCTGAGCTGGTGGATTTGGGCTCCCGGTTTTGACAAAAGCCCTCGGAGTCAATATCAGTTTGGCTCCTGCATCTATGGGACTTAGGAGTGGATGGAATTGTTCTGTATGGATCAGAGGTGGAAAAGCTGGCTTCTCTGACAGTGCAGCCTGCCTTGAGGTAGCAATTACAAAATGCACATCAGACACCAAAAGTCTGTGGGGATGGTCAGTCTGCTTATGGACAGCGCTATGACATTTGAATGAGAAATCCCGAAAGGGAGCCCTGAGCCCCACAGACATGCTAACGCATATTGCTACCTCCCCTATACAACTGCAAGTACAAACCAAGGAAGAATCATTGAAGCCAAGGTTTGGCCACCAGAATAATATCTTGCTGCCAGCACCTACTGCACTAAACCCTGGAGACTCCTTAAGTGGGCATGGCCTTGGACATTTCAACACAGGGACCTACAATGGCTGGCCCTCCTGGCACCTTGGGAACAAGGCCTGGAAGCTGACCTCCTGTGTATTCTTGGAGTAACAGCAGAGCAGCCCTCAAAGATCATGGTAGTATATCTTGAGTGGCCAGAAGGTAGGAGCATCTTACCAGGGAGTTTTGTTTCATCATTATAGCCAGTGCATGCACCTCCAGTAGCACTATATATAGACCCCTCAGTAACTCCCAGAGGGAGAGGAGTAAAGGTATGGTATAACAGACCTGACGGAACCCCGTTCCCGCTACAGTCCTATCACAGGACCACTCTCTTGAATTAATCCTACCTGATGGACAAGATTTGCCTATGTTGGTACCATTAAGACATGTGTCTTATTGCCTTTAAGGTTGTTGTGATTGGACACACAGTCTAGCGAAAAAAAAAAATACAACTGCTACTTGCTGGGGTGCATGGAGCTCCCTATCCATACCACTACTAAGTGTGAGTCACGAACTCATCTGAGTAGAACTGATTTTGAATATAGCTGAAATTACCCTCTCAGGCTTGAGGATTATTAGAAATTTTGTTTTATCTTAATTTTTGTTATTATCTCTATGCTGTTGTTTTCTTTTATTGCTGTAGTGGCATCTGGTTACAATGCTCCAGCTTTCTTGCACAGGGACCATTGCAGACAATTGAGAGCATATAGATTGTGAGGCGAGAATCCTGAAGGGGTGGAGTGTGGATAAAGTGAAGGTTCCTATGCCCAGGATCCTCACCTGAACCTAAACTACTTGATGATGTAATTGGCATGCTGCTAGGCTTCTGCTTCCACACACCACATCACTATATAAAGAGCTCTCTCTGCCCAGTGCTCTGTGCAGAGGCAGAGATGAAGCAAGATTACAGACCTGCAGACTGTTGGATGCAGACATAATTCTAGTACTTGACCTATCGCCAGGAGAACAAGCTAGGTGATAAACCCATTTACCCCATGAACATTCCATTGCCATTCCTAGGTCTCACCAGATCCAGAGTGAATTTGCCCAGGGATGAAACCCATTGGCAAGACACCAGTCAAAAAGATGAATATTTTATGAATGTTTTATGTTAGACTTTTATCAGCTTTATTCAATTCACATTGCTTGACATAAGTAGGTGTAACATAAAGGGAAAACATCCACCAAACATTCTGAAGCTTTTGCAAGTTCATCTCCTCCCTTTAAATATCATTAAGGGTTGGACTCTTTTAAACATCAGGCACTTGAAACAAATGTTTGATATTAAGTAACTAACACTAGGAGGGAAGCCTGATGTCATCTAATATCCATGAAAGAGTGTCTGTAGGTTTTTATTCCCTTTAGGTATATTTCAAAAAATTTTATTTTGTGCTTTTTTAAAAATCACTAGGTATCTCACAAGTTCTACACATGTACCATACATTTAAGTTTATACACATTTGTTTGTTGTCAGAACTAAATAAAACAGTCTACCACAGTTACTCTGTATTTGATTCTAAGTTAAGAACTTAAGGTTTAAGTAAGAGGTGAGGGTAACTCGTCTCATGTATTTGGCAGCCTGGTACCTGGGTTACTTCCCAGCATAGAATCCTACATGGTTAGACTTCCACCAAACATGGGGAAAATGTCTCCCCAAATGGTCTTCACTCCTAATGTCTGCACTTTAAAAGTGCTAAGCTTGTCCCCAAAGAAGATGCTGTGTAAGAGTGGAGGACATAATATTGAACTAAGAATCAGAAAACCCAAATCTTTACTGGCTCTGCTACTAACAACTGTATAGGATCATGAGCATGTCCCTGGCATGCCTCTGATCCTCAATTCACTCATCTGTGAAACTGGATACCTTCCCTACCAACCTCATAGTATTGAGGTTGACACAGAAGGAATCAAATCATTTTTGTACTTTGGAAACCACGAGATAATCTATGAATATACTGTTAATATTAATGTAGCATGGAAAAAAATCACAAGAAATAATCTTGAGACAATCCATTTCCTTTTAATAATGTTTCTATGTGTGATTAGTTAGAAACTGGAGCTAAAGGACTTGAAAAGAAATTTTTATAGTAAGAGGGACTGAAATCTAACCTTACTTTGTGAGTTTGCTGCTGAGTTTATCAGAAAAATACCCTCAAATTCATTTGGTCAAAGTTACCTACCTTTCCAAGATTATCTAAATATTTTGTGAGAAGAGGCTATTAAGGTCAAAACTAGAAGAAAACTGAACTAACTGATCCTTAGTCAATATAGCGAGTCTCTTAGGCTTAGCAAATGAATTTCCATTTGAAAATACTCAAATCTCTCATGGTCAACACACACACAATTTGGATTGCTGTGTTGTTGAATCTTTAGGAACATTTTTAAGTTCTTACCATATACTCAAAACTTATGTAGGAAAATTCTAGAAGTGAAAGAAGCATTGGATGCTACTTTCAACAACTTGTAATAGTTCTTATTAGGTATTATGTGAGGTAATGAAGCTTAATGTAAGTTCACTTACACAGAGAGACAAAGACTGAGAAACTATAAAAGAAAGTAACACAAAATCCAAATGTGAAATTGTTTTCTCCTAGAAATGGGTTAGAATTTTTACTGTGAGAGAGTTATAGGAAGCATGTTTGTACGTTTCATTTCGAACCTACAGTGAATTTACTGAATATTCTGGTCTTTTCCCCACTAGCTACTACCTCCTTCATTAGACCTTCTTTATTATGTCCTTTTGGAAAAGTAATGGAGCCCAGTCAACTTAACTTCATTGATCTCCAAGAACTATTGAAAATTATAAAGCTTGCTGTGGGATTCTGACATGACAGAAGCCACTAGAAAAAGAAGTTTGATATTCAGAACTTAATCAAGAGGTTCTCCTCATCTTTGAATAGAGATCAAAATGATACTTTCAAGTAAGTATTAATTTCCAATATTAGCCCACTTGGGTGAGCTAAAAACAATTAGGGAAAAAAATTTCTTAGACTTTATCAATCAGATACTGTAGGCACTGGCTACATATAATATTGTTATTATTAAGAATATTCAGGACATTTAATTTTTTATTTTCCTTCTTACTCTGAATTCCTTGGCTGTTGTTTTTAGAAAGTATTTTGACAAACTCTCAGTTCTTGAGGGCTCTAGAGCATTTTTGATTCTTATATGAGGATAGAGGAATATGAGGTGGTTAAATAATTACAGAGGACTAAAAAATAAACCATACTTTATTTTGTCAGATTTTGAATTACAAAATTATTTAAATGTTGTCTGCAATGGAAGTGCTGTATTACCCTGTAATGAAATTACAATACTGCCTAATGACATTAGAAAACTGCATGCAAAAAAATATTCGTACACAAGGTGGTGATGTTAGCAACCAACTACAGTACTTTTATTTTGCTAAAACCACAATAAATAATAACAGATTATTTTCCCTGAGAAATCTCCAATATGGTGTGTTCAGGTGTTCAGATAATGACAGTATATAAGGTCACAGAACACATAGAAAACCTGTCATCACAAGTCATCAAAGTAACAGGAAAAGAAAAAGGACAAATCACAAAAAAGAAATCTAGCAACTTCTAAGTAATAAAATTATATTTACATATAGTAAGGATTCAAGTATCCAGCTTTTAATACTTAAGTTTCTATTGACACCTGTTTAGATATTTAAGTCCAAGACTAAATCCTAAATATAAAACTGTTTCTCTAATAAAATACTTAAACTTCTCAGAAAGATTTCTTCAGAAAGCCTTCTCCTCACACCCTCCCCTGCCTTTACAAATAGGTGTATCTCAATTCTGACTATAATGTTGACTCATCAAGGACAATGTCTTCCCCTCTTTTCATGTCTTGTATGTAAATTTAAAACTTTAGATTTATACTAACATAATTCAAAACAACTAGAAAGTGAAGCTGATAATAAGCCACAAGCCTTATTTCTCATGAAATACTGGACTTGTTAACCTTATCATCAATACTAAAATATAAATTAACTAATATATGCCAACACTTAAACCACCATTTTCATGTATTGGTACATTAATAATCACCCATAGGCATGAGTAATTCATCTTATTATTTAGCTCCCCAGTCCAACTATTTGTTGCAGTGAAATATATTTATTCTCAAATACTTTTTTTACAAAGCAAATGATGGCATCATCAGAAATAAGAACTTGTTGGTTACAAGGTGGGAAGCTTATGAACCATGAATCACAAAGGTAGGCAGATTATGTTTTTAATTTTAAGATTCTTCTCCCAAGATGAAAAGAGCACCAACTGTTATTTGCAAGCTAGAAAGCAAAATGTCTGTTCTTGAATTATCTAAGGATAAGTCGGAAACTTA
Source organism: Manis javanica (assembly GCF_040802235.1). Taxonomy (NCBI): domain Eukaryota; kingdom Metazoa; phylum Chordata; class Mammalia; order Pholidota; family Manidae; genus Manis; species Manis javanica. The sequence goes on along the minus strand of NC_133158.1, from coordinate 125,015,593 downwards.
AACCCCAAGAAAAGTAATAATGACGACAGATGTTTGTAAACCTGTGCTCCCCTGTTCATGTTGTTTGCCTTGATGTGCTGTCAGCCGCCTCTCACCTGGGAGTAGTGATATCTTATCAAAGCCCAAACAGTTCCCCTTCACAGCAGACTGATAATAGTGCCTTTCAATTTATCATACTAGAAGACTAAAAGAACCATGGGAACGATTGGTCAGCTGACAGCTTGATGGACAGTTTGACACCCCTTAAAGCATCACGGGAAATCGTTGTCACCTGATTTTCATAGCGACCAGGGAGATAACCTTCAGAATAATGAGGAAAACAAAAATCTGAATATTTGTATAAGATCCAGTGGCAGCATTGATGTTCACTTAAGTGACAATAAGTATGAATTTAGATGACTCAAAATGTTATTATCAAACCTGAGAGGTTTCTCCAAGTCCAGAAGTGCCCTTCATCTCTTTACATGCCTTTTAAATTTTTATTCAAATGTCATTGATTTTAAAGAGGCACATTAAAACATATTATTTAACCAAATGACAAGTATATTAGCTGACCATTAATATTCACCAGCTTTGAAATCTGCTTTCTTTTGATGAACTGTGTACACCTTTTCCTAAACATAGTTTGCTCATAACAGTTCTAGTTAGAAAGTCTGTCATAAAGAATCATATAGATCAAATTTTACACTCTGGCTAACTCAGCCTCATGAAGATCAGTGTCACCTCAGAGTAAGAAACAAAATAAGAGAATCAATTTGAAGATCTTTGGCACAAAATGTTTGATTCTGTCTTTATTCACTCCAGTCAACAAACATGTACTGAGCACTAACTACACAGAACAATCTCTGCTGGATGTACAAAGATGAGAAAGATAAAACTCCAGCTTACAATTTTCCTACAGTTTGAGAGTGAGGATAGATAGAGTTTTAAATTAATAGTAGATGGTAAAAGATCACTCTAAATCCACTGCCCTCTAGTTGGTGAGAATTACACATAGCCATTTACAAAGTTGTCTCTTGCATATTTTCTCTTGTGTATTGTGTATGCAGTTTACAATAGTTTTATGGTCTTATCTGAAGAAATTCAGCCTGAAAATTGTAATTCCAAGAAAAAAAGAAGCACTTGTGTTTATACATTTATCGAGTGCCTCCCAAGTTTAAAAATGATTCCAGCAACCATAAGGACATAAAAGAGACATGAGGTGCAATTGAGGAGGACTCTAGACATCACAAATCCTTAGTCCCTTAGATATTTCAGCTACTTTTCTTTTTCAGAGCACTCAATAACTTTTATTTTAAAATAGTGTCTAACACACAGAAAAGTTATAAGAGTAGTACAAAGACCTCCTTTATACTCATCATCCAAAACTCAGCAATTGTTAACATTTTGCCATGTTTGTTTACATCATTCCTAGTCTCTCGCTCTCTGACACCACCCCTTCTCCCTTTGGTTTTTATTTAGCTCTCTATATAATGCTGTATTTTTTATATTTTTCAATAATTTTATTAGAGAGAAATGAGATTAGATCTGTGTCTGATTCATCTTTATACTGCTTCACAAAACCTAGCAACTGCCCTGTATATACTTCATAAAGTATCTATATATGAATAAGTGCACGAATGATAAACACTATTCACCCAAACCTAGTCTTTGATCTATTAGATTTGTTTACATGTTAATATAAAAGCTACTATATTATTTGCCTAAAACATATGTAGTATTTTATATAATATGAATCTTCTGCAACTGTGGTCAATAAGCAATTTAATACAATAAAATAAAGAAATAGCCACCGAAATGGCAAGTCACTTTCCAAAGGACGTAAAAGATAAAAGCTTCAGGTGCTGCTGGCTCTTTGTCTTTCTCTGGGACAAAGAAACCAACTATAGATGCTAGACAGAAAGCAGGGATTTAAACAGAAACTGTCTTTCTGAAAAACACCCTGGCACCATTGTTGAAACTGGGACCATTTGGCGGCTTGACGCTTTGGGGATGGATAACACTCTGCTTTCACAAATTTCCGTGCTTTGGATTCACATTCCAGTACGATTTTCCCAAGGCAAGCCAGACAAATTGTGCGCGTACCCATAGTGTTCTCCAGGAAACTGAAAAAAGCCAGTAAATAATTTAAATGACTATTCACAACAAAATATGCTCCATGTAATTCTTCACAAGAAGACACAGTATATTTGAAAATTTTCAAGAAGCTGAAGGTTGCAAATGCAAAGCAAAATGCTTTTGAGTGCCATATGCAAATTCAAATACCTAGACACTAATAAAATCACACTTTACTTATTTCAGTTGGAGAGGGCACGATGTGGGAGGAAGATTTGTAGTAACTGATATATGGACAAGGTCCAAATACTACAAAACAACTGAATTGGGAATCATTTCTGCATTCAGAGCTGTGTGCTAAAATGGTTTTCCTTTCCTTGTTGAAATACACGCATGCGGCATCTCAGGTCCTAACAGTTCCGGATGTAGTCCCCAGCTCACCTGAAAAAGGAATTAAGTTTCACTGTTAACAACTAATGCAGTCACTTAAGCCAACTAAATAAGCTCAGTACAAAGCCAGTACCAAAGTCTTATAACATATTTCATAGTAATGCCAAAATCTGTGGTCTGGAAACAGAACAAATGCTAATACTGAATTTTTAGTCAGACTAAAATTTTCACAGAAAGAAATATTCAGACTAAAATTTCCACAAAAAGAAAAAAATGATTTATTAGTTAAGTCATAAAACCATTTTTAAAATATGGCATGTACTTTCCCATTATTAATTTAAACATGAAATCAGCTTGACTACTAAGCAGCATTTTGAAGGGTACAAAAGTCAAGTTATTGGCTAATGTAGATAATAAGAATCATGGACTTTTTAAGCACCATTCTTACTCAGAGTGTGTAAAATTGATTATTTTTAGCCCAAAACATGTAAGAACAATGTTTGGATTCTTCTGCCAAGATGCATCAGGGTCTCTGTTTGAAACATTAAGAGAATCTTGAGTATTAGACCCAAATTAGAGTATTGAGGTTATTTCTGTTAGCCATTTCTTCTTTCAATGTATATACAGTATGCTTCAAATGTGGGAAATTCTGGATTCACTTCCCCTCATTTTTTTCTCTTATTTTTCCAGAATTGGTAAATCTTTGTATGCAAAACACAAAAACCATTCCTTTACATACCTTATTTCATGTACTTTTTTGCATTTATCTTTAATGATTAAAGAAACGTAACTTGAACACTTAGATGATAGGTTTAAAGTTTTAAAATCAGAACTCATCGTATTTATTCTGTATCTTTTCAGTAAGCCACAGAATTGTCAAAGAAGTGAAACAAGTATGTCAATTTTTTTAAAAAAGATATATAGAAGAGCTATCTGATTTTCTTAATGCCAGAAAGTAACCACTGAAGAATCGCACCTAAAGTTATCCTGTCATTATGGCTTTTCCAACTTCTTTTCAGATAAAAAGCCTTGATTTCTCTTTCATTCTTTTCAATAAAATTGCAGAGAAAGAGGGAAATATGGTATCATATCTCACTAATACTATTTTAAACATCTACTATTCAATTACTCAAGCTGCATATTTACATTTATAAGACCATGTTTTGAATGTAGAAAGGGAATTGATTCTAGCTTTCTGTCCAACTACCCAGCGTCCTAATCTGTGATTATTCTGAGATTTATAGTGAACTTTCCAAACCTCGTATATGCTGAATAATCCTAGGATTATAAAAATGACACTTTACATGGTTCAACTTGGACTTCTGCCTCATTTGTTCTCATAAATTCTTCTTTTGAAGGATGCAAGATGAAAACACATGAAGTTAGGATTAAAGTAATTTTTAGAATCCAAGTGGTGTTAGTATCTGCATTAGTATGTTTATTTTTCTAGGCTGTAACTCTTTGGAATGAAGAAAACCAAAGTGGGAAGTGAAGTTATTGCTTGACTAAGTGACTATTTTGTCTACATTATACCAAATTAACATTTTGACTCTTTCCACGAGTATGCTTAACTGGAAGTTGTTTGGGGATTTTATAGGTGTTGCCATAGTGTTTACCATCAAGCAGCAGTCTTCCCATTATTTATTCCGTATGGCACGTTCAACCTCCCATTTTCTATCCACCCTTATAGTTAATAAAAAACAAATGAGCATCATTACTTTCCAGCCTTGTAATGTCACTAATCTATTATTTTTTCAATTTGTGTCTCCTCTCAGTCAAAAAAGGCTAATGCTTTGTTATTTCTTTTCCCTCACCATCTTAGCAAAGTTACAATTGTCTGGGACTCAGTTTCCCTATCTGTAAGATGGGAATAGTTATACCTGCCTCTCAGATGTGTTATGAAGATTAAAGATCACTACAAGTAACTACATAGCACCTCCTGTGACCCAGTCAGCTCCCAGTCAGAGCTAATTCCTTTTCTTTGATTAGTGTTGGAATCCTTATTGATTGACTTGTGTCAAAAGACAGGTTGTTCAGTGTCGTAAATTAACCTCTTTCCTTCAGTTATATTGAAGCATAACCAGTGTATTGGCAGATTCTAATCTTCCTACTAGGTTGATCATTAAAGAGGACTCAGCACAAAAATAATTCTAAATCATAAGATTGAACATTGACAATGTTCAGAAAACACAGTCTTTCCCAAAGACAGGAAAGAAGATTCTGTGCCTACGTTTCTAAAAGCCATTACGAATTTCCCTTAAATATTTTTCCCTACAATTCCATAAAATAATAGAATAATATTTGGATTATATAGAGCAGGTTCACATAGACATCTGAAATCTTTGAAATACATACAAGGTATCATTCACATTTTGTTACTATGAAATCAAGGAGGTAGCTATCCTCAGAGCAATACAACAAATACTTACTCAGTGTCTTGAAGAGAGGAAACAGCTCTGTCAAGGTTATTATAGCCTATAAGTGGTGGGGTTGAAATTCCAAGTGATCTACATGAAACTCATTATGCTCATTTGGACATGAGCTTTAAAAGAATGGCAGTCCTCAGAGACGGGTAAGATTCCTCAAGGGAGGAACAACCTAAGACAGGCACAGTCGCAGGGGGGCCATCAGGTGAGAATTTGGGGATCAACAGAGGTGAGGCTCAGAACCTCACCCCCCCTGCTTTGAGAGAAATCTTCTGCATCCGTGGATGTCTTGATGCCCTTGTCTAGCCTGGATTAATACTTAGTCCATAGGCACACACCTGATCATCTGATCATCTACATTTGCCTTCTTACAGCACTAAACTATGTTTTCTACCTTTATCTTGCATCTACCTACCACTTCAGCATTTTATTAAAAATAAAAATAATAATAATAGTAGGAGAAATGGGGGATCAACATATAGATCAAGTACAAAAATCAAACGAATATTCATATTTGACCTGATTGTTTATAGGTCATATTGCATGATCAAAACCGAAAGTTTCTGTGATGACTGCCCTTGTACTGTTCACCATGTAAGAATTTATTCACTATGTAAGAATTCGTTCACCATGTAAGAACTTGTTCGTTATGCTTCAGAAGATTGGAGACTGATGAGAATTAGGCTTGAGATGGATTAATGATTGTACATTGAGCGTTGACCCTCCTATACTGAATTTTACTGTTGTTAACAACCATTTGATCAATAAATATGAGAGATGCCCTCTCAAAAAAAAAAAAATGAAGGCTGCTACATATTAAATGCCAGTTCCAACTGTAAAAAAAAAAAAAAAAAAGAATGGCAGTCCTTTGTTCTTAAAAAAGGAAAAAAAAAGACAAAAGGATGATATAACTTTACTTTTATCTCTTAAGAAATAATAAAATATAATTCTAAATATTTAAGGGATTCATTTAGATATTGGTTCACAAAATTTGTTTGCCTTAGAGACACTTTTCATTCTTAAAAATTATTGAAGACCCCAAAGAGCTCCTGTTTATATGTTACATCTACCAAGAGTTACCATGGTAAAAATTAAAACTGAGAAACTTTTAACACACTTAACAATTTATTTTAAAATAATAAACAACCCATTACATGAGAACATAACTAATATAGTTTTTGAAAAACACCTATAGTTATTTAATGAAAAATGTGATTTTACTTTACATTTTTTGAAATCCTATAACATCTGGCTTAATGCTCCTATCTGCTTCTGTACTCAATCTGTTGTGGTTTTAAAGTTTATCAAGAAAATCTGACCTCTCACAAATATGTGGTTGGAAAAGGGAGGTGTATTTTAATAGACTTTTTGGGTAATTATGGATATTATTGTTTGATACAACACCAAAACTTGACAAACGTGGTTTTTTTTAAGGTTAACTTCAATATGGAATTTGAAGCTATCAATAAATATTTTGAACACTGTTATATTAAAACCCACTGGTTTATTTGGCACTTTGGATCTTTTACCTACACATGGTATTGAAATACCATATTAGAATTTGGAAAATATCAGGTTGCTTCAAATCTTCCAAATGCTGACACATTTCATTATGCAATATTTAAAAATAAAATCACATTGATTAATCTCACTGCCAGTCTCTTCAGAAAATCAGCTTACACACCAAACAATCACAATACCATAGTGCCCCCTGATCTATAGGAGATGTTTCAAGACCCCCAGTGGATGCCAAAAACTGCAGATAGTAACTGAGGATAGTACTGACCCCTATATATACTATATTTTTTCCTATACATACTTACCTATGCTAAAGTTTAATTTATAAATTAGGCATAGTGAGAGATTAGTAATAATAAAAACAGAACAGTTACAATATAAAAGTTATGTGAATGTGGTTTTTCTCTCTCTCAAAAATCTCATCATACTCGGTCTTCTTGTGATGATACGAGCTGATAAAATGCCTACCTGATGAGATGAAATGAGGTGAATGACATGTACACATTGTGACGTAGCGTTAGGTTACTACTGACCTTCTGATGACAGGGCAGAAGGAAGATTGCTACTGGAAGATTACTCCCAGACCAGGGCTGGCCATGGGTAACTGACACCATGGGAAGATAGCTGCAGATAAAGGGCGACTGCTGTAGTGCTTTCCTTGTGACAGGCATCTGACTTCAGCACACAAGTGTTTTCTATGTATTTCCCATCTTGTTTCACAGAATATTAAAAAGACATATACCCAAGGACAAGACAATAAAATGGAAGATTTTTATCGTTTAAAGGAAAATTCTGAAGTGAAACTGTTTTTTTCTTTTTTTAATATTCTTTAATGAAGAATATAATTACTACTATAGTTTAGTGCCACTGCCTTAAGACACCAGCAGTTTACCCCTGTTGTTTGTGTACAATCCGTGAAAAATGCCAATACAGGGAAAAAACAAGTAACATCTTAGTGAACCATAAAAATAGTTTTGTCTTCATAGACCCCCTCAGAGGATCTAAGGGGCTTCAGGGGTCTGCAGACCACATTTTCACATCCATTGAGTTAAGGTTATATACTCCTTCTGCCAATCAAATATTCTCTCGGTAATTCTGGAAGAGGTTAAAATAGGATAGAAAAGTTGCATGTAAAAACTGTTTTTATTCCATTGATTCTTAGTTCTCCTGTTGCCCTATAAAAGTTAAACAAAATTTGGTCTTTTCACATGCTATAAAACTCTGAATTCATTTATTTTCAATTGCTTTTCTGGTTTATTATGGCCCCATATCTGTTCCTACAACTTATTACACTGTTTTGAAAGGTTTTTTTGAACAATGTTTTAGGAGGAAGAGAGAAAACAAGTAATAAGATTTTCCCAGGCTGTAAATTAGTTATTGTGTATAAACTGCTCAGCAGGTAAAGTCATTCAGTTCAATAGGATATCTTTCACTAATCAACGTCTACATTAATTTACTAATTTCTTTGTACCCCCCAAAGTGAAAACTCTGTTCAGATGTATTCCTTGTATTTCCTAATTTGAATATATTATGATGCAATTGAAGGTACACAGATTGCACATATTAGATCTGTTCTGTAACTAAGTCAAAAATGAAACAAAACAAAATGAACAAAAGAGTGGTAGACTCAGACACTGAGAAGTGACTGGTGGTTGCCATGGGGAGGGGTTGGTGCTGGGGAGTGAAACAGGTGAAGAGGATAAAGAGGCATGAAAATCTCAATTATAATATAAATTGGTCACAGGGATGGAAGTGCAGCATGGAGAATATAGCCAATGATTCTGTAACACCTTCCTTTGTTGACAGTAACTGTGGTCTGGTAGTGGGGGTAAAGATTTAATAATGTGTGTAATTCTTGAACCACTGTGTTGTATACTTGAAACCAATATTATATGTATCACCTATACTTCAATTTAAAAAGAAAATGAAATCATATATGTTGTTATGACATCAGTTGTTGTCACTGGTAAATGATAGAAGCTGGCCCTAAATTGGACATGAGGTGAATTCCTTTAGACTGGGCCATTGTAAGCTATTTAATTCTGAAACTGTCTCCTTAAAATAAAGTTAAAAATTATCCCAACTAATCCTTTATGAATAAAGGTTAAACACTTAATCCTGTGATTTTATAAATCCATGGTGTCTAACAAACTGCATGTTTATTTTACTCTATTGTGCAAATCAATTCATACAAGTTCTTAAACAAGAAGAGTTGATGCCTAAATATAAGACACCTTGTGATCTTGAACTCTTTATTTTAGAGCCATCTTAGATTGTCAACATGTCCCTAGTTTGTTATTTTTTCTGGTTGTAATCTAATAATAAGAGACAATGGAGGATTTTCACCAAATTTTCTTCATATCTTAACATTTTAAGTAACTTTATTTTGAGTAAAAATAAAACTGAAATATTGACCATAAGAGTGGTACAGGTTGGGATAAAGTGCAGGGAGATGTGGTCCCTTGAGCTTTCCAGTATCAGCTGCCATTTCTCTGTTACTGCAGTGCTCACCAGGGATTCGCCTCTGGGCGTTTAGACTCCCCTGTTTGCTGGTAGGGCAGCTCTCCAAACCCTTTCTATCTTTCTCCTTAAAGGCTACCCATTCTTCAAAGACCTCTGCAATAAAGCCTAGAGACTCCACGTGTCATATTTCCTCTTATATTTTTACAGTTTAGGGGCATTTCTTGTATTTCTTCAGTACTTTCTCTGGCTCATTAGCATAGTAATCAGTTCTTAATAGGCACCCAAAGAGAATTGTTATGATCAAATATAAGTTATCAGAAAAAAAAAGAATGAAAGTTCACTAGAGGAATAATTTTTTCAAATGATTTGCCACATATTATGATTTTTGGAAAATCAACATAAAATTATACTGGAAACAATGAAAAATTCAGAGAAAGTTTCCCTAAGGAAGTTACAAATTGTTGCATTCTCTAAATGCTGAGTAAGTTTGAGCAATGAGTTTTTTGCAAAAGGAGAAGTAAAATATTGACTATAAGACTGGTTAAAGATTGACTGAACTGAAATATTGACTGGACGATATTGACAGTAAGGAAGAAAATAATGTTGCCTGCCTTGTTTCTTCAAAAGACCACATGTTTATAGGAATAAGGCAAACCTGACAGGTTTGGAGAAGAAAATAAAGTGGAACTCAGCACAGTCCAGTTCTGTGGTCTTTAGATCCAGTTTGGATTCACATCTGTAACAAGAATCAAAACTATCTGTTTCTGTTGAAATATAGACCTCAATATCATTTAGGCCACAGTATCATCACTTTCTTAGCTGTGGAATTAGACTTTTAATAGAAATAGGAATTATAAATATTGGAAGACACAGTTTCCATTTTTGAAGCTGTGCTATAAACTTAAAAAGGGCATAAAAATAAAATATAGAAATATAGAAAATTTTATCTTAAATATAGAAAATTAATCTTAAATATAGAAAATTAATAGCCTACCTGGACAATTATGGAAAATAGAAGTTTTAAAGAAAACTTATTCACAAAAGAAACAAAAATATACTTTTAAATATCTACTTGTAAAAAAAACCTTCTCAAGGGAAGTATGTAATTTACATGAATATAATTAAATAATATTGTTAAAAGATATATTAAAAGACTAACAAATGTACAGCTATACCATATTCATGATTAGGGAAACTAAACACTATGAAAGTACTAATTTTTGCCAAATTATGTGTACATGTATGTTATTTCAATAAATATCCTAAACAAATTGGGGAGTGGGGTCCTAAAATGTGCTAAAGGACTTAACAGACAAAATGCAAAATAAAAGTTTGAATGTGAAATCTATTAGAGCTAAGGTAAACCCTGCCATTTGTTAAGACATACTTAAGCTGCAATAATAAAAAGGGAAGTGCTGAAATAATAATTAGGCTTGAGGAAGGAATAGCTCTGATAATATTCCTTTGAAATATATTGATTTACATATACACACATATGTGTATACAGTCTTAAACCCTACTCCATTTAGTTTCTATTATATGTAACAATTTAATGTATGAAAACTAATGCATAACTAGTTAATGGAGAAGGAAGGGATTATTTGGCATCTAGTAGTAGAAAATGAACTAAAGATTTGAAAAAGTGCCAGTTAAGATGGCCATTTCATACTATATGCACAAATAAAATGTGTATGTTGTAAGAAGAGCTAAAAAGAAAAAGTTACTATGGAAACTCTGAAATTTTTCAATGGGGAGAGATCCCAAATATTGCTCATTTGGCCAAAGAGTGTTCATTAGATTGAATTCCCAATGGTTTTTGTAACACATGAATCTTTGTCCTTCCGTTAACAACTGGCACAGAGCTTCTCACACTGTAAGTGTGCAGTCTACTCTTTGATAGGTAGTTGATAGATTTATTTATTTATTTATTCATTAAAATGCTATTTTTGAAAAATATTTGACCACATTCTTTTTTTTTATTAAAGTATCAATGGTATATATCTTATGTTGGTTTCAAATATACAACACAGTGATTCTACTGGTACCCATATTATTAAATACTCACACCCTCTGGTGTGGTTACTATATATCAACTTAGTAAGATGTAACAGAATCATTAACTGTATTCTCCATGCTGTACTAAGGTCCCTGTGACCGACTTATGTTGTGATTGTGGATTAGTGTGCCCTTTTATCCCCTTCCTCCTCCCCTCCCACCCCAATCCCTCCCCTTTGGTAACCACTAGATCCTTCTCAGTGTCTGAGTCTACTGCTATTTTGTTCCTTCTGTTTTGCTTTGCTTTTATACTCCACAAATAAATGAAATCATATGGTATTTGTCTTTCTCCACCTGGCTTATTTCAGTGAGCATAATACCTTCTGGATTCATCCATGTTGTTGCAAATGAGAGGATTTCATTTCGCTTTATGGCTGAATAATATTCGATTGTGCATATGTACCACATCTTTATCCACTCATCCATTGGGCTGCATTCTCTTTTTAAGGTATACATTTTTCCCCTCTAAAAAGGGCACATTTTGATTCATCTTTTTATCTGTAACATACTAGTTGTATCTGTTTTGCTTGGACTATACTTATCTATAAAAATAAAAGCAGTAACAAGTGAAAACTAAAAACAACTTTGTGCCTTTAGCTCTCAGATCATACCATGTTTTCTTGAATGGAGCAGTTGGGTAAAGCAGGCTTTAAGATAACAGAAACCTGAAGAGCAGAGCCTTTCAATGACTTTATACCATAATTCGAACATACTAGTTTGGACTATTTTTCTCCATATAATGATTTTAGTCATAGATAATTTGTAACCGAGGTCTCCATACTGGAATCGGTCTCATTTCAGGATGGATGTAAGATTTCTATGAGAAAGATGATGGTCCAAATAATCTTTCATACTTCAGGAGATAACCTTATCTCAAGAGAAAAATACTGTCCAGTGACCATATGACCGAAAATAAGGGTCTTGCTTCTGATCTCACTTTTCTATCAAGGAAGCTATAAAAATATGATAAAATAGAAGCTATTACTTGTATTCAGAGAAAATTGAAGGTATTTTATTTAAATATTACTCTTTCCCCTGGTGTGCTATTTGTTGTTGACTTTTTTTATATGATATAATTTCATAGTATTTTGATAGAATTTTGTACCTAAAAGAAATCTTAATTTGTATTAGTGACCTGAAAGTTCAATGGCAACATTATCAAGTGATAACCAATGTCTGAGTAAAATTTTATTATTTATGACAAAGGTATCTCTATCATTTATGAACATGTTAGTCAATTGTACTTAAAGTATACTCCCCAGTGCTCTAGAGACTGTGTTTATTTCTTCGTTAGTTTCCTGTTCTTTTAGAAACCTGAAGTCTATGTAACTGTGATAGTATTTTTCTATTTGAGTAAAGACTGCAATGCAGTCCCATCTTCCTCCTTTTAGGTGACTGTACAAGTTTTCTTCCAGTTTCAGGAACCAAGGACTGTTTAGAAAAATTGAATCTAATCTAATTCCCTGTGTATACTCATGTATTACTTTAAATTTCCAGAAACATTTAGGAAAAAGAACTGATGATATGTACTATGAGTCTTGTAGACGGCACTTGCTTTCATACAGTCTATTTTGCTGAACACTGTAGGGGCTATAGTGCTCTATTAAAAGCTGGTCATTTTTTATTTTTGGATAGATCACTAGATAGACAGATATGGATAGATAAGTGGAGAGATGGCTGGCTGGCTGATCAAGGAGGTGGAGATATATATATGTATGGTTCCTCTTCCTGATAAGGTCACAGCCTCAAACTATTTTTCTTCTAAGGCCTTTGTATCACAGATATCATCTATCTTGCTGAATGCTTCCACAGGAGGCTATCCAATACTCTTCTCTTATGAATGGCCTACTGGGGTCCTTTGGAACCATGTCAGAGTTGCAGGCAACTTAGACTATCATCCATGAAGATCCTTCAGCTTTGGTTATTTGCATGGCTGCTGAATCTTAAATTTCTTCCCTCTCAGAGCAGTGGTGGACTGATCAAAGAAGATAATAAAATTCTTTGTTCTTTTTTCTGAAATAAGCTAAAGAACATTTCCTATATTGTTTTTTTGAAAATTATGTAAGAAATAGGTAGTTCTTTTAAAATATATGTTAATAGTTATTGTTTAAAGGAATTTATCTTGTATAATCCAAAAAAAATCAGCAAAAGAATGATTTAGGGAAATGGATTTATTTTTCCATGCAAAAATTTCATAAGCATTTAAGTCTTTTTAAAAGAAAATCTAAAATCAAGAGGTAGCACTGACAAATATCCCTGTGATACATATTCTCCCACAACAATAGACACATCATTTTACCTCTGCTTTTTCTCCACAAAGGGGAATAATTTTGGCCACATGGCATTAAGATTTCTCAAAATCGGCGTCAATGATCATTCTAAAGAATTCCCAAAACAATCAGGATATACAGGGTAATACATGTGTTGACATTATATGGGTTATGAATTATCTTGCTCACTGGACATCAAATAAACTTGGATCAAGGGTATTTAGGATGACATCAAACACTCAAAGATAATGTGAGAATGAAGACAGGGCCATTTTCACAGTTATATAGGATCTATGTCTAAAAATAATTTCTCAGTTCTGACCATCTACGTGGGCAGTATCTCCAGTTCAACATGTCCATAGTGCTTTTTCATAGGAGAAATGTCAGATACATGCCAAATACATTCATCCAACAATGATTTTAGCACACAGAAAGCATCAGATAAGGTGGGAAAACATGCAAATAATTTGGCTATGAAAAAACTGAAAGACCAGAACCAATCTCAATATAAGAGCATCTACTATCAATGACATTCAGTCAAGGCTTTTCCTGAGAATAGAATGGAAGTGACAAGTTACAAAGACATGTTGATATTCATCCTACCCACCCAGAAACACCTAGGTACCATGGATACAATAGCAGCAAGTGGACACAGTGTAGTACAGTTGTATGATGGCATAGTTCAAAGCAGTGAGAAAGAATGGACCTAACATTTAATGAACAGCTACAATGAACAGGCACTATAAAGTATATTTGAAAACATGAATTCACTGAATGCTTAAAATATTCTTCACAAAGTAGATTGTTTATTTACAATTCCTGATGAGAAACGATCTCAAAGAGGCTATGTGACTTCCTTAAGTTGATATAGTCGGATTGTGTAGAGGAATTGTTCTTTTGGTTATGTTTGGTGTATTCTAGGAGATGTAAAGGAATACAGAAATAGATAAAACACTTGCCCTTTCATTAAATAATTTGCAACTTGGTGAAGTATAAATAGATATCCGTAAAAGTATAACACTAGGATAAAAATAAAAAGAATAAGAAACAAAAAAGAGTGGTTGATAGTTCTTTAATAAGAAAAGATTTTAGGAAGGACACATCTATTTCTTTAGAGTACATGAGCTCTTGTTTTATTTTTCTTTACTATATGTATGTATACATACATATATATTACAATTATGAGTATAAAACAAAATATTTTTTGTTTTGTATGTATATATATGAGTAAAATCAGGGACTTCATGATTTATAAAATATTATTACAAATAGCTTACCTGTATATATTATAGGTACTGTACTTACTAGTGGTAAAGTCCAAAATATAATTTACATATCAACCTGATACAAAGTGATTGGGAAGAAAGTAACTTTCATGTCCATAATATAACAGATAGCCTCAGTGTCAGAGTAAGCCATTGACAACTGATGAAACTCATAAATGCTTAGAGGCAATTAAGCACTTTATCCTCAAACCACTTTAGGGGTATTATATATTTGTGACAGCTGTTAGTACTGCAAGATAAGATGATGAGAAAACAATGGCTAATACAATGATTATAATATCTCTTCATAATTCTCATAATTCAAGATATTCACCAGCTATACTGTAAATCCAAATGTTCCTGATAGCAGGTCTTACAAAGCCTTAAACATAGCAGATACACAGATGAGGGATTAATTTAAAATAACTGACTTTTATGAAAATACCATGGTCTAGGTAATTTTCATACATTATTTTTTATCCTCACAACAACCCTGAAAGGTAGATGAACTTTTCCCATTTTCAACAGACAGAAACTATGGCTCAGGGAGAGTTGATAACTGCCTAAGGTCACAGGGTCATAGCAAAAACAGTATTTGAGCCCAGGTCTGTCCCACCATATAATCATCTCAGGGCAGATGCCACTAATCCTCATAACCACATAGTAAGGCAAATTCTATTATCACCCTGAATTTAAAGATAAGGAAACAGGCGTGAAGAGCTGGTCAAATGTCCATAGTCACACTTGACTTGGACTCAGGGAGACTTAAGTGGGAGGAACATTGGATCAGATCTTACGTCTTCAGATCTAGGAATGTGGTAACCACTGTGGTAGAAGAAAAAGACACCATCTCATACACACACGTGTCCAAGGCCAACCAGGACAGAAGCCTCCCTGAAAGGCACAGCTTACTCTCTGGATTTGAATGGCCCAAGACTTGCAAAAATGTCCCCTGCCCGAGTGGACAGAATCTCCCACATGGCCCAAAAGACCAAATTTCACAGCAGTATCCACTGAACACTTGAATTCAATGCCCCGTTAAAGTGAGGTTAGACTAGAGTCCCCCAACGGCTATGTCTGTTCTTCGCTTTTTTCACAACTAGGCTTCTGACATCAAAGTTTATTGTCAAAAATGTCCTTAATAGAAATATTACTGTATATATTTTCACTAAAGAGAAGAATGTCAAGGAAATTTGTCATGATAGGTGTTTACCATATGTTTGACAGGCGTTATTGTTAGATGATTCTACTCTCCTTCCATAATTTTTCTCTACAATTTATTTATGTGCATATTTAAATGGTGTGCCACTTAATTGAAATTATAGTATGTTCAAGTCAGATTTAACACTGACTGGCAGGGGCTGTTAAGGAATATTTGGAACCTGTGAATGGGTCATTTTCCAAATGGTACAGATATAACCATATTATCCAGCAGAATATTTCAAGAAATCAGATAACTAATATTTCCAATATAAGAGTCTCACTCATTCCAAGCACGATTTTGTCTTACTCACCTTTTTAGTCCATAAGCCGAGAATCAAAACAGCATGACAAATAGTGGTTCCATTAGCTTCTCATATAAAGTCACTGCCTGTAAATCTAAAGGTGTTGGAAATAAATTTAAAAGCTTATGCAATCCTCAGAATACTTCTTTAAAATGCATTTATATTTATTGAGCAAAACAAAATAGTATTTGATTTAGTTGTCTATAGCTTTTGTCCTTCTATTTTGTTATTAGAAAAGTACAGACTTTGGCAAAAGAAACAACTCCGGGCTATTACAAATAGAAGATTCATTTATTTTTGGTATAATTAATACACAATTACATGAGCAACATTGTGGTTACTAGATTCCCCCCATTATCAAGTCCCTACTGCACACCTAATTACAGTCACTGTCCATTAGCATAGTAACATGCTATAGAATCATTACTTGTCTTCTCTATGTTATACTGCCTTCCCCATGCTCCCCCTGCTAGATTATGTGTGCTAATCATAAGCCCCTTGTTCCCCTTCTCCCTACCTTCCCACCCCCCCCCCCACTCCCCAATCTCTTTCCCTTTGGCAACTGTTAGACCATTCTTGGATTCTGTGAGTCTGCTGCTGTGTTGATCCTTCAGTTTTTGTTTTGTTCTTATGCTCCACAGATGAGTGAAATCACTTGGTACTTGTCTTTCTCTGCCTGGCTTATTTCACTGAGCATAATAACTTCTAGTTCCATCCATGTTGTTGCAAATGGTAGGTTTTGTTTTCTTCTTATGCCTGAATAATACTCCATTGTGTATATGTACCACATCATCTTTATCCATTCGTCTACTGATGGACGCTTAGTTGCTTCCATTTTTTGGCTATTGTAAATAGTACTGTGATAAACATAGGGGTGCATATGTCTTTCTGAAACTGGGAAACTGCATTTTTAGGGTAAATTCTTAGGAGTGGAATTCCTGGGTCAAATGGTATTTCTATTTTAAGTTTTTGATGAACCTCCATACTGCTTTCCACAATGGTTGAAATAGTTTACATTCCCACCAGCAGTGTAGGAGGGTTCCCCTTTCTCCGCATCCTTGCCAGCATTTGTTGTTCCTATTCCATGTTGGCTATCCTAACAGGCATGAAATAATAACTCACTGTGGTTTTATTTTGCATTTTCCTGATAATTAGCAATGTAGAGCATCTTTTCATGTGCCTGTTGGCCATCTGAATTTCTTCTTTGGAAAATTATGTGTTCATATCCTCCACCCATATTTTAATAGGGTTATTTGCTTTTTGGGTGTTGAGGCATAAGAGTTCTTTATATATTTTGGATGTTAACCCCTTGTGAGATATATCATTTACAAATATATTCTCCCATACTGTAGGATGTCTTTTTGTTCTGCTGATAGTGTCTTTTGCTGTACAGAAGCTTTTTAGGATGATGTAGTCCCATTTGTTCATTTTTTATTTTGTTTCCCTTGCCTGAGGAGATGCATTCAGGAAAAGTTACTCATGTTTATATTCAGGAGATTTTTGTCTATGATTTCTTCTAAGAGCTTTATGGTTTCACAGCTTACATTCAGGTATTTGATCCATTTTGAGTTCACTTTTGTATATGGGGTTAGACAATAATCCAGTTTCATTCTCTTGCATATAGCTGTCCAGTTTTGCCAACACCAGCTGTTGAAGAGGCTGTCATTTCCTCATTGTATATCCATGGCTACTTTATCATATATTAATTGACCATATATGCTTGTGTTTATATCTGGGCTCTCTAGTCTGTTCCATTGATCTATGGGTCTGTTCTTGTGCCATTACCAAATTGTCTTGATTACTGTGGCTTTGTAGTAGAGTTTGAAGTGAGGGAGCATAATTCCCCCTGCTTTATTCTTCCTTATCAGGATTGCTTTGGCTACTCGGGGTCTTTTATGGTTCCATATGAATTTTAGAACTATTTGCTCTAGTTCATTGAAGAATGCTGTCATTATTTTGATAGTGATTGCATTGAATCTGTAGATTCCTTTAGGCAGGATGGCCATTTTGACAATATTAATTCTTCCTATCAATGAGCATGGGATGTGTTTCCATTTATTGGTATCTTCTTTAATTTCTCTCATGAATGTCTTTCAGTTTTCAGAGTATAGGTCTTTCACTACCTTCATTATGCTTATTTCTAGGTATGTTATTGTTTTTGATGCAATTGTGAATGGAATTTTTTTCTGATATCACTTTCTGCTAGTTTATCGTTAGTGTATAGGAATGCAACAGATTTCTGTGTATTAATTTTGTATCCTGCAACTTTGCTGAATTCAGATATTAGATCTAGTAGTTTTGGAGTGGAGTCTTTAGGGTATTTTATGTACAATATCATGTAATCTGCAAACAGGGGCAGTTTAACTTCTTCCTTGCCAGTCTGGATTCCTTTTATTTCTTTGTGTTGTCTGATTGCTATGGCTAGGACCTCCAGATCACATTGAAAAAAAGTGGGGAGAGTGGGCATCCTTGTTTCCGATCTTAAAGGAAAAGCTTTCAGCTTCTCACTGTTATGTTAGCTGTGGGTTTGTCATATATGGCCTTTATTATGTTGAGGTACTTGCCCTCTATACCCATTTTGTTGACAGTTTTAATCATGAATGGATGTTGAATTTTGTCAAATGCTTTTTCAGCATCTATGGAGATGATCATGTGGTTTTTGTCCTTCTTTTTGTTGATGTGGTGGATGATGTTGATGGATTTTCTAATGTTGTACCATCCTTGCATCCCTGGGATGAATCCCACTTGATCATGATGGATGAACTTTTTGATGTATTTTTGTATTTGGTTTGCTAATATTTTGTTGAGTATTTTTGCATCTACGTTCATCAGGGATATTGGTCTGTAATTTTCTTTTTTTGTGTTGTCTTTGCCTGGTTTTTTGTATTAGAGTGATGTTGGCCTTGTAGAATGAGTTTGGGAGGATTCCCTCCTCTTCTACTTTTTGGAAAACTTTAAGGAGGATGGGTATTAGGTCCTCACTAAATGTTTGATGAAATTCAGCAGTGAAACCATCTGGTCCTGGAATTTTGTTCTTAGGTAGTTTTTTTATTACCAATTCAATTTCCTTTCTGGTAATTGGTCTATTCAGATTTTCTGTTTCTTCCTTGGTCAGCCCTTAGAGTAGCTTTTAAAAAGTAAATTCACAAAACATTTGGGGCACCTCTATAAATATAAAAAATAATTTTTAATGAAATGAGAATTAGTATCCAAAGTTTACTTTTGTGATAATACTCATAAAAAGGATAAAATTGAGCCACTACTGAAATAGCTTTTTTCTGCAGACTACATTACATGACATCCTAATGTGTTCTGCAAAGAAACCTCAACACTGTATTAAATGTACCTATAATGCAAAGTATTTTGGTACAAGAAATATCTGACCACCTTGATCTTCATCTCTTTAAGATTATATTCTTCCCTGTAGGTTTTGTCAATTAAAAATCAAGTTAATAGGTTAAATAATCACTGTATTGGAACTATTTGGGGTGCAAAAATGGAAAGGAACTAAGATTTGTTGAATAACTTCTAAAAAGGTTTTAGAAAAAGAAAGTTTGCTATGTCTTTTATATGTGGTCATTATTTCACTTAATCCCCACAACTGTCCCATGAGCCAGGTATTGTCCCTACTTTCAAATGAGGACATTGTTTCTCAGAGACTTCTTTCTTTTTTAGAATCTGTCAGTTAAGAAGTGGTAGATCAGAGTCTAGAACCTTGTTCTATTTGTCTCTCAAGTCCATTCTCTGTATATTAAACAACATTATTTTTATGTTGAGCAACTACTTTTGACTGACTATTCTTTTATAGTACCTAATACCATATTTCCTAAAATTAGGAATATGTCATCATAACCTTATGGAAAAAGCTAACAAAATTTTCTTATTTGCCAACTCTAATTAGAAGGATATTTCTGTTTAATTTTGGGGAATCCTGGCAACATTTCTACAGAGAAAGGGTTCCTGGGCAGCTGCTGTAGAAAGATCTCCATAAACATTTCATTTGATATTTTCATATTTTACATTAGTGCAAGTGTTTTGCACACCCCAGGGATGTGAAATGTGCTATGAGAAATTCACTGAGCTGCCAGTCAATGCCCTGCAGGGGTATTTATGAAATGGAGTCCCACAAATGCTGTTTGTTTCTTTTCAGCTCAAACTGCGTGAATTATGTGAACTAAATTGGAGGGTGGATGAAGAGGTGCAGGAAGCTAATATAGAGCTCTGCACCCCCTTGGGTGCTGAATAAATACTTGTGGCCTGAGTGACAGACTACTTTGCAAAAGTCTAAAAGTTTTCATTTTGAAACATTGGTTTTATGTGACTCCTGCAGTTCTTTGAACAATTACTTCAATTATCATCATCATCTTTCTTACGTAAAAACCAGACTCCACTCCTTGAACTCTCTTCTCCCTGCAGCCAGGAGAGAGGCTGCATGTGAGGTGCCAGGTGCCTTACTCTGCTTGGGTCTACCCTCCAAGACAGGAGTGGGATAGTCCCAGGAGGAGGAAGGAGCTGGGCCGATCCAGGAAGCATCCCAAGTTCCATTGGAAAAGCTTGATCTTGTAAGGGCCTGAGTTTCACTCACAGCTTTTCTGCTTTCTAATTGTGTGGCTTGGGATTACTTTACTTCTCAGAGACTCTACTACTTCTTTATCTTTAATGGAGGGAAATGGCATCATGAGGATTTAGTGAGATGATATTTCTGAAACACCCTGTACATAGTAAATAGTAAGCATAGCACCTATTAAATTCAAAATAGCTCTATATCCTGAGTACATACTATTAGCTGTCTGAGAGACTTTACATCTCTAGTTGCCACTTAAACGAAGGATTTTTTTTTTACTTGAAATATCATAGGCCAACCCCATATGTTCCCTTTTTCTTTTAGTGGCTCTACATGGATTGAGCAGAAACTAATATCCTCTCCTGTATTTCCTCCTCAACTGCTTTATTCACCAGAAGTGTATGTAGTACATTGCCTCAGATTATCTTACTAATTACTTAAACTCTGTTATCTAAATATGAGGTTGTAATATTATCATCTACTTTTAGATATGAAGAGTGATATATAAGGTAAATATATGTTCAAAAGAATCTATCTTCACCAGACATTTATTCTATATGTCTAAGGATCCAGTTGGACCCATGTAAGATTATTACTATTCTCAAAGAACTGTACTACTGAAATTAATGTTAACTATCCATTTCCAAAAACTAGGCAAAATGGGATACTCTTTACAGTTCCTTTTGAGACATCCTATTGCATTACTTTTGGTGTAGTTGCAGGTGTTTTAATCTACAAAGAGCAAAACTTGTTTTGAACAGGTTGAATGTGTTTCTTTACAGTTGCAGAGGATGTTTCATCCATACAGGTAGAGTGAGCTCTTCTGTTTACTTTTGTTTTAATAAAAAGGTGTATATGTATGTGTGTGTGTGTGTGTATAGTGTTTACCACCAATGAAAATTCAGGTTTTGTTTTCATGTATTAAAATGCCAAATAACATAACAGAAGTAAGTAAATGACATTTTCAATAGCCTCTATGAAACAATAACAGAAAAAAAAAGTCATCAACACTTCAAGCATGAGAACTGAAAATTCACATCAGACATCCTATTATTTTGTTTTAGAGACCTCCAGACTTCTATGTTTGGCTCTAACTAGATCAGTCATCAATGTTTTACAGTCATCAAAACTCATTCAGTGTTTGAGTGAAAGTTGATTTTAATATTTTTCTGTGTGCTTTCAGAAATAGAATATGAAGTTATGATGTAAAGCTTCCTTTTTAAATAAAATTATGTAAAAAGAGACAATTAAAATAAGACTACTAAGAAAATAACATTTTTAGTAAGAGTACTAAATAAGAATACTAAAAAATAATATGATTTAATGTGGAAATGTCAAAAATTATTGAGGTAGTATTCGGATGACTGAAGTCCAGGAAATACTGACATAAATGACTGACTGAAAATCTGTGGCCACACTTTAACATTGTTTAATATCAGAGATGTTTTTTGTGTGGTTTCACAATATTTTGAGTGGTAATTCTGCAACCAGGGAGTCTGTCCTGACTAAATAAGCTGGCAGAGGAATGTGCTATGCTCTTTTTCCTCTATCTTTCTTTAAAATAAATCCTTGGTGAGGCATAGTTCTAATAGGAGAACACCAATTTGTTTTACAGTCTTGGAATACAGAAGGTCTTTCAAAGCATAATGTAAGCTTTCAGAAACCTAACAATTTGATCATTAAAAAAATTTAAGTTTCTGCATAGCAAGCTAAATAAGTAAATAATAAATAAAATCAAAAGACAAAACAAATTATTTGTAGCACATATGACAGACAAAACCTAATTTCCATAACATATTAAAAGCCCTTACAAGATGCTAAAAAAAAAAAAAAGACAACTAGAGGATAATAGAAAAACGAAAGTCATAAATACAGGTCACAGACTAGGAAACACAGGTGGCTTTTAAACATACAAAAATGTGTTTAAACTCTCTCATAATTAAAGAAACAAGGTAAAATCAGACATTCTTTTTTTACCTGCTTGACAAGAATGAAACTGTGTAATAAATATATTGATAAATACATTGGTCATTGATGTACCCAAGATTTAGAGTAGATGACATGAATAGGATATGCAAAAAAGAGGGGGAAGGAAAATAAATTACCTATTGCTCTTTATAAAATTCCAGCTTTTGTAAACTCAAAACTAAAATCCGAGGCTTTTTGGTGTTCTTATAGGTTCCCTGAACTTGTTTGGGCTGTTGCTCTGTCAAGAATCTATCTGTAATAATCTGGATTAGTTTTCTGTTGCCATGAGCTGTATTTTTTAAAATACAGTTATCTGGATGAGAAATAAACAGAAAAACTGAACAAAAGTCTAGAGTATTTTACATACACAATACAAATACCTGTATTTCTTTAAAAAGTTTAGAGGATTGAATAATATTTTAAGTCATTCCAGGACCCTTGGATTTGTAGGCGGGGCCCTCTTTTGAGAAAATAGGGAAGTTATTGGTACTCTTCTCTTTATCGAAGTCTCTGTTTGATGCTCAATCCCAGTGCTCCACGGAAGCACAGCCAGAGCCCAGGGCGAGTGATCAAGGGAGGGAGAGGGAGCAATGAATTCTGAGATATAGCCAGAAGCCAGTTCTTTTAGGTCTTACAGGCTAGGTAAAATATTTTGGACTTTATTCTACTTGCAATATGCTTTTACTTTAAACATGTCATTTTTTATGTGACCTGATACACATTTTTAAATTAGAGAAGTCTATAGCCATTTTCTAACTGTCTGTGGTGTCTCTTATTCTTTATAGGAAACAGTATTTTACTTTTTATAGAACTAATTGTTTCAATTTTTAGATTAGGAAAGTAATTTGTGCTTTTCTCACTGTAGATAATTTAGAAAATACAAAAAAAGATATAAAACATAAAATAAATCCATCTGTAAATTTAACCCAGAGTTCTGCAAATTATGGCCAGTAGGCCAGCTGCCTGTTTTTGGTAAATCAAGTTTTGTTGGAACACAGCCACACCCATTGGTTCACTGTTATCCCTGGCTGCTCTCTACACAACAGCAAAGTCAAGTGGTTGTGACCAAAACTATGACCTGCAAAACCTAAAATGTTACTACCTGGACCTTTATAGGAAAAGTTTGCTGATGCCTGTTCTAACTCTCTGACATAATGTGAATTTATTAGCACATTTTTCAAAAGTTTTGTTCTAGACATGTTTAAAGAGTCAAGATCATACTATAAAAACAATTATATATTCTGCTGTTCATTTACCACTATACTGTCAGCATTTTCACATGTAATTCTTTATGAGAAATGGCCATAGATCAACATTTTTAATGCTTGCACATATTCTAACTTATAAATCTGCCTAAATAATTGCTTATTTATTCCCCTATTTTCTGACATTTAAGTTTTCCAA
The DNA here is from genome assembly GCF_040802235.1 of Manis javanica. Classification (NCBI taxonomy): domain Eukaryota; kingdom Metazoa; phylum Chordata; class Mammalia; order Pholidota; family Manidae; genus Manis; species Manis javanica. Next base: position 124,991,710 of record NC_133158.1, on the reverse strand, counting down.
ATTTCTATTTATAAATAATGCTATAGTGCATATCATTGTTTATAACTGTTTGCATTGTTATCGTTTCCTTAGGCTAGATTCCTTAAGGTAAAATTAAGGGATCAAAGGGTATTAACATTTTTAAGACTCCAATAAATATATTGAGGTTTTAAATCATTGTTCCCCAAACTGGGCCCCTGCAAGGTTGTATAACATCATTTGGGTAAACTGTAACAGTAGAGATTGCTTTGGAGTATCTTGAGAGAAATTACTAGTTTTTTTTGTATTTTAAATGTAAGTGAAACTAATTATAAAAATAACCTTTATTTGGGATAGAGCATTGTTCTAAGTGATTTACATACATAACTCATTTAATCCTTACAACAACGCTTTGGGATAGGTTCTATTATCACCGTTTTAGAGGTGGAACAAGGATTAAAACCTAGACAGCGTGACCCAAATCTTTCATTTAACGACAGTGCTAAACTGCTTGAGCATTCCTATATCCTGTTCCGTTTTCTTTTCATAGTCACTACTATTATATTCTACTACTATCACGGATTATGTCCTGTGTTAGGTTTCTAGGCAATATGTCTTGACTCTAAAGGTCTGTGACTTCAAAAAAATTGGAAACCCATTTATTTCAATGACTGCCTCCCTTTGGTAGTAAAATGATTAACTCACATTAGACAATTCTTCCATTCCCTTCTGCTTTCTCAGTGTTTCTTCATTTTCTTATCTCTCAGTACTTTGTCTTGCCTACGCTTATCTCTCCAAAGTTTAAAGTTTATGTATTACATTGTTACTGAAAAAAAATCATTTGCTGTTATTCCTAATTATTACTACCACATGAACACAGAAGTAGGCAGCAACAGCTTCCAGAAGCTCAAGGAAAATTCTCTATCCTATTTTTTAAAAAGATACATGCAGATGCAACTTTGGTTTAATGTTATAATTATTTCTTTTGGGTTCCTAGCTATTTTTACAACAAATTTACACCATTTTGTGCTTGTGTGAACCCTCAGTGATAATGTTCAAGAGATCCTCCAATTATTTTTCCAATGGGTAAGTTCCACCTCTTAATTGTTTCAATTAGCAAACCTGTGAAAATTAATTAAAATTGGCATCGTATTTCCAAAATTACATACCACTGACTCCTGAGCATAAAATCTTAATCAAAACATTGAAAAAGCTAGACGCCAGCTTGTTTTAATTGTCTAATATGGTTGCTTGAAGGAGAAAATAATGAAAACAGTGAGGTGAGTAAAAGGAAGCCTTTTTCCGTGAGTCTACAGGACCTTTAAATGGATACTTCAAAAAATAATAACACCCACCATCTCCTGGACTTGCCATAAGAATGAGGAGGGAGATGTCTAGGCTGGCATGTGCATACAGTGAGACAACGAATTTGACCGGATCTGTACTGTTGGAACTCAACCAGGAGTTGGGAGGGGTGCAAGTTGTAGCACTCCAAAATCTCATGACTATAGACTATCTATGGTTAAAAGAACATATGGGATGTGAACAGATCCCAGAAATGGGCTGCTTTAATTTGTCTGATGGTTCAAGTACAGTTGGACAATATCCATCATATCATAGATAAATTTTCACAAATGCCTAGGGTGCCTAAATGGTTTTCTTGGCTTCACTGGAGATGGATGGTAATTATAGATTTGCTTTGTTTATGTCACCGTATTCCTATTATGTTAATATATGTGTGCAAATTAGTTAGTAGTTTAAAACCTATACATACTTAAGGTACTATACAAGAAGATATGTCAAAGAAATAATCAATCCTCCCAAGCTTCCTTCGTATGCTACATCTATAGCTTTTCTTCTTCCTTCCTAATTACAACCCTTAAATAGAATTCGTGCCTCATATCGAATTTACCGAGTATCATAATTCCTCCAGGTGGTAAAGATACCTCTAGACAAGTGCTGGGCATAGAAGCCACAGGGCATAAATCTGCAAAGAAGTAAAAAGCTAACCTTTGCAAACAATATGGCTTCTCTCTCACCAACTTTACATTTCCCTGTATGGCCCCGGAAGATGACTGGTTAGCCAGAGACAGGTAAGATTCCTCAAGGGAGGAACAACCTAAGACAGGCACAGTCGCAGGGGGGCCGTCAGGTGAGAATTTGGGGATCAACAGAGGTGAGGCTCAGAACCTCACCCCCCCTGCTTTGAGAGAAATCTTCTGCATCCGTGGATGTCTTGATGCCCTTGTCTAGCCTGGATTAATACTTAGTCCATAGGCACACACCTGATCATCTGATCATCTACATTTGCCTTCTTACAGCACTAAACTATGTTTTCTACCTTTATCTTGCATCTACCTACCACTTCAGCATTTTATTAAAAATAAAAATAATAATAATAGTAGGAGAAATGTGGGATCAACATATAGATCAAGTACAAAAATCAAACAAATATTCATATTTGACCTGATTGTTTATAGGTCATATTGCATGATCAAAACCGAAAGTTTCTGTGATGACTGCCCTTGTACTGTTCACCATGTAAGAATTTATTCACTATGTAAGAATTCGTTCACCATGTAAGAACTTGTTCGTTATGCTTCAGAAGATTGGAGACTGACGAGAATTAGGCTTGAGATGGATTAATGATTGTACATTGAGCGTTGACCCCCCTATACTGAATTTTATTTTTGTTAACAACCATTTGATCAATAAATATGAGAAATGCCCTCTCAAAAAAAAAAAAAAAAAATATATATGATCCTAAAAAAAAAAAAAAAAAAAAAAAATGAGAATATTTGGGCTATGCTTGGATAAGATATTATTAACCTTTATATTAATTGATCATATTGTATAAACTGCATTTATTAAATGATATTCATTGAACCTTTAAAAAAAAATAATAATAATAATAATAACAATGATGATGTTGCTAGTTCCTTTTCCATTCTACCAAGGTACGGAGTTTATTTGCAGTGAAGGTGTCCATCCTGATGAGAGGGGAGCAATTCAGTTACAGCGAGTCCTTAGCAGCTTTGTATGAGATGAAGTGTGAGTTCAGCCTAAGAAAAGACCTCAACTAGGGTTCCAGCAGAGCAAGGAAGGAGAAAGAAAGAGATGGTTTAGCTGACAGTAGAATAGTAAACTGATGTTCCTGCCAAGTGCCAGGCACTAGGTTAGGAGCCTTCTCAGAGGCGACCTAATTTTTTTCTGAAAACAGCCAGGGCAACATTTGCTATTATTAACCTCATTTTACAGATAATGGAATCGGATTCAAAGGGATTAATTAACCTGCCTAAAGCCATCCAGAATGCATGTGAACAGGCAGGACCTATTCTCCATCTGCTCTGCCTCCTTCAGTAGTGCATGTGCCATGTGATCCAGTCTAGATCTTGTCTCCCCTTCAAGGTCTAATACAAATTGCATCTCTGCCATGGTCACTTCAGGGAGGAAGGTGGTCATTTGAGCTGGCTCCTGAGTCAGAGCAGGTAAGGAATAACAACAAAACAATGGGGAGAACAGTAACTAGTTGAAACTGAGCATTTATTGTATGCCAGGTTTAGAGTTTCAGATGCATTATCTCACTTAAAAGAGGCAGCAACTATTATTATTATCTCTTTTATACATGAGGAAACTAAATCATCAAGAGTTTAATCTTAAGAGTTATAAAGTTAGTAAATGACAGAGTTGTTATTCAAAGAGAGGTCTAGTTCCACAGCTCAGACTTTTAACTACTTTCTTGGAAAGCACATGCATGCGCACACACATACACAGCCTGAGCACAGTCACTTAGGTATGACCTTAAACATATAGAGTATATGGCTTCCTAAAGTCAAAGAAAGACTAGAAGGTGGAATGGGAGAGGGGAGATGTAATAGAAATTGAGATTGATAGGGCATAATAGGGCCAAATATTTAACTTTTAAAGATCCCCAGTGATTTTGTTTTATATACATTGAGTCTTTGTTTTTGTTTCATCACTAGCACTTCATCTGTCATTGTGACTGTTACCAAGTTGGGCTTGCTCAGATAAGAAAAAAATTATCAGGCAGATAATGATAGCTGGCAAAATTATTGTACAGTTGAGAAAGATTTAGCTAAATGTAGATTATTGTTCATTTGGAATATTCATATCAACACCTTGTTGGGTGAGGGCCAGAAAATTGGACAAAAGTGAATTATGAAATATAGACTATATTATCCAGTATACCTAGAAGGCAGTTAATAAATGGTTTTTTTTAATGTATGAAAACTCTAAACAAAGACTATGCCATAATAAAATTGCTGATCTGCATAGAATAAACCAAAACTGTTTTGAAAAGGAAAGAGCATTTTCTTAAGGGCTAATGCCTGTCTATGTAAATTAGATGATTCTTAAAACACATTTTCAGTAATAGCTCTTATAAAAAATGACTGATCCTGCTATTTTCCCTACTATTGCTTTGATCTGAGTGGTACAAATATATTTTTCAATGTTCTTCCCATCTGATTTGATATGTCAAAGCTGATCTAATCACTGTCTTCTGTTATGTATATGTTATGAATTTTATTTGTAACACATCTCTCTTGCTATTTACAAAGACATGCAAAATAAAGGACCTGCCAATATTTATACTTTGGCCCACTTGATTGGAAACTTTTCTTGCAGCCTCAGCCTTCACATTTATTCTTTAAGCACCATAGATGTGTATTTTTTTAATTTTTCTTTGGATGTGTTAAAAAGTGGTATCAATTGCCTTTCTCTAACAGTCCATTGGCACACTTAGTACAATTTTCTCCACTGGCATGTGCATCTCTATCATGTATGATGCAGTAGTAGACTTCAATTGATGACATAAATGCATTTTCATGATCATATTTACAATTTGATTTTGGGGTCCTTGAAACCCCTTTAGGGAACCCTAGTTCCAGAACACAGTATGAAAACATGGCTGTAGGCAATGGATAATCATTGAATATGAGAGACAGTCATTTCTACATTTTAGAATGACATCTTTGCTCGTGAAGTGGAGGAAGGTTTAAAGAACCCAAGGAGTCTGCTAGAAGGTCATTGAGAGAAACAGGGAGGGTTCAACTTTGGAATGTGAATTAGAAAAGATACAATATTTGAGAAGTAAAATTAATAAAAATCAGACACTTATCATTAAAATTGATGAATTGTTGCTTTGGAGACTACTGTAATTAATGGTGAAGCTGGCTGAAGACAGAGGAACATGTTTTATGCTGGTACACAGCAAAACAAAATAAAAAAGAATTTGATTTTAAATACAGCAAAGCTGGGGTATTAAATGTCTAGTGGACAGTCAAATACAGATCTAGAACTCAAGAGAAAGATTAGGTCTGGCTCTGAATTTGACAGCTGAATTGATTAAGCCATGCGAGTGAAGGCCAAGGAGAAAGTGGGGACTGAGAAGAGAAGAGGCAGAACGCGCCCACGACTGGAGCGTGTGGAAGAGCTGCTTAAGAACCAAGAAAACTAAGTCGAACGGGAGAGTTGGAGTTGCAGCCGTGGGCAAAACAGAGGCTTTGATCCCAGGGTTGATCCTCTTCCCACTTCTTTGAAACTAGGTCTCCTGAAGGGCTCTCCCTTTGGTTCTTAAAAAATGAGTACTTCTCCTATCCTTACACTGCCTTCCTTGAACCTGCTGATCCTAATCACTGCCCTCCTTTCTTCTTCCCAACCAAAGGCTTGAAAGATATTGTTTATACCCACTACGTCACATTCCTCTCTTCCCATTATTTTCTTTTCTTTTTTTAATTTAGATATCATTGATGTACAATCTTATGAAGGTTTTACAAGAGCAGCATTGTGGTTTCAACATTCACTAGTATTATCAAGTTCCCACCCCCACCCCAGTGCAATCACTGTCCATCAGCAAAGTAAAATGCCACAGTCACTACCTGCCTTCTCCATGCTGTAACTGCCTTCCCCGTGACCTACCTATATTGTGATTGCAAATTATAGTGCCCCTTCTATTTACAATAACCAAGAAATGGAAGCAATCTAAGTGTCCATCAGTAGAGGAATGGATAAAGAAGATGTGGTACATATACACAATGGAATATTATTCAGCCATAAGAAGAAAACAAATCCTACCATTTGCGACAACATGGATGGAGCTAGAGGGTATTATGCTCAGTGAAATAAGCAAGGCAGGGAAAGATAAGCATCAAATGATTTCACTCATATGTGGAGTATAAGAACAAAGGAAAAACTGAAGGAACAAAACAGCAGCAGACTCACAGAACCCAAGAATGGACTAACTGTTACCAAAAGGAAAGGGATTGCGGAGGATGGATGGGAAGGGAGGGATAAGGGGAAAAAAAGGGCTTTACTATTAGCAGACATAATGTGGGGGGGGCATGGGGAGGGCTGTACAACACAGAGAAGACAAGTAGTGATTCTATAGCATCTTACTACAATGATGGACAGTGACTGTAATGGGGTATGTGGTGGGGACTTGATGAGGGGGGAGTCTAGTAACTATAATGTTGCTCATGTAATTGTAGATGACTGATAACAAATGGACAGTGACTGTAATGGGGTATGTGGTGGGGACTTGATGAGGGGGGAGTCTAGTAACTATAATGTTGCTCATGTAATTGTAGATGACTGATAACAAAAATTTTAAAAAATTATAGTGCCCCTTAATCCCCTTCTCCCTCCCACCCCACCCTGTTCCCTTTGGTAACCACTAGTCCCTTCTTGGAGTCTGTGAGTCTTCTGCTGTTTTGTTCCTTCAGTTTTGCTTGTTCTTATACTCCACAAATATGAGTGAAATCATTTGATACTTGACTTTCTCTGCCTGGCTTATTTCACTGAGCATAATACCCTCTAGCTCCATCCATGTTGTTGCAAATGGTAGGATTTGTTTTCTTCTTATGGCTGAGTAATATTCCATTGTGTATATGTACCACATCTTCTTTATCCATTCATCTACTGATGGACACTTAGGTTGCTTCCATATCAGGGCTATTGTAAATAGTGCTGCAATAAACAAAGAGATGCATATGTCTATTTGAATCTGTGATCTTGTTTTCTTTGGGTAAATTCCTAGGAGCAGTATTACTGGGTCAAATGGTATTTCTATTTTTAGTTTTTGAGGAACCTCCATACTGCTTTCCACAATGGTTGAACTAATTTACATTCTCACCAGCAGTGTATAGGAGTGCCCCTTTCTCCACATCCTTGCCAGCATTTGTTGTTCCATTGTGTCTTTTGGATGTTGGACATTCTAACTGGTGTGAGGTGATAACTCATTGTGGTTTTAATTTACATTTCCCTGATGACTAGCGATGTGGAGCATCTTTTCAGGTGCCTGTTGGCCATCTTAATTTCTTCTTTGGAGAAGTGTGTGTTCAGATCCTCTGCCCATTTTTAATCAAGTTATTTATTTTTTTGGGTGGTGAGCTGTGTGAGCTCTTTATATATTTTGGATGTTAACCCCTTATCAGATAGATCATTTACGAATATATTCTCCCATACTGTAGGTTGCCTTTTTGTTCTGCTGATGATACCCTTTGCTGTACAGAAGCTTTTTAGTTTGATGTAGTCCCATTTGTTCATTTTTGCTTTTGTTTCCCTTTTCTGAGGAGATGTGTTCAGGAAAAAGTTGCTTGTGTTTATATTCAAGAGATTTCTGCCTGTGTGTTCTTCTATGAGTTTTATGGTTTCAGGAGTTACATTCAGGTATTTGATCCACTTTTAGTTTACTTTTGTGTATGGAGTTAGACAATAATCCAGTGTCATTTTCTTACATACAGCTGTCATTTTGTGCCCATCTCCTCCCATTCTAGTCTTAATCTCTACAATCTGTCTTCCCTCTACCAATATTAAATTTCCCAGTCAAGGGTTATGAATGACTTTCTCATAACCAATCCTCTGTCCTTTTCTAAAATCAACCCAGTCCATTTCAGGCCTCATGCTGATTGAGCAGCCAGTCTATCTTTAGTTTCTGTTCCACTGTGTTGTCCAGGTTCTCTTCCTATCTCTCTGCCAGCTGTCCCTCTACCAGTGTTTCTTCCTCCTTCTAACTCAAACAGTGGAGAGTGCCTGAGTTGGTGCCCTTGAGTTATTTTTTCATTGTACATGCTACATACTTTCGGAAAATCCATCTACTCTGCTAGTTGAAACCGCCATTTCTATTACAATATCTCTCAAGTCTCTATCTCTTGTCCTGACAGAATGATGACCTCCGTATTCCCATCCCTCTCAAGCTATGCATGAATGAAAACAACCCCTCATTCACAAGTGGCCCTGAGAGCCAGGCAGGAATGATTAGGCCTGAAGCCACTGCCATAGAGTCATTACTTTAAAGTCTGAAGGTCTCCAGAAGCTTAGAACAGCAGTTCTCAAACTTTAGCATACATAGAATTCACCTGGAGGGCTTGTTAAAACTTAACGGGTATCTTGACTCCAGTCCAGAGTTTTCTGATTTGGTAGGTCTGTGGTAGGCTCAAGCACTGGGTTCCTAACAAGTTGCCAAGTAATGCCAATGCTGCTTGCCCAGTGCAATACTTTGAGAACCACAGGTTTAGAACTGATTATTAAACTTAGCTGCACATCATAATCACTAGGATAGCTTTTTTGAAAAGAATTGCTATGCAGGACCTAGTACATATCTATAAAATCAGAATATCTGATGGTGGGTTCCCCAGTTAATTCTAACAAGAAATCATGGTTAAGATCTACTTGCGTAGAAGTGGAGAGAAGGAACCTCCCCACCCTGCAAAAAAGCAGCAGCTTTGGACCAGGTTTTTTAACCTGTAACCCATGGTTTCCTCAAAGGTCCATAAATTCCATGAAATAATATGCAAAAAGGTTGTGTGTAACTGGGGAGGGGGCCTGTAGCCTTCAATGTACTCTTAGAAGGGTCCATGGCTGTCTGTCCCAAATTAATAATCACTAAAGAGGCCTGCCTATGCAATCTCTTATATGGCACACATACCACCATCACATGTGTTTCAAAATCTCTTCGGTTCATACATTGAGGCTTCTATGGTATTAAAATATCTGCTTTACTTACACAGCTTCAAGACCTGAAAGTTTAATCCTTATATATTCACTTAGGTTAATGAATGAGCATTTTTTTTCAAATTGCTTATAGGAAGGAATCCAACATCTATCCAGCATTCACATGTTAGCAAGAATCGCTTTAACTAGGTTGGTTTTATACTCCCACATGTTCTAAAGTAATAGCTATTTTCAGTGGCAGGGGGAGGAGTATGAAGAATTATGAAGGTCTAAGTAGGGGTCCACAGCAAAACTTTAAAGAATTAGGACCGTGGGGACCTGGAAGACTGAGGAGGACCTCTGGTCAGTAGGGTATGTATGAAGAAAGGGAAATCAGAATACACAAAGAATAATTTTAGTAATGATACACTGAACTGGTTATGTGATACAGAGGTAGAAATTCTCTTCCTTTTTTCTTCTCCTCCACCATATTTACCATATACAGACTCCTCAGGATCACTAACCGAGGAGTAATACCATTCACACTGGAGGAGTCGTTTTTGAACGATGTAAAAGCACAGAGCCGCGTGAAACTGGGTCTCGGTTGTAGCTCCTCTGTGTCCTGACCAGGGTGCCTTGGGATACAGATCATCTCTCTTAAGTACAAGGTTTCTACCTGTAAGATGGTAAGGATCATACTTCACAAGGTGATCTGGAGAACTAATTTTATGTAAAGTACCTTTTACAGTGCTTCAAACTAGCAAATGTTCAATAAATGGCTGTGTTCCCACAATTCAGCTAGATTATGGACCAAATGGGCAATCTGTGGACTGGTCTGAAAATTCACCTATGTTTCTATGGGAAATTTCCATGTTCCAATGAATTGACTTTGATATGCTTTTCATTATGCAAACATTTAAATATTTTTAAAAATTTTATTTACTTTTTAAAGGAAATGCTGAACTTTCCAACTGCCAATCCTTTTTACTGAGCTATTCAGCTACCATCTTAATTTCACAACTAACATAAACTCTGTCCTAACTTGAGAGTCCCTTAGGAGCAAGGACTGTGTCTCTATTGAATTATCATTTATTAAGAATCTGTATGGCAATAACTGGACATAAAAATATGCATATAATACAGTTCCTTTCCTCATGGGCCTTAAATTCTACCTGGGGAAAATGGTATATAAATATAATCCAAGGTAATGTGCATTATAACAAAGATATGTGCCAAGAACTGTGGAGCATAGTGGAAGAAAAGATTCATTTTATCTGAATTGAAAAGGAAATCTTAGTAAAGGGGTGACATTCAAACTGGACCAAATATGCATCCAAGTCAATAATAAATAACAAAAGACATTGAGGAATAGAAAACTGTACATGAGCTGTTACTTACTGCAGGGAAAGGCTCATAAGTGGACTGAGATTTATTTGGCCCTTGAATACCGAGGGTGGGGATAAAGGAGGAACAGCATTGCATGCACCTAGGCATATATATACAGTATATATACAGTAAGATGAACTATTAATAAACAGTAAGCTAGTTGGCGGAAAATAAAAGAAATACGCCTGGATAGGTGCTGCCTCGGAACTAGATTTTGCAGAGCCCTAGGTACCAAGTAAGGAAGTTCCCTGGGTTTGGAAGTTCCAAGGACTTTTACGCAATAAGCAAAACAAAAAAAGAGGTATCAAAGGTTCTAAAACCAATACACATGTAATGCAGTAAAAGTGGAGTTGGAAAAAGGTTACTGCAGAGTGATGTGTGTATAAAGAGGGCATATTAGATCATCTTGAAAGCCGTTTCATTAATTGTGTGACCTATTGTAGGTCTGGAAAAGTATGTTTTTGGAGAGAAACTGTAAAGATATAAAAATGACATTTCATGACTATCACTTGGGATATCTGAATAATAATACCATTAACAAATATAGGAAAGGTAATATGGAAGATGACAAATTATTTTTTAAAAGAACAAAATCTTTAAATTTTAAACAAAATTTATTTTTAGGTGCCATCTCTATGCCAAGTATCATGTGACAATATATAATGCTATCATACATGCATATCTATGTAATATGTACATTGTATTTCATTCATGAGCTATTTCCCATGGTATATCTTACTTCCCTAATTATCCATTTCTTCTGGATAGAATTTCATCTCATATTTCTCTTACATTATAAAGTGTACCACTATGAAGGATATAAAGTCAACATTTAATAAAATCTTATTGTCTGGTTAAATAACTGAGGCCAGAATTATTGGAAAACTAGCCCAAGTCCTAGATGGAGTTGGCAGTGAATAAGAATGGAATCCAGTCTCCTTTATTGCTACATAACTTCCTAATACTGACAGAATGGGAAAAGCTGCAAACGGTGTGCCAGTCATTGTAGACAGTAAAACTGTGATCCAGTTTATCTCATGATTTTCAGTAGAACAAATTTTATAGATCTAAGATGTCAAAGGAAATAGGAAGAAATGTTACCTATTTGGGTATATTTTTTGCTTACAAAATGTCATCTTAAGTGGCTGGGGTGGGGAGGTGGGAATCAGTCCAGTCTTTCTTTCACAGCAGCATACTTATTTCATGAGGAAAAGATGGCTTTCATTGCACAAGGATAGAAAAAAATGTTTGACTACCCTTCCTCAGCAAGATGCAAGGCTTTCACGTGAGAGTAAAATACACATTTATAGTAAGTTCAGATTTGAGGGTAGAATTTAAAGTTCTTGTCCATCAACATATCATAATGGTGAATGAGACATTGTATACTAGCACTTGTTTGAGCACTTTTAGAAAGAGCAGGGGAGTCTTTACAGTGCAGGAAGGGAGTTAAGAAATTTAAGGATGTTTCCTTTTCAATGAAAACACCTCCTCAAAATAAGTTGGTAAATCTGTGTTCAGAATCTGTGTTGTCCCTCTGATGTTCAGGAATGGTTAAAGAAAAGAGAATCTCAAGGTCACTGGGAATAGCCTTTGAGTATTCTTACAGGGCTTATCTATGCTCACATGCCTAATTTTTTTCCAAGTGCAAAGAATGGCCACTTGCTTGAGACAGGCCCAGTGCCATCCTTTATTCAAGTTCCTTTATACTCCTCTTTTTAAAGAAGCTGTCAAGTTCTCTTTTTTGCAGCTGACAGAAAAGGCCAAATCTGTGGTACAGGAAAGGAGACGCAAAAAAGAAACTTTTTTGTGTTGATGTTTTACTAAGTGAGCTAAGGAGAATTTTAGAATCATGTAATTTACTCTGGAAGCATTTACTGTACATAGCTATAGTGATGGTAATTTCTTTCATTGTTGAAGTGAAAAGATAACCATCAATCAGTTGTCAATTGGTCAATTGCAGAAGTGATGAAAAGAAGCTGGTAGGAACAATCACTTCTGTGGCTACCTAGACCATTTGTAGGCTTACAAAAAGTATGGGAACTGGATTGCGTTTTAAAAAGGGATTGGACCAGATTTTCCAAAAGGTTAATAGGCATAACTTCCTTGTAAAGAATGGCATTGCAGTTATACATAACGAGGACATGAATTCTAAAAAAATTAAAAAGACATGGGTTAAAATAGTAAAAATAAAATATTTATTAAAAACTAGGTTTCAGGTAAGTTCAAAAAACCTTGCATTAAGTGTGTTCTAAATGGAGGACGTAAATATAGCTTACTAATAACCCAACAACATACTGTAAAACAAATTAATGAAAATTACTTTGTATTCATGCCCTAGTCTCAATATTTCAATAGCACTTCGAAGGAAGTAACTTTCCAAATATTTATCATGAGAAATTGAAAGTCCAGGTTAATTTGAGCACTATTAAGCAAACATCTACAAATAATTTAATTTTTAAAACCTATGGAAGCTCACATAAAAGTTAGATTTAAAAATTATTAACTTGCATAAAAGGCAAATGTCACTTTGGGACTTAGTGCTGTAAGCAAGATTTCATTTTAATTTATCCTATTTTCCTAAGAATAGTAATGTTATTGATTTATTCTGAGAGCGTTCCCCCCACACACAGTGATTTTTTTTTTTTTTTTTTTTACTGTGGTGGTAATAAAAAGGATTACAGGCCCCCAGAAGGATGAGATATCATCAGTTTGTAATCCAGCCCATGGTTTCCTAGATACCGTATTGTCTATTCTGTTCCGCTATGTGAAAAATGTTGAATATCAACAATGGGTTTCAGTGCTGTATTGTTGAGTTTTGTATGAACTAATCTAGCTTCACTAAGAAAAAAAAGAAAGAAAGAAACGGAAAAAAAAAAAGAAAGAAGGAAAAAGAAAAAAAAAAAGAACCACAGCTTTGGACAAAAGTCTATAGCCAGTGCATTTGAAACTCCCCTTGCACAAGGGCTGGCTGTAGCTAGAAGACAGTTTACTCATTTGCTCTCTCCTTTGATACAGTCAGCTGGCCCTCTTCTCAGGTGTAGATCACCTATTATCATTTCACCTGTTTTGATTCTCTGATGAGGAAAGTCCCAGGACTTATCTATCAGCTGGGATAGGCCTCATTTACAAGACAGCTCTGTTCAGTGTTTGGAAGGTAAGCTATTTGCACAACTTCTATGCTATCGTGTGCTGGCCTAGCTCTAGAACTTCGCAGCATATCACTCTCCTTTTTAACTTTCACTTTTTCTTCCCTTTTCTTCTCTTGGAGAAAGAAAGCCTGACAGGTTTCTTCGGAAAAGTGGCCATCCATGGAATGGATGAAATGTTCCCTTTCTATTCCAGTAAGTAATTGACTTGTAACTAAAAATGGAACTGGCTGCTATGTCAACTGCAATGTGAGCTGCTGCTGGCACAGGTGTTGCTTACTCTTTAGACTCCAAAGAAAAGGGGCTTAACCTGTGATTAAATTTCAAGTCAATTGACCTCAACATGATAGTACATAATTCTCACTTGCCTCAGGAATGGCCTGAGTTCTCATTTTGACCCTGATTCTGGCACCTGTGTTTTTAATGTTTGGTATAGCTAGAGCTGGAGTTGCTCTTTTGGTTAGAAATAAAGTGGGTGGAGAACAGTTCTAAGTAAATAATAAATGATGGTCAGCCAACTAAATCTTTAAATTCAGTGCTCAGTGTGGGTTTTTTTTTAATGTATTAACTCTAAGTTCATGTAAATTATTATTCAAACTTTTATTTTATAAAGTATGGATTCGGGACTCTCTTGTCCCCTCCTGGCTCACGCCAGGAGCTCTGTCTGTCCTCTAACTGTATCTCTCAATAAAAGTCTCCCTGGCTCTCCTAAAAAAAATATATGGATTCATGGAAACCATTGTATTACTTGGGATATACAGTAAATCCAAATCACTGAATTAAGCAAAAGGTGTGAATTATGGTGCTATGGGTTTTCAAATGCTCAAATTTGATTGTATAACCTTTCAGAGGCTTGCTAAATATTCCTTGCACTTAAACAATTTTTTTAGCCCTAGGAATGAAATAGCAGCTTTGTTTTTCCTAGTTTCCATAAATAAAACAAAACTGTTTAAATGACCCTATTTGAGTTTTGGAGACAGACCTTTATCTACTTATCAAAAGCAAAATAAAAATCAGTAACATCTAAAGTGATGATTTCTACTTGAAGCTATTCTCCATTTATTTTATGTAAAATGGCTGCATGCTAAGAATCAATCTGTAAGATGAGAGCAACTGTTGTATTTTCTTCTCATTTCCTTTTTAACCTGACAATTAGAAGAAAATGCTGATGATGCTTGCTTAACCCTGCTTTTAGTGCCAGGCTGTGACCAGCTCTCTGTGAAACCATTTCTGACCCTCTGCTTGCAGTGGTGAGCTTGAATTTTTCCCCTTCCTTGCCCATCACTGTCAGTCAATTATAGGATTGAACTGAACCAGAAAATCTGGTACAGTCTGGTAATTAGTACAAAGGGTTTCCAGTCTAGTGTAAAGACAGAGCTGCAAGAGCCCCAGCAGTCACAGAAATCGTTTTGATTGGCCGTGGACATTGCCTTTTAGTGCTGCCTGGTGACTTCCTAAAGATGCTGCCTCCTGCCCTACAGGTCTTCTCCTTCAAGTACATTATGGGCCTTTTTTAAAGTCGTGTGTGTCTATGTGCATGCGTGCGTGCATGTGTGTGTGTGTGTGTGTGTGTGTGTGTGTCTCTGTGTGTGTGTGTTTCTTTTTTTAGTTCCAACTTCTCCCATTTTCAGTCTGTCATTTTTGCCTATCAAACAGACACATTTTGACTTGCCCAACAAAGAACCAAGTTATCAACACTCACAGAAACTGACATTTTTAATTCAGGCTTCATTATGTCTTTGAATTATGACAGTGAAGTACAAAGACATTTTAAGAGTTTTTTTCATTATTTTTTTTTTAATCCAGCCTTGGGATGTTTATCTTTCTTTAGTATTCATATTTCCTTTCCTACCTTTATTCTCAGTAATATATAATTAGCATTATCAAAACCATCAGCTATTATCCTTTATGACTTTTGACCTTTATTTTTTTTTAACATGTCTCAACCTAGCATTCTCTAAAATAAGTAAAAATTCCTTGGGAGATTTTAATGAAATATTTACAATTATAAAAACAATGAAATAATTTAAAATGTGAATCTCTTTTAAACAACATTACACCATGACTAGGCAAGTAATGAATTATG
This sequence comes from Manis javanica, assembly GCF_040802235.1. Lineage (NCBI taxonomy): Eukaryota > Metazoa > Chordata > Mammalia > Pholidota > Manidae > Manis > Manis javanica. The sequence continues at coordinate 124,976,182 of NC_133158.1, read as the reverse complement.
TGAAGAAACTATGACAACAAAATAAATCTCAGAAAAAAATCTTTTTGTAAACCAAACTTGCATATGATGGTAAGTGCAATTTTGCAGTCTTTATTTCATTACACATTTTAAACCACTGCTTTGGAGTGGAGTCCTTGCCTTATCGTTAATGCTATTTTTGAATAAATTGTGTTTTTTTTGCAGAAGCAAACATTCTCTTTTATTATAGATCACAGTCACTCACTAGTCACATATTAGATACAAGAAAAGTGTTTGGTAGTTTGTCAATGTAATAAATGCCTGCCCCCAAAAGATAGATATATGTATATTTAGGGGCTAATTTAATTTCTGACAAATTGCAAAAGCAACAGTGCCCAAAATAACAGAAGCAAAAGAAAGTACAAGGCTTTTTATTTGGCAGAATGCTATCTTTAGAACAATCTGCATCATGATTTCAGTTGTGATGCATGTGGGTCATGAATCTTTTAAAGGACCCTTTATTTACCCACATCTTAATGAAGCTTAAAATATCTGTTTTATCCTATGTATAGTCTTAACAAAAGTGGTTATATTACCACGTCTGGTACTGATTTTTACATGTCTGACTTTGCTATTAAATTTCAAGAAGGTTATATTGCCTTTGTGACCCTGTCATGAGTTACGCATTTTCCCAGTAAATGTCATAATTTTAACGACTGTTCAAGCAGTATTTCTGTTGGAATAGTTTTGCATTCATTTCTCTATTGTTTTTTAAACACAATATAGTATATTGCTTTGAAAAGAATACACATATTTATGCAATTAACAGTTTTTGTTTTTAACAAAACCTTGCCCATTAAAAACTAAGAAAGTCTTAGAGAACAATATAAATGGGCAACTTTTCAATGACAATATTTGTGTTCAGTTTTAACTCACAATCAAGCCTATATCTTGAAGTGTGTCCATAAAGTGACTAGGAAAGAGTATATTCTGGTAATACTCTTATTTTACTTTTTAATCTAAAATACATATTGAAATTCAAAAGGTGTTTGTCACATGTAGTAGGACAGCATTCTATATTCTGTAAGAGCTGATTGCTGTGTGGGTCTGTATAAAATTACAGGGGTTGATAGGATTTAATATGGACATAAATATGCTTTTCAACTTCAGTCTTTCTCCTAGTGGTAGAAGTAAGACTTGGAAAGAATACTAGAGATTTCTAGCCTCGTGGTTTTCAAACTGTGTTCCCTTGAGCACTTTGACTCTTTGGAGATACTCAGGGCCGCTGGGGAAGGGAGGCCAAGTGGCTTGTTCCTTCCTTGAGACCAGAGCACCTCTGCTTTTATCTGCTCTCTCTTAGAGTTCCATGTAAGATGGGACTCCCATGCTAGAGGGAAAAAGGTAAAAATTACTGACTGAAGCCATCTTATACATAAGGAAAGACCGGTTTACTTAATTTAAGGTGGCAACGTGAGTCAGTGACAGTGTCAATTTTGTAACCCAATCTCTTGTCTCTTAGTGGATCTTTTTGTGTAGTCATCCTAAGCAATGTTACTAAAAACACATACTAAGAAATCCATAGCCCTATGTTTAAAGTCAAGATACTTACTAAGAATACAGTATCTAGGTGGTAAATGCAATTGAGTAACATGTAGGTAAAGGCAAGCCGTTGTTTGGGTGCATTATTGCTGCTTTGGGTAAAATATTGTCTCACCTATTACTTTGTAAAGTGATATTTGAGGAGTATTTTATAAATTTTTTATTGTAAAAATGCAACATAAAATTTACCATCTTAACTATTAAGTGTAAAGTTCAGAAGCGTTAACTCTACAATGTACATCGTTGTGCTTGGGGGGACCTTTCACAGTGGAAAAAATTATGTAAAACTTAAATCCAAAAGAAAGAAGATTGAAGGAAATAAAACTAAATTAATATGCTACTTTTCCTAAAATATATTTTATGAAATACTAGTCCCACAAGCTGTGCCAGGTAAAAGAGTAACGTGGTCAAATAATTTTCAGAAATGTAGCATGCTATGTCTGCCCCTAGGAAATTCTAGAAAATTTGTATTTGAAAAGCTCTGAGAAATCATATTGTAAAGATTTCTTTGAACATGTGGAATGTAGAGTATCCCAAACTACTTCTCCATAGACTCCCCCACCTTTTTTGGAAAAAAAAAAGATCTATTGTTATTCTTCATTAATCATATTTTGTCAAACAAATTTTGGGAAATACTCATCTAATAGAACTTTTGCAGATTAAAAGAAAGATCTGTATGATAATGTTTATGAAATTTTTGTTAATTGGCTCTGTATTTATCAATCCTTTATCCTCATTTTATGGATAAGATATTAATGGACATCCCATAATTTAATTACTCATCTGGTATTTAGGCACAGTGCTAAAAACTGGGAATATAATAGTCAGTAAAACAATCAGGGCCCCTGACCCCACAAAGCTTACAATCCTACTATCTAAAAAAGAAAAAAGAAATACAGGGAGCACAAGCAATATTGTCCATTTCTGGCATGCATAGCTTATCTGGCTATTTGTTTTGTTTTCCCTAATTCTAAAATGAAAAAAGAGAGAGAGAAAAAAAAGAAAAAAACACAAGTCCAGAAGTCTACAATCTGTTTTTGGGTGGAGATATCCCATAGTGTTCTAATATTTATGCTTATACAACAGCAATTAGATCTGTGATCATTTTCTAAGTCTATCAAAGATAAGACTTGCGTTGTTTAGAAAGAGGGAGATGGGAAGGAGAAGAAGGGGAGAAAAGAAAGCAAGGAAGAAAGAAGGAAGGAAAACTGTGTGTCCTGGTCTCTCCTGTTGTTAGCTATTGAAGTTACCTTCTGTATAAGAAGGTTCCTTTTAACTGTCAGCTGAAGACCTTGTTTGGTCTTCAACAGTCAGCATGTGGTAATTGTCTTCCTAATAATTCAGAGAGTATCAGATTCAACTCTTGCGGTTCTACTTCTGTCAGGAAATATTTTCACTGATTATCCAAGCTTTTCTCAGGCTGTGAAATTGATGCTGGGCAATCTGTGTCTTTATGGGAGCAGGTATCTCCTGGCAAAGCAAAAACAGGCCCGTGTGTATAGATAGTATGGTTTTCCAGAATTTCCCTATCCCTAGAATACTTCACAAAAATATTGGACGTAGTCTTGCCAAAAGACACTCCTGGCAGTTTCGAAGGCTTTGCCTTCTCACTGTACAGTCCCCTTGGGTCCCATTTTCTCGTACAGAAGTGAGTGACTTGAGGGGTTAACTCCTCCTGTATATACCACTTGAAAATAAATATTGTAGGTCACTGGCCTTTGGTCACTGAGATTTGGGAAGAAGGAAAGAAAAATTAAAAGAAAAAGAAAAGGAGCTTGTAACTAACAAAGAGGGAAGCCTTACGCCAACGGTGTTTTCTGAGCCTCGTTTGCCCTTGTTGACGTGTCCCGGTTGATTCTGTAAATCGGTGCTGAGTTCACTCCTCTGGGAAACTGCAGCTCCGCTTTACTGTTGCCCTCCCGCTCCTCCCAGCATTTCCTTCAATGGGAGTAATGTGAGATAAAACCATTGTCAGAATACTAGGAGGAAGCGACTTAGAAAAGAATTTAGGATTTTCAAGTTAAAATTAAGAGCTGTGTTAGTCTGTTTTCTTCATCTTGTTAGCTGGGAATCAATCTTCTAATTCATTCTTCTCTATCATTTGCCTGTTGATAATACGCTAGGCCATGTGGTACTTGTCCTTTTAATTCCTTTTAATTAACTTTTTAAAAATCAATTATGATTATTTGTATGGATTTCTATTTTCTTTTCTCATCAAATTTGTTTGGCTTATTTTTTATTTACACACCACTACCCACTGCTGTGAATTAACAATAACAAAAATCCACACTCTTCCCTTCCACCTCTTGAACTGGAGAAACAGTTAGCTAATAAGAGGCTAAATGAGCCTTAGAGTATAGAGAAGCTGAAATCCTTAAATTATTTAAATTGAAAAATGGGTGGTTTTACAATCAAAAAAACTCAAGTGGACCATAAGCCCTACTTGATTGTCCCCCCTTATCTGGATGATCTTGTAATGACAGCTGGAGTTATCTGCCATCAGCATCACTGTCCACAAAAGCTTCTTCTCTCTGTTCAACTCTTCAGCAGCCCTGGGGAGCTGGAGCTGTTTCAGGGGAGAGGGCCCTAGAGGATTGGAAACTTTATTAAAATGCAAAGCTCTCTCTAGTGACATAAAAGCTCAGTAAAAAGTGATGGATCTAAGGCCACAGAGCCAGAAATGATCTGCAGAATGAAAAACTGAGATTTCATGAACTGTCACCAATAGGCTCGGGTCAGTGTAAAATAAAAAGCAATGTGAAATAAACAGAAGTGTAAAAGAGTAAGATATAGAGGGAAAGGAAAATACAATGTTTCAACATGAATAGTGTAACAAATGCCAGGTGTCAGACTAGCTTCTGCAGAATTCTCTCTCAGGAAGCAGCCCTGTGGAGTATTCTGTAGGAAGTCAGAATAGTTGTCTGCTTTGAAGGTTAGGGAAATACTCCCAAAACTCCTGATTTTTTTCTTGGTAAGCAACTCATTCTTGAGCTTTAATCCATGAGTTTTCTGAAACTCTTTGTTACTAATGGTATTACTAACAAGAAGATAGTAATGGGAATCTGTCTTTAAAGTCTGAAAGTAGCCCTTAATTTCAACTTGCCTATGACCACGAGGAATCTAAGCCTCAAAATATATTCTAAGTGTAATTGCCCAATTTGATCCATTGTACTGTAAAATAACAAAATGAGATCTCAGATTTGAAACTTTGTCCATTTAATTCAGAGGACTTCATATGTATTACTAAATTGAAATGTTGAAATGAAAATCAAGGCACTAGAGTGTAGAACAATTCAGTAATTTATTATAAACAAGGAAAATTCAAAACAAGGTCCAGGTGATTTCAATTTGAGTATACTAAGCTCTTCATAAATCCCTCTTTATTTTGCTTTCAGAATTCCTTACTAGAAAAAAATGACTCTAAACACAAGAAGTCATAAATAGTATTCAAAATAGCTCAGTACTCATGAAAACCAAAGTAGTATGTTCTCTTCCGCACTTCACTACTTTGAAATAATTTCTCAGGAGAGACTTATTAACATTAGCATTGCTGCCATAACAACTAGCAGCAACCATATATTCAGTGCCTACCATATTTGTCCCCAGCCTTTCTCCCTCCTTCAAGCCTCATCTTCAAGCCTCATTTTCCCTTCTGCTCAGGAACCTTGAAAAGGAAAAAAAAATCAAAGTGTTGGTATAAATTTCCTAACTGGTAATTTCTCATTTTATGTGCCTAGCAAGTTCATTTAGCAAAGGAAAAGGCTAAATGAAGTATCTCATTCCTTCGTCTTCAATAGAAGACATTAAAATGACTGATCAGATCACAGTTACTTGAAATACCAGGAGAGCCCCAAATATATAATAATTTTGTCCTTGTTTTTCTAAAAGTATTGTGTAATTTTGTCCTTGTTTTTCTTAAAGTATTGTGTTTACACTTGACATGCTTATGAACTGACTTTTTGTGATGATGAAAGATTGGCAGAATTACTTTAGACTTTTTTTCCATTTTCAGTTCAGAGATGGCTTAAGATAAAATCTTGTAAACAAGCTTCCTTCTCCAAAATAAGAAAACAAGGTCCTCTCTGTCCCCAAAAAAGAAACTGGACACTGGAACACAGAGAGGACCCTTTGTCCAGCTCTTCTCTCTACCTCCATTAGTATGCACTGCTGCAAACTTAGCCCCAGTGAGGAACTTCTTTGACTTGGCAGGTTATTTTTTGCAAAACCCCAACCTTTGTTCCACAGGGACACTCATGTTAAATGACAGTGCCTCATAGCAATTGCAACTCCACCATGTTCTCCCATCCAAGACAGTGTATTGGAGTGCAAGTGAGTGAAAGCAGGGCTGTTAGAAGGATAACCTTGAGTTTGCTGGAATTAATTCTTAAATGTATTATCTGCAAACCCAGAACTTTATTATTATTTCACATTCTTTGTACATATTTCAATCACAGCTGATCATGACACACCAGAGTCTCATGTCACTTGTGTTGAAAAATATCCATTTAGTGTAACTGGCACCCAAACTGACAGAGCTAATGAATGATAAGAGATTTGCAGCCCCCTAGAGCTACCTGAGATCTGAGAAGGCACTCTGCACCAACACTGGCTCTTAGGAATCGTTCAGCGAATGACAGGACCACATTGCTCTGCCCCTTCCAGTCCAGTGCCCCTCACATGGGGTTAGCTCAATAGCCTCAAATCTATGGAGCAGAGCAAGACAGAGTGTGTTTACATTAAACTAGGATTTAAATGGGTTTAAGATACCAAAATATTGTTAACAGAATGAAATTAATTTTTTGTTCCATGAGTAAATTTCTTTTTATTAATTGTATTCTTGGTATATGTTAACTTGGGCTTTACATTGAAAATACAATTATTTTTGAAATTTTCAGTTTCAAAGGCAGTAATTCTCTAAAGAGTTTTTTTAAAAGGCCAGTAATGAGACTGTGCCCCAGACAGGTTAAATCAGAATGTCTGAGAATGGGACCCAGGCATCCATAATTTTTAAAGCTCCACAGGTGATCTCCAATGTGTAATCAAAGTTGAGATCAGCCCCTGGTCTAAGGAAGTGAAAAGGGCTGGAGAGGGAGCCCAGTACAGGGAGATATTAAGGAACTGTGGTCATGCAGTTATAATTGGTGTCATTTAGATTTGTCAGCCTCATATTCTGAGAGCTACCATTGATACTGGAGGTGGGCCTAAGACATTCCTGGACAGCAGTCACTTCCTGCCTCTCTCTGTATTCTGTGAGCTCTATATTCTGTGAGCCAAGGGCAAAAAGAAAGTGGTAACTTTGCATCTGCAGAAGTCTCTCAAAATTGATTCAGTAAAACTTTTCTCTGCTTCTTTCTCTTTAGAGACAGGTAGAAGTAGAGTCTTAGGTCTACTACAAAAGTCCTCAGAAAAGACAGAATCGGACCAGAATTTAAAAAATATTATGGAACGTCTATTATTATTGTCCATAAATTATTATTGTCCATAAATTATTATTGTCCAGAAAAAGGTGCTAACTTAATCCTTACTACAACCCGGTGAGGCAGGTATTACATATACCTCCATTTACAGATGAAGATAGTGAGAAACAGCTGCATAGGAAGGCTGCCGAAGGTCACCTAGCTAATGTATGCCTAAGTCTGGACATTTACTCTAAGACAGATGGAAAACTGACCAAGGGTCATCCCAGCTATTCATGGACAGCTGTCTGTGTCAAAAGAATCTTCCATTCTTTAGGTGAAGAATCAAATTAGTATGCTAATTGTGTTCTTTGCTAGTATGTGTAAGCAAGCATTATGCTCACAGGCATAGAAAAGAATCTTAGTATTCAGACACCAGTATGGTGTTTGTCTTCTTTTGAAACCTCATCACTAGTTCTCATGACCAATTTAAGTCTATTGGAGTTTCTTTGATTACAAAAAAAAATGTTTAGAATAGCTAAGAGAACCCAGCACACGCATCTAAGCTCAAGCTTACATGGAACCTTTTGAAAACAGGGTAAGACTCCTTCTTATAACATTTCTGAAATTGGAAATCCTCTGGAATCTGTAGTGGTAGAAAAGAAAAAGAAAAGGTACATTCAGTATGTTCTCCGTATGAAATCCTAGAGTGTGATAGTGTAAATGGGATTGGGTATCTACCCCAAACAGCTGGAGCCATCTGTTTCCTATTTTGTAAATTTTTTCTCAATCAGAAATTGCTAGGTATCTAAAGAAACAGCCTAAGGTAGGACCACCCTCAACCTGTTTGAAGAAAGAGGATTGTTTTCTATTTACTCATCGGGCATTGCCTTGTGTCTGTTACATCCTGGGTGCACTGCCCTTTAGCTGTTTCACTATTACTCCTCTTCAACCTGCTGGGACTCTTTGTTCCTTTTCCTCTCACACTCCCAAGAGCCTTAGTTCCTGTTCTTCTACCCTCTGGGCCAAAATCTACTCTCCAATCTTTCATTCATGTGAAGGTAAAAGTGGTTGATGACAGCTAGAAAGAGTTATGATATCCAGGGTGAGCATTTTAACAGAGATCAAGTCTTTTAAGCTAAAAGGGCAAAACTCTTGTGGTAATTACAGGCAGGGATCCTCTGGAGACTGATGAAGGCCGCTCTAGCCTTGTCGCTCCCAGGGTAGCCTGCTGTTCTCATGAGGTCTGACCCATGCCTTTTCAAGTTTTTTGCCCAAGTGCTTGGCACAGTGGGAAATATTTGGCAGTCAATAATGAAAGAAACTGGCCTGAGGAAAACAAGTTACAACAACAAAAATGCCCTGACACAGATGAGTGGGATGACGCCGCATTTATTTTGAGCCAGAACACCATAAGGGAAGGCCAGGTAAAGCAATGAGAGGAGATAACCTAGCCCATCATCTGAACTCTCCCAGAAGCCGGTGTCAGTTTGGGGAGACTCTGGGAATTCAGTTAGTGCTGGGATCTACACATCAGCTTTCACTTAGCAGCTCTGCTACATTTCAGTTTATTGCATTTGAGTCTGAAATTGAGCTAACAACTAAATCAGTCATTCAAAAAATATTTATTGAGCACCTACTATGAACCAGAAATGCTGCTAGGTATTGTAGATATAGCACTATAAAACCCAGCTCCTGTCCTCATGAAGCTAACACTCTACTTAAAGAGTCTGATGTGAAAATATTAATCATATCATTCAGTTTTTAATGGGAGTCATAGTAAGTGCTGCAAAGGAAAATTGCAGGTAGTAACAAACCATATAACAGAGGGACATGGCCTAATATAGGTCAGGCAAAGCTTCTCAGAAAAAAAAAGTTACTTAAGCTGATTAAGAGCTGCCAAAGAATTCATAAAAGGAGTGGACATTTCTAATAAACACCTGTAATCTGTGATACACCAGAGCTGATCCTGAGAATTGTCTTGATTCCTTTTCTTGACGTTGTTCATATAGAAAACATTTTGAGGTCTTCGCAACAAGCTGCCTATGCAAGACTCTAAATTCAGACAAAAGAAAACACTGGCAGAGAGAAGAAATCATTACCACAGATGTCAACGACTTCCCGAGGCACACTCAGGCATACTGTGATCTCATCCATTACTGTTTCCCTGTGCTCTCACTGAGGCCATTAACACTAATGGCCATTCCACATATCCCGCCAGTATACTCTAGGCCTGCAGCTTTCAAAGTCTGAAATGTCCACAAACTAGACTTTCTTATAGGGCCCTGCCCAGAAACCTTGGCAAAATTAAAATTAAAATTAAAAAGGAGTTTGGCAAAAGGAGATGAGTCAAGGAGCTGAAAACCTCACAGTGAGCCTGGTCTGTGTAAGGGAAACCTTTACTGTCCCGCCTGCCTTTCTTTTAACATGAAGCCAGTACTTCGTAAGTTTGCACAAGGACGTTCCCAAATTCATCACGCTATTTTATATCCTCCCTTCCCTTGGCCCCTTTCTTTGGCTAATTAAATTCTTCTTCCTAAAAACTCAGTTCTGGCATCTTATCCTCTTACCTCCCATGCCAATCTAATTTAGATATCCCTCCTTTGTGCTCCCATAGCATGCCGCACTTTCATACCTTATCACAGCTGTATTATAATAATTGATTTACTTATCTGACTCTTTTGCTTCTTGAGGGAGTAAGTTCCTTAAGGGCAAGACTCATGTTTTAATCATTTTTGTATCCCTAGTCCCTAGCAGAGTACTTAAAAAGAAACTCACTGACTGAATTAATGTTCATGCATGATAGTTACTTTTTCCTTTCTTAGCCTCTGGAGAGACACAGAGACTTCGATTTTGCGTATCTAGTCAACAAGCCTGATTTTGTATGTAAGAAACTTTTGACCCATCCCAGTCTGAAATGCTTCTTTGTTTATAGGTAAGCCTGTAGCAGTTACCTTAACTAGACTGTCGCTCTATGGCCTTCTTTTGAAAACACTGTAAGAACTAAACAGACCAGTATACATGGTCCCATTGAACAATACATCAGTTAAGAGCAAGATTGGTTTTGATGTTCGGCACTGAACAAGCTTATGGCCATATACATAAGTCTGATCTTTCAAATAATTTCCATGTTTCATATTAGGAATGGTATAATTTCCAAGCTAGAAACAAGGAAAGAATAAATTATACCTAGCAGTATATTTGTCAAGTAGTAGGTATTTAAATACTTATTTAATGAGAAAGGGAAAAAATACATTAATAAAGGAACAATTGAACCCCTGTATAAATGTAGTACAATCCACAAGAATCATGGAACCATAAGTTAGAATAAGGAATTTGTCATAGGCAAAAATGGCAAAGCCATCAAACATAAATAAAAGCTGTTGAACGATCACATTTTTCCAACCATGTCATTGGATCCATATCAGGATTCAAATACCATTCAAAAAGTGACATGGAAGAATGTGTTTAAAAAATAAATAAAAGTAGCCTGGAGGAGACAAAAGTTTGATATACGAAGAGAACGTATTATAAATTCTAGAGAAATACCACCCAATGCTTCTCCTCACAACCCCGCCCTGCAACACACACAGCCACCATCCTCACAAACACATATCATGGCAATCTTGTCTACTTGCTCTTCCTGAAATAACCTTGATTTGGAAAAGAGGAAGTTAAAGAAAATAGCAAATAAGCAAAAGTTTCTTCCAAATAAAATTCTTCTCCTCCCTTCTCTACCTGTTTTTCCAGATAATATTCTCCAAGACCTCTTCCCCTTCCTTGCATCTATTTCATGATCTTTTATAATAGTTGCCTAATCCTTTAGGAGCTTTGAAAGAGGGTTGTGTCTCATCCATCTCAATACTTCATTTTCCCTCTCTTCTTCCTTAATTCCTGACTCAGAGCCTGGCAAAAAGTAGGAACTCTGAAATATTTGTCGACTAGAAGCAAGGGAAGAAGGAAAGAAGAAAAAGAAGGAAGACCATTTGTGCTCTTTCTTCTAAACAATTTATCTTTCTAAAATCAGGGGACAGCCTTTTTTCCCCCTGGGTGTTAGGGTATGTGCTGTCGAACACCTTACTTTGGCAAAAAGCCCAAATTCCATCTCCAACCGGCATAGTCATTTTCAGTGCCTTTGTGGTTCATTCATGTCTTTCCCCCTCATTGTCACATTAACATTTCATGGTGAGTGGGTCCTGTTCAGCTGGCAGCCCCTCTCAGCCCCCACACCTTTGAACTGTCCTCACTTCACTAGCTCCCGATCGCCTGCCTCTCAGGGAGCTCTGGCATCATCCTCATACAGCCAGAGGAGATGTCTGTTTGCTCTTGCCATGCCTAAGTTTTGATAAGTTAACAATGGAAGCAAACTCAGAGAATGAGAGATCTCTGCTGGAGGCAATCACTTATGTGTTCCTTTTGAAAGCATCCAGTTTATTTTAAGAAAATGAGAGAAATATAGATAATGAAAAAACTAGACAGATCTAATATCTGCTTAATTTGGTATCTTGTTAAAAATCTCTTATTTTTTATTTTTCTCAAATACCTATATATCTTTCACCTCCATACCCTCTGCAGCAGTAATTCCCAATGAGTTTCTAGCTCAATCTTGTTTTGTAGGTCAGCAATTTGTACCTTCACCTCAAAAATAGCAATAATCGATAAGTAAACGAGTCATTAAAAATCTAGCATCTCTAAAGCACAACATACAAGGATTTCTGTTTATTGGCTTCCAAAAGGAAATTAAACACACACACAAATATTTGTTACATGGTTAGCATTTCAGGATTGGCTTTTACATGCTTAGGCCCTTAGTAGGTACTCAATAACTCCCTGCTGACACACTTATTAGTTTTAGTAGCTCCCTGTTATTTCCAAAAGGACAGCATTTTCCAGACTTTTCTGATCAACAAATGAAACATGCATTTTCTTAAAGCTGTGGAAATAGAATAATTCATATTGTAAGGTTATTTATTACCAGCCAGACCCTCATCTTGCTCTACGGGGCTCTGATAATCACCTATTTCAGAAGCCATTAGCCTTCTGTGTATTGTAAAGCACTCTTCACTGTAACGTGTATTCTAGGGGAGGAATGGTGTGTACTGAAGTACAGACCTCTGTTGACCAAGTAAGAAAGTCTTTGATGCACAAAAAGTACATTAAACTGCTTTTATTTGATAGTGTTGAAATTAAACAGTGTGTGGAATCCCTGCCCAGGTATGGGAACATATGAAACCTTTGAGAATAAGTACATTATTTCAAACGTTTAATATTGCAGAAACACAAACATATAAGAAAAAACACATCAAAAGAATGTAACCATCAAGGCCTTAGGCACTTTCAGGAGGACAGCAGGAGCTGGATTTTACTTATTGATTTTAGAAACACTGTTTAAAACAAAAAAGAGGTGAAATATTGCTTTTACTGTTTTCAGACAATAATGACTGTTGTTGCAAATTATAAAATTTAATTAGCTATATAAATGCCAGAGGAATAAATAGTGTGCCCTTGTCTTGATATCTTTCCAGAAATTAGTCTTTTAAAATAAATCTGCCATATTAATCATCTAAAAATATTTTTGATCACTGAATTAATAGTTTGCAGCCTGTTTTCAGGTACTCATTGCCATAGGTGATTGCTTCTTAATTACTACATGGGCTCTTTCTATTCACTCATATTAATTCATGTTTTCTGGCACAGTCCCAAAAGGCAGCCTTGCCCTATATCTTCTAATTACTTCTGTAATTGAATTTGCCCACTTTTTCTAACCTATTTTTTAAAGTGACTGTGTTTGTTCAGGGTTTATTGTGTCTTTTTTGTGTCAGTTCTCTGCAAGCAGAATGTACATTGATTCTTTCCTCGTTTCTCATTAATTTTCAAGAGCTTTGCTGCATGTCTGTGTTTTCAGTCTGTCAGACCTATTGCTGGACCAAAAGAAAAAAAAGAAGACTCTTATTATTAAAGGTTAGGTAAAATAGACTGAAGTTAATTAATTCATTAGTAACTCTGAGCCAATTACTGAAGCCTTCTCTTATTTATATACTTGTTAACAAGACAGAAATGAGAAAGGCCAATTACAGGCACATGTCCTTCAGAAGTTCAGCAGACCCAGAGCTTACACATTTATTGACACTTCCCAGAAAAAATTTTCAGTTTATATATCAAATGTGTGAAACTGCATTGCAAAATGCTGGCTAACTCTCTATTCTGTTCTACCCATTAATAAATTCTAAAAGCTTTCCCCCATCCAAGTATTTTTAATATGTCTAATATTTCTAAATGCTTCAAAAATTTTCTCAAGAAGTAATACTTAGCTTAGAACAATCACAAAAGTAGAAGGAATTTTTCTTGTTTTCTGATTTTCAATATTCTCTTTTCCCAAGCTATCATGCTTTTAATTCTTGAAATAGGATCACTGAGTAACAGATCTCATATACAAGGACCCTTTAAAATATGTTCTACCTGATTTTTATTGAATACACCAAAACTTTATAACATGTGAAAAGGCAGTTTTTTCCCCAGATTGTCCTGGAAACCAGTATAAAAAATTGTAACTGCTTCATCCATACAAACTACTTGCACAGTACATGCTATGTCCATTACTTACCCTTTCCTGCCCCAGAAATGTTTTGTTAATTTAACAGGAGGGAAGGGGATTGGTGATTGGTTAGTTTTTATGTGCATCTATATTCTCCTCATATGTTGGTGTCAACCCAGGACCAACTAATCACCAAAATCAATTGACACTCATGTCTCAATAAATTAGCTGATTGTTTGAATTAAAACCGATTTGAGTTACATTATTTTTCTCTTTTCCTTTTTTAATATCATGTGGACACATAGTTAAGTGATGCTAATACAATGTCAGGGTTACTGGTGCCTTACTTTTCAGTTTTGGACCAAATGTATTAACATTTAACCAATTATTTTACAGCATTATAAAATGAGAGAGAAGCTCAGCAGGTTGATGAGTCCAGGTCCTTGATTCTTGAAAGATCTAAAGGAAAAGTTTAAAAATGTGTGATGCACCTTCCTCAGGAAGCCTTTCTCGGTACCTCCTGTATCTGAAGTCAACACCCTCGCCTCTCACATTCTATACCCTTTTCCCTACAGCTGCTTCATGAAACTTCTCCTCTTCTACTCTGCTTTTTAATAACTTGTGTCTTTTTGTCTGCTGAATTATTACCTAATTGAGGAAGTAACTGTACTTTATACACTTCAGAGCCCCAGCACCTAGCACAGTGCCTGGCAAGTAGCAGGCCCTCCATAGGTACGTGTCAAAGAATGGGGAATGAAGGCTCCATACTCTTTTTAACATGTTCAGTGTCTAACTTCCATCACTGTCTAGTCGAACTAAAGAATCTCATGCTTGAAATCAGTTAATGTATCCTAATTTTCTGTGGTAACTGCAATAAATTGGGAACAAATGTTCCATTATTGATTCGTTATGTAGGCTTTTCTGCTCCAAGATTTTAAATCTATACTAATTTTTCCTCAGATGAACTGTTTTTCATTCCTTTAATTATTATTCAACTTTTTGTTTTTTTTAAATCACTTTACCAACCTCGAGTTTGTTACTTTGGGCCAAGACCACACAGACCCTTGGTGCTTTTCCCAATTTCATGTGTGGTGTGGTCACTGTATTTTCAGAAACACCTATGTGAAACAGAAATTAGCTTTCCTGGCCTCCTTGGCCCCTCAGCGCTTTAGGCGTCAGTTCCTGATGCCCCTGCTTCAGTGAAGCTGGTTTTTCTACAGCTAACTTTTGTATATTGTCCTTTCCTTTCATTTTTCCCTTCCCTTCCTTCTTCCTTCCATTTTCTTCCTTTTTGTTGTTTGAAATAAAGTATCTTACAGCTATATCTCTGAATAACAGTACTTCATATGTTTAATGATTTCCCAGTGCACATGTCCTATTCACAGATACCATCTCATTTAATTCTTACAGGCTAAATATTATGCAGATGAGGAAACAAGAATTCATAGAGGTTAAGTGACTTGTCCAAGGCCACACAGCTAGTTACAAGTTCAGTTTTTCAATTCTTGGTTTGTTTGCCTGTGAGAACAAAATCCAGAAGGTCCCTTTTTTTAGATTCTTCTTACCTTTGGCGGGAGGAAAAGACCTAATGTACTCCCCAAACAGCTGGATTTGTAGTCAGCTGAATGATTTTTCCAGTAAGTATGTAGGTTGTTATAAGGAAGAAAGTGTGGTCTCTTACTTTAATGTGCATATAGCACCCTGTAAAAATGCAAATTCTGATTCTGTAGGTTTGCATTTCTAATGAGCTCTCCTGCAAGCTGTGGGCTGTGGGAGCCAATGCTGCCAGCCCACAGTGCTCGCTTGAGAAGTTAGGACTTAGTGAGCTGAGCAAGGCCGGGAGTAGGAGAGACTTGATTCAAGTCCTGGCTCTTCTGCTTACTACGACCTTGGAGAAGCTGCTTAGCCCCTGTGAGTCTCTTTAAAATGAAGATGATGATATATATTTTTTCCTCACTGAAAGCCCATGGGCTGGACTTCTAGTGAATTGTCCTGCTCCCCATCACAGTATTGTCTGATTGATCCTCCTAAGGTCTCCCTCCATCCACTCAGAAATGTTCCAGCGAGCCTCACCACCTAGAGATATAGGTACAAACTCCTCTGCGTGAGGGTAAAATTTCACTGTGATAGCCAAAATCACCTTTCTAATTTGATCTCTCCCTACTTCCTACCCATACCTTGCATGTAGCTAACACGTAAGGGTTCCTATTTCCTCTTCCTGATTCACCTTTGCCCCACCCAACCCTCATCATCTCAATAGAAATTCTGTCTTTCCTGTTCAGTCCTTTCTTACTGGAAGCGTTTTTCTGCTATCTCTCCTCTCTCACTCCCAATTCCCACTAGTTATGTCTCTCTGGCATTTGAATTCTTATAACACTGTTTATATCTTTGGGTGGTTTCTTTAGTATTCTATCTTATGTTTGAGTTGATTCTCTAATTATCTCCTCTTCTGTTAGAGTCTAAGTTCCCTGAGGCTGGGGAATAGGTATTATTCAGATGTCACAGTGGTAAGAGCACAGCTTTGGGGCACATTGGCCTGGGTGTGTACTTCAGCCCCAGCATTTATCAGGACAAGCCTTCTAACCTATCTGAGCTTGAGTTTTCTCATCTTTAAAGTAGAGGCCAATAATACCTAACTTACAGTGGTACTGGGAAGAAATGCTGTACATAATGCATCTCAGACACTCTCCAGCACCTGCCAAGGGCTCATGTCAGGGAAATTGAATAGATTAGAGCTGACGGTATAATCCCAACACAGCTCAGACATTCACTCTAGTGGATGAACAACTGGACCCAAGCCCAGGCTTCCAATTCGTGTGAACATTTTAATATTTTCTTTCCTGGCTATGTTTATGTCAGTGTTAAGTCTTAGAATATGCCATATTCTGCCCTCTTTAAATCAAAGTACATTGTTGATATAGCTCCAGTAAGTATAGTCTACAGTGATAAAGGAAAAGTAACATAATATAGTTTAAAAAAAAAAAAGTATGTGGTTTACAGTTAAACTAGGGTTTGAATCTGAACTGTCACTTTCTAGCAGTTTCCCTAACCTCTCCAAACTACCACAATCTCAGAAGTTGGGATGTTTCTCACTTTTTTATAGTTACCCACACCTCTTGGATTATTTAAAATAAACAGCAGATTATCTCTACAGTCCAGAAACAATAATAACATTATCGTGGGTGATAGCAATCACTTTCAGTGCTCCAAATCTTCACTTTTGTAAGTGGAATTTATATATTGACAAATATTGCACTTGACCATTCAGTGCCCTTGTGTGGACTTAAGTGTTTTGTTTATTTTCAGTAATTGCTAAGGAGCAGTACATTTCTTTCATTTTTATCAACTAATTTTAAACAACTAAATATGTCAATAAACTGTATCATCACTCAGTTTAACCTTTTGGGGAACAGACTAATTTTTTTTAAATTAGAATTTAAATGTTGCCAATGTAACCAAAGTTGACCCATTGTCTGGACATAGTGCAGGAGATGCACCCAAGTTACATCTAAATTTAGGGCAGCCAAAGCCAAAGTCACAGCTACAGTTCGTAAGTTTTGTTAATGCGGATAAAGAGGGTTTTTAGAAGAAATGTAGAAAATGGGGCAAACCTTGTTTTAATCAGGGAGTGTATGGAAAGAAAAGAAAATTAAGTGACTATATTAAAACCTATTCTTTCAGACTACCAATAACATTTCCCATAGCCTCAAGAGACAATCATAACACAATGGCTCATAGTGCTTTTAGAAAAGGAACAGAGGTTGTGTACTGTGCACGGATGTACAATCCTATGTAGAAGGAAAGCAATGTTAAAAGCTGCTGTCACCCTCCTGGGGGAAAAAAAAGAAAGAAAGAAAACTGGGATTCTGAGTCAAGTATGTATGCATTTTCTGTTTTTCTGTCTTGTGGGTCTTATGGCTAAAAATATTTTTATGAAATTGTTCTGTGCCTCTTTAAGCTTCATGTGGTCTTGTTTGCTCATTCTCAAATCTCAAACCATGACATAGTTAGGAAACATCTTGAGTTGTTAAAAGTAGAGAAATCGTATTTTGTTTGTGAACTGAACAACAAGCCAACCAATGTCTTCAGAAACAAAGATTTTATTTTGTGTGAAAAAAAATGTCCTTTTTCATTACAAGCTAGAACAAGAAATGACTTCAGGACAAAGGCAGAAATTGTCATTTGAAAGCTGTAATGCTATAGGGTTGAAGCTGTCTACAAAGCTGCAAATGAAGTAGAGGTTGGTTTCTTTTTCTTGGCCTCTTTGGCCAGTGTAAAGCATCTTCCTGGGTAATCAAATCTTGAAAAGTCATCATGAGATTTAAATTATCAGCTTATAGCATATCTATAATGAAACAAGAACAACAAAGAGATACTTCATTTTATTCATGCAGCATAAAGACAGCTTGAGACACACTGTATCAAGTGAGTAAGAGCACAGGCTCTTAGTAAGACTAATCTGAATGTGCCCTGGGTGGACCACTTGCTAACCAAGTGGCCTTTGGCATCTTAACCTCATCAAGTCTGCTTCTGCATCTGTAATATGATGAAATATGGCATAATTTTTTCATTCTTCATCAGGGTCAAGTTGCACATTCTTTCACATTTTAACATCTCTGAAATCCAAACACATCTTATACCAGATGGTGTGCCTTGGCTTAGTTAGCAACCTTTTTCCTTTCGTACTAGTATATAAATTAATTGTGCAGTCTACAGTCTATGGCATCTGATATTCAATTAAATAATTAATGCATATTTCATGAAATTGCTTTGAGATATAATGATGTAAAACCATGTGCCCTAGCACCTGGCCCACAGAAGATCCCAGTAAACGAAACCCATTGGTGTCATACAGTAAGATTTTTGGAAACTGGCATTCTCCTATCTTTTTTGTCATAATTTGTGTTTGCCAAAACTAGAAATTAATTTCTTTGCAAAATTTTTGTATTGAAAAGCCTGCCTACTGAATCGTTCATCTAATTTCTCTGGCAGTGAGATATTGGCCCTCAGAGGTTAAATCTGAAACATGGTCAAAATATAAATTTGTGAAAGTCCACACTGACCTGTCAGATCGAGTTGTGTGCAGACAAGAGGAGGAGTCAGTAGTGAGCGCCTCGTACAAGTCATGTGACCTCTCTGGAGCCTCCACTTCCTGCTAGGGCTGTTGTAAAAATTAAATCAGCAATGTTCCTAGGAGGTGGTGTGTAAGTTTGCTGTTATTATTGAAAGTACACCCTTCTTGTGTTAAAGTTTCCTGAAGAAGGTCTGAGTATTCTAATACTGAAAAGGAATGTTCCACCCAATTTACTTTTCAAGCAGGTGATTATTATAATTTTGTAAGAGGCCTGCAACATGTAAAACATATAAGCTACAGTGTCTTTGAGGTAATTATGAACATGTGACCTACCTGATTATTTAAATGTTGCCAATGTAACCAAAGTAGACCCACTGACTGAGTCTATCTAGCAGTAAGCATGTGACTGAAGACTAGTCAGGTAAGTCTGAAGCTGCTTCCAATGGTCTCTGAAGTGTCCATATAATATTACGTTACAGCTTCAAGTGTGGCATCATATAGGTCACCCTGTATGCCCAAGACAGTGTCATTATGACTAGGAATTTTAGAATGACCTCCTGACATTTGTTTACTTACATTAATCTAATTTTTTTGACATTGTAGACATGTCTGTTGTGCCTAAAACAACTATAGCCATCAAATACGTATCTATAAGCATTGAGGTTGAATGTGGCTTTTAACTTACTGATCACACCTTTTAAAAAGAATCAACTCTGAAATGAAGTAAAGCTTACCAATAGTTAATTGTCATTTTTGATAATTACTTGGTAATTCACTTGAATAATTGTAATCAGTGTTATTTTTCCTTAGCGAAAACACAATCTTAGCTTTTTTCTTCTCTTTATATTTTGTCCCCTAATATCAATCATCAATGTCAGTATCAAAAGACTGTACCACAGTGTGTTGGAATGTTGGTGTTGGAACAGGTCTGTCATTCAGGTAACCCCAAAACCTCTAATAAGATTCTTGCTCATGTCATAAGTCTACTACAGGCTGGGTGGCCTTCCTTTTCTGTAGCTCTGCTATCCAATTATGCCTTCCAAGGTCATCCTGTAGGGACAGCAAAACCTGGAGGGAGTATTTTAGAAGACAGTACTGGAAATAACTGTCAGTTTCATCCAGTTCCATTATCTAAAACAGTCACCTGGCCCTAACCAAATTACAAGGGAAGCTGGGAAATACCATCTTCCTACTTGTCCCGGAAGATAAAATAGTGTGGTGAGTGTAGCATTTTCTCTGCCATAGCCCCTTACTAATTGTATAACTTTGAGCAAGTTCCTTAACTTATCAGAACTTCAGTTGTTTCACCTGCAAAGTGGCAATAATAATACCTATATTGCAGAGCTGCTGTGAGATTAAGTAAGGAAAGGAATGGAAAACCCTTAGTATATGGTAAGTACTTCATAAAATTGTTATGTTTTGTTACTAATAATAAGTAGTTTCTCCCGTAAAAAACACACACATAAGCTGAGTTCTCCGGTGTCCCAATGTAGCTCTCTCCTGATCTCTTGGCCATGGGACTGATAGCAGTGTAAGCATCCTACTACAGGGGCCAGGGAAGGAGAAACCCAAGCCAGGGCAGGGCATTGAGAATGAGCTCCAAGTTCTCCAGGAGTCTCTGGAGGATTTTGAAGGGATAAATTAAAACTGTGGAGGACAGAGGTAGCAGTTGTGTGAACTTATGCTTAAAGTGGATCCCAGGTCCTGAGATAACAGCTGCTGAAGAGGGAGAAGTGAGCACCTGTTGTGTACTTACAATACAGGCATCATGCTGGGCTTTCCACGAAAGAGACCTCATTTAATTCTCACAAACTAGAATCATTAACCGTTTCCAGTACTTAGAGTAACTCACCCAAGCTTACATAGCTCATAAGTGACACAGTTGAGATTGGATCTTTAAAGTCCTAGTGTAGTGTTCTTTGTACCGCACCACCATTCTGCATCCCCTGTGACCCTGAATTGTATACAGAAGTTTGGAAAGCAGGAAGCAGATCCACTTACTGCCTCAAGCCCTGCTCCCTGCTCCCACTTCCCACCTGACCAAAACAGTTTAGCTGGGGCCTAGCCTAGGGTACAATGCATTTTCAGTGGAGCCCTTGGAAACACGCACAAATAGACCCCACTCTGCTTGCCTATGTTTGAAATGCATTTCACTGAATGAGGCAATGAGTGTGTGGCTGGATTTCCATTAACACGTATGTGAGAGCATTTTCTTTTGGGGGCACAGGAAGAGAGGATGATTTTACAGAGGAGAGCAAGGATTTGGATGGAGAAAGCTAATCAAACCCAGGTCACAGCTCCTTGATTTCATGATCTGATAGCCTATGCACCAATAAATGATCCAGAAAGAGTTTTAAGTCCTCTGTAGCCATGCAGCCCTGGAGTATGGTGGGAATGAGTCCCGCAGGAGAGTCTCATGAAATGAACCCTGAGTACCATGCCACAGCACTCCCTCAGGGTATCCAAATACATCCAGAAAAACCAAGGGATTTGGGGCTTGGCGTTTTACAGGAACAGTATTAAAACAGCAACAGCAGAACTGAAATGAATATAAGACTAGGTTTTTCCAGTCTGTCAAAATAAATTTACTTGGAATTGTGAGCAGTGTAAACTCTGTGAGTTCCAGTCTCTGCCTCTATTTCTAACGCATGTTAAGATTTCACCTACTGAATTGGACAAGTATAAGAAATAGTACATGACCTAACATGCCTCTCATACTTCCAATGTATGTTGGGACTCCTTTGCTTTTTCTGTGAAGTGGTGTCTTCCTTGCCATTAATGCATGGATGCCACTCAGAACAGGATCTTCATAATCCACATGATACTCAGAGGCAGTACAGTATAGTGGTTAGTGCTTAAACGTATAAGCTCAGGAGCCAGAGTACCTTTGTCTGAACCAGGCTTCTTCATGTCCAAGCTGTCTACCTTGGGGCAAGTCACTCCCGTGTGCCTCAGTTTCTTCATGTCAAATTTAGAGGTTAAAAGTGATTCCTCGTAAGTTTGTTTCACAGATTTAGTAATTCAGTACATGTAAAGCACTTAGAAAAGTGACAGACACATGGTAAGAGCCCAGTTTTCTAGCAGGGACCTCAAGAATGAGGGTGAGGGGCCAAGGGAAGAGGACCAAGCTGTAAGCACTGTCACCACACTGCGGGGCAGGGAAGCACTGCCATGAGGAGGCTAATGTTTGTCTGACTGGTCTGCACCTCAGCAGCTGAGAAACAAGGCCAGGGCTTCTCACGTTTAATGTGCGTATAAGTCACCTAGAAGTCTAGTTTAAATGTGGATTTTTATCCGCTATCCAAGGTGCAGCTTGAGATTAGGCATTTCTAACAGGCTTCCCAGTGAGCTGCTGTTGCTGATCTGCAAATCCAACTTTGAGGAATAAGGGATCTAGGAAACCTTATGCTAGAGGGGCTCTTTCTCCAAGATGAGAAAACTCTCCAGGGATCTTTCCTTTTACCTGGCTGCTCTTGTCATTTTGATCATGGGGCAAGAAAATGCCCCTGAAAGGGAATTGCTTTAGAGGAAAAAGGCATAGATATTCTATCTTGAATTACATAAAATGCTCCTAATCCTGAAGTATTGGATGATTATTTTCCCTTAGAACCCAAATTTTTGGCTTCTCCTTTCTGTTCATTAATTATAAACTAAAAGATTGAGGTTTCTCTTGAGGTAGGCAAAATATCTCCGCTTGCTTTCCAGGTAGGATGCGATCAACAAAACCAGACATCCTCTTGCCAAATGAGGACCTTTCCCAGCAGCCAGTCCATTCATTCTAGCCTCAGGTACATTTAAAGAGAACTGCACAGCATGCGTTTGTGCTCCACTGACACATAAACCATTGGCGTTTCTCATAAAAAATGTTTTTGATTATTAAGGAGCTACAAAGTACCAGGCAGGGTTTTGCTAAGACCAAAGTCAGGCCTTAGCAAACAGCCAGCTGACCCTGCATTCAGATTTGAAAAGTCTGAATCCAAACAAATGACCGCTTGTGACCTTCGATTTCACAGATTCAGGCTGAATTAACTTCAATCATTTAGTCAGTTTCTTCACTATCTTCCATAGCTCCCTCCTCATAGAAACTCAGGATATGCAGAGACTTGAACTGTGTGCTTGTGTGTGTGTTTTAAAATACGTCCGTAAGCAATATCAGTAAGCATCTCCTCTGTGCTTTCCTAAAGCAGAAAGACCCTAGGAAAGTGATCCATACCCCACCATCAAGACGCCTGTGACTAATTCTCACTTCTAATTCCACCAAGATTAAACCAGAGCCTTAAAGTAAGAGTTAGCAAGCTTTTTCTGTAAATAGCCATTAATATATACTACAGGCTTTATCAGTCATACACTGTATTGGTTTGACAGGGCAGCTGTAACAGAGCACCACAGACTGGGTGGCTGAAGCAACAGAAATTTATTGTCTCACAGCTCTGGCAGCTGGAAGTCTGAGATCAAGGTGTCTGCAGGCTTGGTTCCTTCCAAGGTTGCAAGAATCAGTTGTGTGCTTTGCTCCTGGCTTCTGGCGGCTTGCGGGCACTCTCTGGTGCTCCCTGGATGCATCACCCAGCTCTGCCTTGCTCCTTCCCTTGGTGTCCTCCCTGTGCATCTGTCCGAAGTTCCCCTCTGTCCGAGGGTATCAGTCACAGTGGGTTAGTCGTACTCCACTAGGACTTCATCCTAACTTCACGACATTTGCAGTGACTCTGTATCCCCAAATAAGGTCCCATTCTGAGTCCAGGGGATTAGGACTTTAACAATGGATTGGAGGCGGGAGGATACAATTCAACCTATAACATAGAGTATCTGTCCCAGCTACTCAACTCAGCTGTTGTAGTGCAAAAGCAGTCAGAAAATGCAAAAACAAATGGGCATGGCTGTTACAATAAGTTTTACTTAGAAAAAAGGGTGGCAGGCCCCCAGGCTGTAGTTTGCAGATTCCAGTCTCAGTTTGATCCTTTCCGAACAGGAAAGAAAACAGGAAGAGATTTGGCACTTGGCATAAAGAGAAGAAAAAACTTTGCAAGTTTTGGGAATACTTACTTCATATTTTGTATTCTAGTCACAATGTTTTACATTTAGCTTTAATATTACTTTCTATGTTTATATTCAGATCTAATCTGAATTAGTATATACAGTTTCAATTAAGCAAACTGATATAATGGTGACTAGTTATCATACACTTTGGGATGTTACTAAGTTCTAGAATGACAGAGAAACAGACTTTTCCTTTTAACATCATGTTACACACTTTGATTGTTAGTATGAATGTATCCAAAACATTAATAATCATTTATGATTTTTTAATCCCTTTATAAATGTATGTATATTTATCCTAAAAAATAAATATGCAAATTACTTTCCATATAATTAATGTTTTTAGGTTACATACAGTGAATCCTGAATAAGATACAAGATTGTTTCCAGGGATTTACTCTGTCCTGGAGGGTATATACAAAGGAAAGAGATAATATAGTAATAGGTACTCAACTATCATCCAGAGATTTACATATATACCTGCCATGTAGGGGAATTGCTTTGTCCCACTTGGGTCCATATACTTGCCTGTATATGTGAACCTTGCATCTTCACTTATGGAAACTCATGGAACCAAATTAGAGAGTTCTCTATAGGGTCATAGATGTAAGAGTGCTTAAAAAAACTTTCACTGAAAGCTTGAAAGTTGACTATGCAATATAGAAAAGATATCAATTGGGCACATACTATATATTTTGCAAAGGTAGCAGAGTTCATGCTCCCACTTACATTAAAACATAGACTAAGCTTGTTAACATCCTTTTATATTAAAACGCTAGGCCTCTATAAAACCCTGGAACTCTTCCTCCATTTGGTTATAAAAGTGGCCAGAGTCAGAGGCCAGCATCTGCTTTAAATTCTACGGGAATAGATGTACAAGTAGTGAGTGGTCTTACTGAGAAGGACGTGAACCTACTCACAGGTAACAGGATGTTGGGGGCTCATTCATCTGCAGCAGAGGTGCCCCACAAAACCACTTACTTGGAGTGCCCCAACTGGCCTTGTATTTAGGATCTGAAAGAAAGTACCTGCTAGATTGTACCAATTATAAAATAGGTCAAATTTGGGGGCCAAAAAAGTGGACCATATGCCTTTAATCAGGTTTGTTACCTAAAAGGTTTTCAGTTCAGACAGAGATTTTTCAGAGGAAGTATCAGCTGTGATGATATATATAAAATGCTGTAAGACCTGAAATGTCAAATGTGTGTGGCTTCAGTAATTTTAACCATTTTTAAGCCCAAAGAAATCCCATAAAATCATAATTAAAATGCAATCATTCTCTTTATAATTATAGAAACAGTGCTGTATTTCTTGAATCTTACACCCGTAACTTCACTAGTACAAGCTAAAATCTACCTTTACACATACAGTTGATTTCATAACCATGTATAATTGACTTTCTATTGCCTGAAATAAGATTTGAGCTCATGAAATAAAACTAGAATTTATTCCACAAATAAAACAGTAAGGCATTCCTACATTTTAAAAATCTGGAAATGCTGCTAATCTCTTGCATTCCCTGGTTGATAGTTTAGAAGTCACTTTTTACCCTAAGACATTTGTTTGGATGTGGGCCAGTTTGTGTCTTTTCCTTCTCCTTTTACTGAAATAAAGGGAAGGAATTCCCATTTTCCCACAGAAATTGAAAAAACATGGAAGTAAATGACTTTTTTCTTCTCAACACTTCGCAAACTTTAAGAAATGAAGCACTACAGCACATCAATGCAGAATAATGATAATATTAATAATGATGGTGGTGATGATGAGAATGATGAATTAGACAATATAATTCTCTTCTTATTCTAAGTCTAAAAACTGAAGCAAAATGATGAAGTGCCTTTCCCAAGATCAGTGGCTCCACAATTAGAACTTGGGCTTTTCCTCCCTTCACACCTCTTCTTCAGAGAAGAACAAATATCACTAATGTTACATCCTCACCAGGAGAAAACCTCACTGGCCCACTCAATGGCCAATTAGAATAAATTGTAAATTAGGACAAATAGGATAGATAATACAAAAATCAAAAGCTCTCTAGAGAAAAGGAACAAAAAACCTGAATAAATAAACTTAACAGTCCATTGTTTGTAGGGAAAATGATGAAATTATCATCAAAATATTCTATGAATTGAGAATGAAGGTACCTTTTTATGTAGAAAGATTTTACCAAAAAAAAAAAAAGTTTACCTAGAAAAGTAAGACTCTTGTAGGACAGGTATGTGTTTTCATAAAAGAGGCATTAATTTGCGTCAGAGAAGAGACAAAAAAATACGCTTTGTGTGGATCTTAGTACACTGGTCAACTAAGATTCTTCAGTGAACCCGTATTTAAGGAAATGTTTGTGACTGCTAAAGATCTGGACACTAAAACCATGTCTACACAGGAGAGTGTTCTAATTAGTGGAGAGTCAGCCCCACAGAGTCTGGATAATTCAGGTGAAAATACCCTTTTTCTTTAAGAGCAGTTTTAGGGATGCAGGCTAACAGTGAATACTGTTATAATTCTCTTGGCCTGCAGAAAATAAACCTACTCTAAATATCAATCTGCAGATGCCAGACCTGTGTTTAAACAATGTGCCTGTCTGTTTCCCCCATCAAAACTCTGGGTGAGGCGTTGTTTCCACATTCAGGGACATTAGCCCAGCAATTCAGGAAAAAAATCTTCATTTGGACAGTGCATCTTTCAGACATTCCCTTCTTTTATTGATTTGTTTTCTCCTGTCCCTTTTCTCCTTCTTTTGTTTCCTTATCATAGCTTCAGGTTATTACGTGCAAAGTATTGATGGGAATGGATGGTTTTGGTCGATGGAGAGCTAATGCATCCCTAATCCCACTATTGTTACAGAGTTATGCTTTACTCTGGTCTCTGATGGGGGAAAAGGTGCAAAGCTGTTGATCCTAGTTCTATTTGTCACAAACCCATCCATCAATCAAGCGCAAGCATGTCTGAATGCTGAATGACATGTGGGTCTCAGCTGAAAAAATTCGATAACACTGTATTGTCAGGTCTCTCACTCTTTTTTGATAAGAAATACATTTGACTGAAATAGATAAGCATGCAACTACTAAAGACTTGAAGAAAGTGACATATTGGCACCAAAGGTTATGTATCTTTCGTATTAATGATACTTATGAGTAAATAAAATGGGTGGGGGCAGGGGCAACTAGAAACACACAACATCCCTAAAGCTTGATTATGTATAAGTATTATTGCTGTATTATTTGGATTTTCAAATATTAATAGGACCATATTTCACAGTTGGCTACCCTGGTTAAAATGCAAGCAAATATGCAGTTGGTGAGGGTGGTAGGGTACAGGGAATCAAAGATCACTTGTTACACTGCTCTGGACAATACAGACAAATCCTTTTCTATTAGGTATGGTAAGTAAATCCTAGGGATATTTCTATGTATGTATGAACTCAGAAGTTCACAACTGTCTCCTCTCGTGAGTGAAAGCATTTAGAGGGGAAAATGCATTTAATTATTTTAAACTGGAAATATATATGCATGTCATTTAATAGCGACTTAACTGATAATTACAGTCTCAAAAATGGTTTCTGTGTGTCCCTTTTATTCTAGTTACTAAATTAGGTACTTTAATACATTATGAAAGCCTGTCTTCAGTTATATACAATTTTCTATTCATAGTTATTTCAAGATAATTGCATTTGGAAATGGTTAAAACATTAAAAACAACACTAGTATAATATAATTTTGGGACCAAAATTAATCAACAAATCAGAACATTTTAAAAACCATTTTATTTCCTTGTCATAACATTTTAGAGAAGACAAGTATTTTTTTAAATGACCTAAAAAAGCCCATCAAGAAAGGTAACAAAGAGAGAGTCTTGAATTAGAGGGCACTAAGATGAACATTTTATAGCCATAAGTAGCACTGCGCTATGAAAGTAAGCCATTTTTTCTCTGTTCAGTGACTGGGGGCTAGACAACTGCAAAAAATCAATGTGGGAGTGCTTTAGATTTGTGGGGTAAATTACATGTGCTTGGCCGCTCCATTGTATCTGCCCTATATTCTATACAAGATACTTTAGATGGAACTGTCACATAATATGTATACTTCATATTGATTTTTATAGATTTAACAGAACTGGAATTGAACCTATAATAAAGCAAGATGAGAAACTATCTTCTTCAAATCCCTAATACCTGAATTATTCTTGAAATTAACTAAATGGTAGCTCCCAATTCTGAATTCATGGTGGGAGACAAAAACATTAAATCAAGTTTGATGCATAATTTTCTTCCCCTTATGTTTGCTTCTCTTATTTACATTTTGTCTTAACTTCCCCACCTCTTCAAATGTATGTTAATTCTTAAAGACTTCCTGGAAAGGCCTGAGAACCAGCGAATGTGAG
Organism: Manis javanica; assembly: GCF_040802235.1. Taxonomy (NCBI): domain Eukaryota; kingdom Metazoa; phylum Chordata; class Mammalia; order Pholidota; family Manidae; genus Manis; species Manis javanica. The sequence goes on along the minus strand of NC_133158.1, from coordinate 124,948,209 downwards.
CCAGCTGAACCTTTGAGAGTCACTAGAAGTTCCAAAATGCTGTTTCTGTTGACTGTGCTTTTGGGTTTCTAAATTGCTGTAGCTTGACCCCACATTGCAGTGATTTTTATGCTGCTGTGAATTTTGATCCCATTTAAATAAAGTATCTGAAGCCACCATAAGGGTTTGAGCAAGGGTTCAGGGAGTCCATGGTTATCCCCATGGCGGCCTCTCCCAGGCAGACATTACCTATGAGGCTCCAAATAATCCTAGCGGAGAGAAGCAATTCAGCCCCTACCCAGAAAAATTCTGTGAGGTTGTTCCAATCACATTGGATAGCCACATCCTGGGTTATGGGCAGAATTATAACCCAATCTCTACCTACCTTTAGAATAAGGATTTATTGAATCTGGGGTGACCTTAGTTCCAAAGTGTTTCTCCGGTAGAATATGGACTTTGTGATTTTACTCAGGATGATGAGAAACTACAATAACATCAAGAATACAAGGAATCAGTTTGAGATTTAGCCATATTAGGTCTCCTCTCATGCAGAAATGCTTAAGAGAGAAGGATGAAATGTGGTATAAAAGCAGCCTTTTGAGACTATTTTTGAAATATTTTAGAAAATATAGACTATTGTAAGGAAAAAAAATGAAGCCATTCATAATATCATTACCCACAAGTGGCATTTGTTGTATTTTTACAATATATCACACATGATACAATGAAATATTGAGGGACAGATTAATCAATTGATCTCTTGGGAACATTTTTAATGTGGCTAATTCCATATTAATAACCCTATTGCAAATGTCCTCTGATTAAAGAAAAATCATTAATAGAAATTCTATTATTTAGAGCTGACATGGAACCAGTTTCTTTTCATATAAAGGAATGTTAAAGGTATCCAGATATTAAATGATATTTTTCTCTCCCAACAAAGAATGTTGAACTCTACTTCCTCAATGGTGAAAGGTCTAGAAATAGCTCTTTCCCAATGACTGTGAGAAAAATGGCTTCTACTAGCACTACTTAGCACAAAACCATGTGTGTGTGTGTGTGTGTGTGTGTGTGTAAAACCATTTGACTCTGGGAACATTTTTTATAGTAAATATATTCGATTACACCTTTCTTTAAATAGAAGGGAATAAGATTAAGAAAATAAACATGTATAAAGACAACTCCGAGACTCTATAAGAAACACAAACGAAGATGTGAAGAAAACAGGAAGACATACCATTTTTCTGATTGAGAACACTCAATATGATAAGTAGATTCTTTCTTTCCATGTAAATGTATAGATGTAATACAAACAAAATTAAAACCTTAATGCCATTTTTAATTTTATAGACTAACTCTAAAGTTTATTTGTATATAATAAATGTATGATCACAGCCTAAAAATTGTTAAGAAAGAAATCTGAGAGAGGACTTGTTCTACGAGGTGGACAAGTTTATTGCAAAGCTCCAAAAATTAAACAATGTGTTTTCTAGGAATTTGTATCTCCTGAGTCCCCAGTTCTGATTATGTTCACTCTTTAATTATAGTGTCCTATAGCCTAAAGCACTCTCCAAACCTCCAGGGGGAGAATATAAGCAAAGCAGGGGCAGCAATGATGAGAGACCTTTTCTTCCTACCAGTATTTCTGATTTGACAGGCAGCAGATAACCAAGGGGGAAGTGACAGCTATCATAGGAGCATGTAAATAACTGAGAAACCTTCTTGATACCCTATCTATGTTTCCATCTTACAGAGGAGTAGAATTCATTTCAAAAGGGCACATAGAGACTATTTTACACTCTCCCCAATTCCTATCTCCATTGTATTAATCAAAGTTACAGTAGTTGTGCCTTTAAATGAGGAGTTTAAAAATGCTCCCCCAAATAGGTATTTTAAAATTGTAACACCTGTGCAGGAAAAAAAGGAAAGATTCTCTACACCAAAGCTTACTCAAACATTTTTGGTGCTGTACAGGAAAAAAAATGTCTTCTATGATTTGGAAAGGAGAAACTATTACATGTGTGTTAGGCATGGCCCTGGTTCATGGATTTCCCAACTTCTACCCAAACAGTGAGATGTTAGTGAAACAGACAAAGCAGTAGAATAGAATAGAGTCTGGAAACAGACTCTGTGAATTTGTTATTGATGAAAGTAAGATTTTAAATAGGTAGGGTTGGTCTGATATACTATTGATATGAATGTTAAACCAATTTTGTAATATCTGTTAAAATGAAAGACATGCATAGCTCACCTATGTCACAACAATTCCACTTCTCCGTATCTTCCTGAGAAACATTGGCACATGTGCATAACAAGACAGGTAAAAGAATGTAGCACTACAGGATTGTAGCAATTGAATAGTGAAAAATTGGCAACTATAAATGACCATCAAGAGGGGATGGGTAAGTAAACTATTCAAGAATCATAGTATGAAAATGATGCATAAAAAGGAAAGAATGAGATGAATTTCTCTGTGTTGGTACAAAAAGATATCCAGCACATATCACTGAGTGAAGAAAGAAAAGCAATGCTCAGAATATTACCACACTAGGTATTGTATATGGAAGTATATATGCCTCTCATACATGCACACCATACTAATCCCCATGAAAAAAAAACACATACATTTCCATTAATCCTTATCTACCTCAAATCATACACAAAAATGTATTTCTCATGCATCAACAACTTAGATGTGACATTTTTTAAAAACTATAAAATTACTAAAAGGAATTATATTAGAGTATTTACTTAACCTTGCTGAGGATAAATTAAGTCCAGAAACTATAAAGGAACTTTCTGCCAGCTTTAATTTTATGACAAAATAATAGCAACAAACTTCTGTATATTAAATAACTCCAAGGAAAATTAAAAGAAAAGTTGTTGGAGAGCATTTAAATGGCTACAACATCTCTCAGGGAGAAATCCATCAACATAGACATTTAAAATCCACATACCTTGTATAGCCCAGCAATTCCATTTGCAAGTTATGCTCGGAAATGATTGTATATATTGTCAATTATGTGTGTTGAAGGGTGGTCAGTGCAGTATTTTTTGTCTATAATTGCACATAAAAGGGGGAGAGGCACTGAATGTCCATCAGTAAGGAACTGATTCAATAGATTATAGTGCTTCCATGTAGTAGAATACTATGCAGCTGTTAAGATGGATATTAATATTAAGTTTTATTGAGTTCCACTGGCAAAACTCTGAATTAAGTGCATTATCTCATCCAATCTTTTCAGCAATGCTTTGAGGTAGGTATGATTAGAATTCTCATTTTAAAGATTAAGGGCTGAGACTTAAGGAGATTAAGAGGACCCAAAACATAACAGTCTCACTCCTAATCTGGAACTTTTGAAAGATCTGTGTGTACCAACATAGAAAGGTATTAGTGAAACACTGATATGGAGATATTGAAGAATAGCATATATAGTGTGATCACATTTATGTAAATAAATGCAAAAGTCTGATGGGGAGAGAGAAACTTGCTAAAGTAGTTTCTAGATAGATGGGTTTATGGGTGTTTTCTACCTTCTTTTTACTGAACTGTATTTTCTGACTTTTTTCAGCAAGAAACACATATTGCACTTTTTAAAATTAAGTAATTCTAGGATAAAACCGATAGTGCTTTAGAACAATGAACATTATTCTAGCAAAGGTGATTATTTAAAATGTAGTATTTTGAGACTTCCTATGGTTTTGCCTGGAGGATATATATGCATTGGTAGATGCTGTGTAAGTAAGAATATGAAAAGACAGCTGGCCTTTTTCAATGATCAAAATTGCTATACCAGTGGAGAGAGAAAAATAATCTCTTTCTATGATCTAATTTCCGAGAAGTTCTGGTCCATTTTACAGTACATTGCAATAACAATTTCGAGGCAGGGTAGCGTGGATTGTGGGTTTCTTGACGAAAGGGTTAAACAAAGCAAATTGCTTTAAACCTACTGGAAACATCTATTGCTCTTTCTCTCCCAGTTGGAGAGAAACCTGGAAAAACCATCCTCTGAGAGCGGATACCCTTTTTCCAGGCCGTGTGCTGATATAGGGGATCCCTAGTCCCAGGGACTGAGTCTGCCAGATCAATACAATGGAATCTGCACTTGTCACTCCAGGGGTATAGTTCCTGAGACAGTCACCCTCAGACACAGACGCTCCAGCACACCAAGATCCTCTCAAATGCCCCTGACACTGTTTCTCTCTCCTATGCTTTTCTTTGCCTCCCTTCCTGCCTCCCTTCCTTCCTCTCTTCCTTCCCTTCCTCCCTTCCCTTTCTTCCAACCTTTTTTGTTTTGTTTTTTTTTGTGAAATCAGGTTAAAATGGTATCAGGAGGAAAACTTGAAAGCATTGTAGCAAGGTAACGAAGTCCTATACTCTCCACTGGCAGATGTGTTAAATAGGACCCAGAGTATCAAATGATGCCCTTAATCCTATAGCTAGAATCGATGCTAGAACTGCAACCCAGGTCTGTTGATTCCTCCTGACAGAGATCTGTGGACAACAGTAAGTATAACATTCATTCGAGGTGGCTCATGTATAATGATACTCAGGTCTTGCCTTGGGGACAGTGTCCAGTAAAGGTGAGCATGGGGTAAAGAGACAGAGGTGTGGGCTGATTATAGATGTGAGTTTTAAGAGCAGTCAGACATTTTCTCTTCCCTTAGCCACATTTCCTAGAAAATGGCGAGTCAACAGTTCCAGTGTTGTAAATTCCATACCCTAAGGAAGGTTCATATCCATTAGTGAGAAGGCAAGGACTGGGAGAGAAAGAGCAATAGATGTTTTCTTTCTTCCTCTTATTTTCAATTTGACTGAAAGACATCTAAGATTTGATCAAGTCATAAACAGCCACCTCCTGCTAAGAGTTGAGGAAAAAACTGTCTTCCTACCTCTAAAGGGTATATCTGGTGACTTACTAATGTGCTTGATTTACCCACATTAAAGAGTCATTCCTTTGGGCCAAAGGAAGTTGTGTAGTCAATACTGAAGAAGCCTGTGTTAAGAACTTACGGGCCAAATACTGTTCTTGGTGCTTCCCCCCCAACTCCCCATGCTCAGAAAAAGCAATGAATGAATGATACTCTGTATTCTAAAGGCACTTAAAATCTAGATGGGACTCAGACAAGAAACAAGGTAATTTAAATAAAAAATGATGTTGGCACAGGGTTAGGATATTTGCCAAGCAGTCAAAAGACCTGAAGGGCAAGTAGCAAGCAAAGCAGGAACAGGGAAAGGGAAGGTGAGCTCCACCACACAGTGGCAGGCACGCTGCATCCCAGAACTGGGAAGACATGAAGACAGAGAGTAAACACCAGCCAGGTGTCAAGGGCCCTCTTTATCCTGAAGAGGAGGAGAGCCATTGAAGGAGTTTAAGCTGGCAAGGGAGGGTGGTGGGTGAGGGTGGGGAAAAGATGAGACCAAGTGTATTATATTTATGTCTATATAGCATAACAGAAGAATGCATCATGTCATTAGCAATCATTAACATACATGAAGAATTTGTTCTGGAGAATGTGTGGGGAGAGAGGGAGCATTCAGGAATTAATCTCAGAATTACATTCTTGCTCTAAAACTATGGGAAAGTCTTAAAATATTGCCAGAATTTGTAATCTACTTAATAAGTCAGAATCTTGGAGTATTACATATGTTAACTTCTAGGGGTGGGATTTCAGTGCAGCAGTATGGTTCAGAGAAAGGCAAGCTACAGAGAGGACAGAAGCAGATTCAAAAGACCTTATGAGGAGGTTCGGGGAGACTTGCTGGGGACAGAGTGAGAGCAAGTGTCTGCTTGGGACTGGGGGAGGGGCTAGTTTGTGCTCCAAATCAACAAAGGCTGGTGACATTCATTCAGAAAACATTAACCAAGCTCTGTGCTAAGTGCTTTTGATGGATAAAGGATAAATAAGTAGAAATGACTTATTCTCAAGGGCCTTCAGTTTAGTTCTCTGGTGGGTAAAGATACTGGTCTGATTAAAAAAGAAAATTTGCTGAAAGGGTGATTCAGAGCAGGGGATGGGTGTTGGGAAGGAGGGTGTCTGGGAGGAAAAGGACCTGCATGGTCAGGCTCTTGGGGATACAGTTGGATGAACCAATGAGAACTCTGAAGGCAAACTTGATTATTTCACAGCATGTCCTGCTGATCCGATCAAACACACACACACACATATTCACATCTAATGCTTGCAGACCACAATGCACCTTAGAAGTACACATAGATTGCCCTTAGATGAAAGATTTGCTACATAATACTTAATTACAATGTGTCTGTATTTTAGCTAGTGCTGTCTTTCAAAGACTTTATTGATTAAAATACAATCACATGAGAGACTCCTTTGATGTGAACAGAGAAGCTTAAATATAATGACTTTGGTTCATGTGTCATTTAGTTGAAAGATTATTTATTTTGGAAAAAGACACATGAAGATCATGGCAGGCATTCTGTAACTTGGCTTAACACAAAAAGTTTGTATTCTACTTAGAAAACCATTATCTATTTTTATATCAAATTTATAAGGTACAGAAAAATATGAAGGAGAATCATCAACCATAGTTGACCACAGCTAACAGCTGTGTCCTTCTAATTGTGTATATTTTAACTTATCATTTCATTAAAACTGAGCTCACTATTTATTAGCAGATACCATCAGGTGACCCCCTATGACCACAAAACGTAGTGGCAGTGTTAACTGACCTAGGTTTCAGGTCTGAGAACCTTCAATTTTGTGTTTATTTTCAGTGTAATAGATTCCAGGTTTTGAGCTGAAAGGAACCTCAGGGATTAAGTTCATTGCCCTAGGACAGTGGCTCTCAAAGTGTGGCCCTCAGACCAACAGATCTGGCTTCACCTGTGAGTTGGTTAGAAATGCAAAATCATGGGCTCTGCTCCCTGCTGCTGCATGTGAACCTAAGAAAAGACCCCAGGAAAAAGGTTTAACAAGCTCTCTAGGTGAGTCTGGTACACATTCAAGTTTGAGAACCAGTGCTCGCCCTCCCACAGCTAGCTAATAATAGTCACAAATCCACAGCCAGGCTAGGAATCATGTGTTTGATGGTGCCTCGTGTGGTTCACATAGTGACTTGCACAGAGCAGACACTCAATAAATTCTTGTTGACTGAAAGAATTGTCTCCTAAGTTCTCCCAAATTTCTAGGCCTTTTCTCATACCCTTTAGACAGAGACCATCTATACTTGCCCTTGAAGTAAACATTCCTTTCACTTCTCTGGAATTCCCTTTCATCCCTACCAAGAAAACTAAGTAGCACAGTTTTTTTTCCTTAATTTTCCCCATTCTAGGTAAGTTACTACTCTGCACTTACTAAGACAGACAGCAGACCAGCTGCGTGGGCGTCTCCTGTCACCTCGTTGGCAATGTAGACTCTTGGGCTGCACTCCAGACCTGCCTGTATTTTTATAAGATCATGCATTTATACATTAACATTTGAGAAGCACTATTCTAGGGTGAATTTTTTTATACAGTTAATTTCAGTACCATGTGACACATTCACTCAGTGGATCATTCAATAGCATTTCTTGAGCACCTGTTTGTGCAAAGATAGGTGTTATTACAGTACAAAAATGAAGACATGGTCTCAGACTCTGAAGAATGTATAGCTAATAAGGGAGATAGACAGTGAACACAAATAGCTACAATACCAAGCAGGATGTGGTAAGTTTTTTAAGTGGTTTTAGATACTGGCTTTCATAGACAACAGAGAACACTTCCTTCTAGGTTAGAAAAGGATAAGTCATTTAATTTGCAAGTTTGATTACAGTATAAAAATAAGCTTATTGCTGTGACAGCCGTGGATCCCATGACAATGCTGGCATGGGTGTTACATGCTGGAGTGTGGTTTGTTACCTGTGTGAAAGATCAGGAAAGTGGAGCCTGCCATATATGACTCAGACATGTCTCCTGGTCCCTTTGTATCTTAGTTTCCTCATTTGAGAAAAAAAATGGATCTTAAGACAAATTTTTCAGAATTCATACTGAGCTTACCGCCAGCTAACCAGTAACTGTATCATGTTTTTACACATCGTTCTTTTTACACATATTCATCTTCTATTTCACTTACAATGTGTGTAAAAACTGCATTCCATGCCAGGCCTGCCTGAAATGTCCCAAAGCTCAGTTTTGTAATTAGATTGCAACCAAGATTTCTACAAAAAAACACACAAGAAAAAGAAGAAAAAAATTATTTTAGAACATTTATCCTTTGGCAGTGATTCTAATCTGTGTATGATGAAACATAACCTCAATACTTCTTCAGACACTAAAGAAATCTCCCTATGGAAGGTCCTTGTTTTTTTTTTAATATTTGTATATCAAGTATACTTCCATTCTATAAAAAAGAGAAAGATGCATTAGCAATTGACACCTTCTTGTTTTTTTCCTGATATCAGTGGTACTACAGAAAATATGAATAAAATAAATAAATAAAATAAAAATAAGCTTATTGCTCTAGTAACATGGTGGAACATAGTAGAAAGAGCTTCTCCTTTGAGGTCAGAGAAGCCTGATGCGACAGTGTTCTTTGATATACATTAACAATAGTATATTACAGCAGTGTAACAGTATTATAACTCCTTCTGCGTTCCCGGACCTGATTCCAATGTGTGTAAGTGTGTGGAAGAGGGTCTTCCCACACACACACCAACAAGCAATTCTCGAACACCAGCAGGGCTCAACTCAATTCTGATGCCATCCGCCCGCCCGGACGCAGCACCAGATTCCCCAGGTTAAAGGCCCCGTCCTACAGGACTGCCCTCCACCTCCCTCTCCAGACTCCCGATCACAAGACTCAGGCAGTTCCCTGTGCTGACCTACAGGCTACAGATTGGAGATTCCCACGACCTCCCTCTTAGGTTCGATTAATTTGCTGGAGTGGCTCACAGAACTTAGGAAAACACATACGTTTACCAGTTTAATAAAGGATGTCAGTTAACAGCCAGTTGAAGAGACACACAGGGCAAGGTCCCGAATAAAGAAGCGTCTGTTCTTGTAGAGCTGGGGCCTGGCTTGGGGGCACATGGAGGAGTCCTGGTTCCCCAAGCATGGAAGCTCTCTCCCAAGGAGAAGCAGGATCTGGAGAAGCAGGATCCAAAAGAGCGATAAGCTCTTCTCAGGGGTTTTTGTGAGGGTTTCACTGCATAGTCACGATTGACTAAATTATTGGCCATTGGTTGATTCAACCTCCTGCCCCCACCCTGGGGTGGGGTCCAAAAGTCTCTCATTAACATGACAAGACACCCATTTTCCCTTTAAGACTCAGTATCTTTAGGAACTGTGGATGAAAAACAAATATACCTGGGAAATATATATTTGGTCATATGCATGACCAAATATGTATTTCTTATGAGTCATTATACTGCACCTGAGTTCACATCCAGTATCTTGGAAATGTTACTTAGACTCTTCAGCTAACCTCCTCACCTGCAAAAGAACATAATATCTATGTTTTGGGTTGTTCGGCGGATTCGCAGAAGTGCACATACAGCTCCTAGAGCAGTTTCTTGCACATAGCAGGCATTCAGTAGTGGTAGTAATGTTCCTGGTTCTGTTCCTGATTCCAACATTCCTTGTGACCTGTGCCCTGCCTTCCTTGATCTCAGGAACATGGCAGGAGCTGCTTCAATGTGGCCACACTCAGCCTACTGAGGTTCCAGCCACCAGTTCTCAGTCATCCTTCTTCATCATCTTATGCAGCACTTTCTTCATATTTTGCTCTTGCGTGGTACATGAAACCTGAAAATTATGTGCATTTCTGTGAAAAAATCACTTATTGATCTCCACAAAAAAAAAGAAGATAACCTCAAGTTAATTTGTGTTTATACAATAGTATAGATCTGGTTATTTTGAAATAGTGTGAGTCTGGACGAAAGAAGTGAGTTTTCATTAGAATAACTGTTATCAGTATCAGTTATGGTTTGGGGTCTCCATTCTTCTCATTCCTGGACCAGTGTGAACCTGAGCTCATCTGTGGCTGGTATGCTGGAAACCATCAGGCCACAGAACTTGGGAACAGAATCCTCTGCTCTCCTCCCTCTCGTCTGCTCTCCCCATCTTTCCTGCCTCCTTTCTCCTCCTCCTTCTCTCTCCTACACTCTCTCTCTTTCAAAGCTACTGAAGTTTTCATTCACTTCCCTTAAGAACTAGGCCTTGCTCTAACCCTGTGCTGCTAAATAAGTAAGATGAGCTTAACATCTTATATAGGCGATAAGGCAGTCTGAGTAGATGTTCAAGAGAGTGGCTGTCTAGTGCCGATCTTATAGTCCTTAAGAGGTCTTCCTCATCTATAAGGGAAACCTGACAATGGTTTTTAAATGTTAAAGACTCATAAAATAGTCTTTATTTTATCCTGTACCTTCCTATTTCTCCAAAGGAAAAAAAAAAGTGTCTCATAGCCCAGTAGGTTCTAAGGAACAAGATGGCAAGAAAAAAATCTTGACAATTACTCTTGAATACCAAGGTCCTAAGGTTCAAATTGTCTGGCCCTCCAGGGGACAGACCCACATGGAGGAAGCCCCACACAGACAGCATTGCCATGAAGTTAGGGTGATCATATACCTTACCACTTCTCTTTTAACAATTAAGGGGATGCTATTAATAATCATTTATATTATTTAATTATAATAGTTATTAACCCAGGATTGTCCCAAGAAACAGGGGTGTACAGCCATTCTACCTAAAGGCAAGCAAGGATAAGAATAAGATTTGGAGGAGAGGTAGTGGTAGGTAAGGACATATGGACAAATACTTTTCTGCATTTAACAGACAGTGTTTGGTTAGATAAGTATATTTATAAAATCTGTCCACTGGGCTATAGCTTGATAGGACTTTGGTAAACTGTGTATTTAGAAACATACCTAATCTCACTTATCCTGCAAGCTCAGCAATATAGAACATAGCCTAGAAATGAGTCTCTCTGGGCAAAACATTAACATTCACATGCTGGAGAAGATACAAAAGAGAAGCTCCTCACACTTGCCCTCAATGCTGATTGAATCCTCCTTGAAATGCAATTCATTAACACATTTGGTTAACTAATGCTAGCCATAGTGCATAGAAGTAAAAAGTTGCATATCAGAAAACACAATGGGTCTGGCACCCTCAGGAGCAGCGGGAGACATGACAGCCTCATTATGAGAGCACAGACAGCCTGAAGAATCCCAAAGCATAATCTCGGTGGCCTGTAAACCTCTGGCCTCTGAATATGCCACTGTTCTACAGCACAGCACAGTAACTAATGTTCATCATTATGATCTTGAGTTATTGAGAAGTTACAGTTTAAGTAGAGAAGCAGTGTAATGACATAGAGAAAACAATGGAGCCAGAAAAACCTAGATTGTAGTCCTGATTCTGCCATTCACTAGCTTTGTGACCATGGGAAAGTTATTTAATCTCTCTAAACATCATTAGCATTAGCATCATTAGCATTAGCATCATCTGCAAAACAGAAGGAATACCTACCTAAGGATGATATTAATGATGAAGTGTGATCATGCTTTTAAAAGGTCCAGCACTGTGCTTGCCATATGGGAGCTGCTCAATCAGTGGAAGTTATTGTTCATAACCATAAAAAGTTCTGTATGTTCTATTTAAGAAGAACATTATCCTGAATGGCAAGAAACAGTGCAAGATTAGCACTACTGGGGGTCTCTCCTGATGGGGTGCTAACTGAGCCAGTATAGGACAGCAGATATCCTGGGTTGCTTAAGCACCAGGCATGGTCATGTATGCCAGAAGAATGCAAATAGTAGATCCTCATAGATTGGCATACCAGGAAGTAGTTGGAAGCATGATAGAAGGTGATATCTCAAGAGCTGGGTTCAGGAATTAGAATACTTCAGAGAATTCCAGAGTTAGAGTGTAGAGCCTGGTGGCAGACCATTTGGCCAGCATGCATGAAACTTATAAAAAATAAAAAGGATAGTTTTTTGTCATAAAATATTAGGCCTTGGACATTCTTAGAGTAAAAAATGTTTATAAATGGATTGCACTCCCTTGAGAAGTATTGAGTTTTCCATCAACAAAAGAGTATTCAAATATAACTTACAGCCTCTTGATATGGGCATTGATGTATGGATTTAAGCATTGTCTAGAAAGCTGAATTAAATCACCTTTTGATGGTCCTTTCAGAAACTAAAACAATTATTTAGAGGTTGATAAAAATGCAAAGTAAGATGCTATTGTAAATTGTTTTTTCTGAATATGAAATGGATGTAAGTTAACTGAAGAAATTCACAAAGTATCAAAAAATATATACAAGAGAAAATAATCATGATTCTATTGCTCCAAATATAACCATCATAAACAGTCTTTCTTCCACAGATTTTTTTCCAAAGTACATTTTTGCTTTGTTGTATTATAATTATTTTTGTGTCACCAAAATATGTTTTGAGCAGCATTTTAAAGTTGAAAAATATTACAATTTCTCAATACATCAAATTTGAGCTCCAAAGTCACATGTCTACATAGGAATCATGTCCTGACATTTACCAGCTGTATGACTTTGGGCAATTTACTAGCACCCCTGTGTTTGTTCCCTCATCTCTAAAATGTGAATAATATACTACCTACCTCATAGTTTTATTATAAGTATTAAATGAGTTAATGCATGTAAAATACGTAAAAGCATGTTTGGTATATAGTAAATGTTCAATAAATCTTAATTATTACTATTGTTACTCTTTTACCTAATATAAGTCATTTAGATTGCTTCCAACTTTTCATTATTACAAATAATTCTGTGATAAATATCACTGTAGAAAATTATATTCTTCACAATCCAAATTCTTCAGACATTAATTTTTTTTATTGAAGTCATCACCGATATACAATCTTATATTGGTTTCAAGTATACAACACAGTGTTTCAACAGTTACCCATATTATTAAATCCTTACCCCCACTAGTGCGGTTAATATCTGATAATATCTGTCAACATAGGAAGATGTTACAGAATCAATGACTATATTCTCCATGCTGCACTACTATCCCCATGACCAACTTATATTATGATTGAGAATTTTTATGCTCCTTTGTCCTCCTCACTCGCCCCACTTACCCACCACAGTCCCCACCCCCTTGGGAAACACAAGTCACTTCTCAGTGTCAATGAGTCTACTGCTATTTTGTTCATTCTGTTTTGCTTTGTTTTTATATTTTACAAATAAGTGAAATCATATGGTATCTGTCTTTATCTACCTGGTATTTCACTGAGCATAATATCCTCTAGTCCATCCATGTTACTTCAAATGGCAGGATTACTTTTTTATGGCTGAATAGTATTCCATAGTGTATATGTACCACATTTTCTTTATCCAGTCATCTATTGATGGACAGTTAGGTTGCTTCCATAACTTGGCTATTGTAAATAATGAGGCAATAAACTTAAGAGTGTATATAACTTTTTGAATCAGTAATTTTGTTTTCTTCAGGTAAATTCCTAGAAGTGGAATTACTAGGTCAAAGGGTGTTTCTGTTTTTAGAGTTTTCTGAAGAACCTCCATACTGCTTTCTACAGTGGCTGCACCAATTGACATTCCCATCAACAGTGTAGGAGGGTTCCCTTTTCTCTACATGCTCCCCCACACCTGTTATTTCTTATCTTTTGGATGGTGGTCATTCTAACTGGTATGAGGTGATATCTCATTCTGGTTTCATTTCCCTGGTGATTAGCAATGTGGAGCATCTTTTCATGTATCTGTTAGCCAACTGTATTTCTTCTTTGGAGAAATGTCTGGTCCTCTGCCCATTTTTCAGTTGGGTTATTTGTTTCTTTGGTGTGGAGGCATATATTTTGGATGTTAACCCCTTATCAAATTAATCATTTATGAATATATTCTCCCATACTGTAGGCTGCCTTTTTGTTCTACTGATGGTGTCCTTTGCTGTACAGAAGGTTTTTAGTTTGATGTAGTCCCATTTGTTCATTTTTTATTTTGTTTCCCTTGCCCAAGAAGATGTGCCCAAGAAGAAAAAGTTGCTCATGCTTATTATGTTCAAGAGATTTTTGCCTATGTTTTCTTCTAAAAGTTTTATGGTTTCATGGCTTACATTCAGGTCTTTGATCCATTTCGAGTTCACTTTTGTGTGTGGGGTTAGACAGTAATCCAGTTTCATTCTCTTGCACTTATCTGTCCAGTTTTCCCAATACTGGTTATTGAAGAGGTTCGGCCATTAATTTTTAAAATTTCCTTCAGCTGTTTACTTTAGTTATAAAGCAATGGATGAATATCTGGAACCACTGGCTTTGCCAATACTTTTTCAAAGGAAGAACAGCATCTATTTCTATTGTTTTCTTTCCTCTTTCTTTTCCTTGTGATATAATACACATGAAATTTACCACTACTGACATTTAGTATATTCACAATGTTTTGCAGTTTGCCGATATGTTTTCAGGCCATTTATTCCAAAGCTAGTCAGATATAATGCATACAGTGAAAGAAAGAAAAAGTAAACGATATTATGCTTAAAATATCTCTTTAAAAAAGGAGAAGTAACTTCCTCAATCTCAGATTTCATTAGAACACAATTGGGTTCAAGCACCAAAATACAACTACCAGCTAATCCTTTCTAGAGTGTAGATATTGTAGAAGATGGATATTGTAGAAGGCATTAGTGCTCTACTAATTCTTGTCCTGTACATTACAGATGAGGAGACTTAAAGTTTGTTGATGTAAAGTAATATGTCTACATTTACACATCTAAAAAGTGGCAGACATGGGACTTAAACAGGTCTACCTGATTTCCCAAGTTCCATGCTGTTCTACATATAATTGTGTAACACTATCCTAAGAGAAAAAGATTCTCTGAAAGTTATAGTAGAAATTCCAGTGATGATCTACACAGAGAATCACATGTCTACGCAGCAGGGAATCCAGTTTTTGCAACTTTTCTTAATGGTTGATACAGCTCTCAGCACATTTCATCCTCCTCTATTGCTGTCAGTTTACGTCCTGGCTATCTCAATGTCTCTGAAAGGGTTATTCTGAATGGATTAGGCATTAGGACTCCCAGTTCTATGCCAAAACACACACAAGCTTGTTGACTCAATAAGAAACTGCTTGCAGAGCTGCTTTACATAAACAAAAATCACAGATCTCAAAGCTATCTCTCTTCTTCTATCACAGTTTTTTTTTTATAACAAACATTCACAGACTATCAAGAAGAAAGGGAAAAAATGTTTTTCATAGGAAGAGTCACTGGAATTTAGTGATAGAAATTAGCAGTGGAAGGTAGACTTTTTGTGTTCATCATCTCTTTCTATCTGAAGCCTTTTTTTTTTCTCATATTCTTAAGTTTTCCACCATGCTTTATTTTTCACTTGCAATACAGGAATAATTAAAATCAGTGGCTCTGCAGCATATGAAATCATATTTATAGAGCCCTTTGATTTGAGAAGGGTTAGAAAGTCATGCATGCAGGTATGGATGCCCCAGCACTGTGCTAAAGCACATTTGAAGCAAAATGCTAATATTGAATAGGAACCAGCTGTCTTATGAACATGGTTCCCTCATCCAACCAGCCTTGAATGGATTAGTGTGTTGTGGCTGCTGAGTTCAATTTCCCTGACACTAATTCAGCTGGGCTGTAGGAATGTCTTGTAATTCACTAATATTGGAAGCCACTAAACTTCTGAATATATTCATATTAGGTAGGCTGTATATTCCTTACGTCTTAGCTTCTTTGTTCCTAACATTTTTATACAGAGGTCCTTTTCTGCTCTTACCTTACTTTCTTGCACCCCTTGCTCCCATTCTACCCATACTTTCTGAGGCAGTGTGCAGTTTTCCAGAGGTATTACTAGTCTTCTTCAAGGAGGAAGAAAAAGAGCTAGCAAATACCACAAACCTTAGGGGAAAAAGTCCTTCCTGGATGACAACTGACCACCCTCCTATTTAGTCTAAAGAGAAGTGATCAATTTTAAGTTACCTTTCAACTTTCCAGTGGGCTCAGAGTTCCCCACTCCTGTGTCATGCTCAGTGCTTCGGGGCGAGAATCATTGTGTGTACACAGAGCACAATACTTTTTTTCAGAATGATATTCCTCTGCCAGGACAAAATGAACACCATCAGCAGGAACAAGTTCACAAAACAATGACGTGCAAATTCACAATGAAATCCCCACTAGAATCTAGAATCTTCCAGGGCATTATAACAAAAAAAAACTAAGAGTTAACATTTCTCTTTCCTGGCTTCTCTTACCCCTACTCCATAGTGATATCAATATTCTATGTAACTTGAATGTTCCATAAGTTACAATATTTACACCATAGCACACTTGCTCAATGCTCCTTAAATGACTCCCCCAACATGCTTATTCCACCTATGGATTGTAGGATTCAATTTTCTAGGGTGGGACTACAGAATTTAAAAAATAAGCTTGTAGAATAGTTGAGTCAAACCAGTTGTTAAGAAAAAAAGCATTGAAACCTCTCCATCAGGCCTTTTAGAAAATATCTATCAAAATTATAAGTGCATGTACCTTTAATATAATCTAGCAATTTATTTTAATGACATATGTGTACAGAATGACATATATACAGCTATTCATGGCATTTTTGTAATAGTAAAATATTAAAAGTAATTTAAGTGTTCATTAATAAGAAATTATTTAATAAATTATAGTAGATCCATGCAGCAAAGATCCATACAGAAGCCATAAGAAAGAATGAAGAAGCTATATGAATTGATACAGAAAGCTCTACAGGAGCTATAAATTTACATTAGCTTTTAAATTATAAAAATATAAGTTATTTCTGGAAAACTACACAAAAAACTAATAATAACAACTATGAAGAGGGTAATTAGGTGGTCAAGAATGGGAGAGAAAACTTTCTATGTTTTGAATTTTGAACTATAGAAAATAGTCTAGTTAGATCAAAACAATTAATGTGGACAAGGCCCAAACATGCCACAAGAAAACTGCTGTAATATTCCTCTTATAAATGCTCTTAGACCCTAAGATTGTTTGAAAAAGTAAACAAATTAAGCAAAATCCCAATAAAAAAGGTTTTAATTATATAGTTTATATGTATATATATATACAAACAAAATGAAAGGCAACTTAATTTTTTGCCTTTCACATAGTTACAGTCAATACCACCTAGGCATCATTATTTATTTCTTCAATTAGGAGAGCAATAACCATTCTTCGTTCTCTTAAATATGTATTAAACCAACTACAAGGCACCAAGGATCCATTTGGATTCTGGGAATTCAGTTTTGAATAAGATAGACATGGTCTCTGGTCTCCTGGACAGTTCTGGTACTTTAGCTATTAAGGACAGAAAAAAGTTCCTTTTTTTAGCATGATAGACACAACACTCAATAGTTGCTTTCCCAGCTCAGTAAAATACTAAACATTCAAATGTAAAATGAAAACAGCTGGAGCAGCTGGGTACAATTTAACTTTACATGAAAAAAATCCTCAGACAGATTGCTTATTCTCTCCACACACAAGTACTCCTGTTCCCGGAGACTCAACGTGTGAGGACAGAGTAGGAGACACTCCCCTCTTCCTCAGGCATCTCTCTTCTTCCTGTACGTGTACACCTTCCTTAGCCCAGAAGGAGGACAACACAGGAGGAGTGCTTTTAATGAGGTTCCATAATTTATGGTTGGATTAAGTAACAGTTTGCTGCATATAAGCTGTTTGTGTGCTATGTGCTCTATTTTTCAAGAGTCTAGGAAACTTGTTGCTTAAAACTTGAGACAATGATTGCATGGTCCCTATTAGGGTTCATTAAGGTACTTGCTGCTTTTATTTGAGTTTAGACTTACAATCATAAATGTCCCCAAACTAACAAAGCATACTTCGGTGAAAGGTGACAGAGGGGATGGTTTTCAACAAAAGCAACAGCAGTAAAGGGAGAATAGGGAAAATCTGATGAGAGTGACTTCAGTGCCTCCTTTGCACATGAGACACATTATACTTCAGAGATAAAATGTTCTTCCAGCTACAGTTGGGAGGAGAGTAGTCCCCAAATGAGGGAATAAACAGAAGGCATGAAAGGCTAACTGGTGTACATTCCATTCACGCCTGAGTGCATTACAGGAAGGGGACATCAGTGAGGTTCCCTGCCTCGGAAATACCTGGACTATAAAGATGGAAGAACGGCATAACCACAAATAAGAATATGTTGAATAGCTGAATCGGTCCCATCATGGAGAGTTTGATAACGTGAATTTCTGTCTTTGCTTCCACGATTCTTTTTAACAGTTGCTGGACATACACATTTAGGCAGGCATGTACAAGATTCACAAGCAGTAAGGCTTCAGGAAAACAATGTATACTTTGCAAACCAAAATAGCTCTGGTGAATAAGAGAGGTCATTTTCTAAGGATTTTTTTGGGAAACTTCACTCAGGAAAGGAAACAGCCTCTAATATATTATTGCCTTTCTTTTGGCTACCAGAATAGTGGATATTTGAAGCAACTGTACGTCACCAACGTTTTACTCTAAGAATTTCAATCTGCCTCATAGCTTGTAAGACCACACACTTTCAAATGTCTAGCGTACACACAATAGAAATCATTCGTGAGTGCTGTACCTCATGCATTGAGGTAAGTGGGGGAGGAGCATGAATATGCTAACATGAGATGAACTGGTGAGAGCAAATTTACTGTTGAAAATTCTAACATCCCACAGAAATAGTCCTGTGTTGTCTATTTATCACCTATATGTTGGACACCATTTTTATTTATTAAAACTATATGGCCTTTTATATATTTGAGGAATAAATCCTCAAGATGCTGATGCAATTCTCTTACGGTAATAGCACACAAAGTGCTATCTCTTTTGGTTTATGGGGAAATTTAAGCTCTGTAAAGTGAAGAGAAATGAAACATAGGTCTTATATTGAATCATATTTCAATAAATTAATCTAACCAAAATGGTAAATTTTCATAAATCCTATTCATACTTGTTCCTTACCACATTTTGACTGCCCAAATAATTAAGAAACAGCAATAAGCAGTCTGTTTTTGATAAGTGTAAGCAATGTAAAAGTGGACCTGATGCATATTAGCATAAAATGTCAGTAAGATCTTTAAATATCAGTTCTTATTAACAGGAAGTATGATATAGATTATCTTTGGAATCACTTTCCAATTCTATATTTGGTGATTTTTAAGGAGTTGGTAATGATTTTAGGTTTGTAAATATGTAGCTACAAATGAAATTACTTGCAGAAAGAAAAAGTTATCTAAAGTTTTATAATTAGTAAGAGATTTAGGACCTTCTTAAACCACAAATTTTGTAGACTTCTAATCACCAGGTAAATTCTAGTAGTAGCAACTGATGGCCAGTACAAATGCATTTCAAATGAATAATTTTAAGTATCACTATCCATATTGTACTTGGTAGAGCAATTGATAGCAAATAAGATTATATTGCCTGGATTAAAAGAGGTTTTCAAAAAACCCTGACTTCATTAGCTATTCCTAAAATTCATGTCCTTGGTGTTCTGCACCCCACTGCTGCTCTCCCAGCACCTGCCTTCTCTTTCTTCTTTCATATTCTTCAGTCATCAAAATTTATGGAGCACCTGTTAAGCCCTAAAATCAGAGCAGCAAATAAGACAGGCAAAGATTTTGTAGCCCAGGTTAAATTGCCTTTGGGCTTTCATTAATTACCAGCTTCTTGTACCATTCTTAACTCATCAGGTTTGTAAAAGTGAAAATTTCCCTTTCTTTAAGCCTAGACTTAGTTGACTAAACATAAAGCTGAGCCCATAAAATAATTTCAGAGTCATGACAAGTGTGACCTTTCAGTCTGCTAGCTTCTTCCTTAGCCCATCCATCCCTGGTCAGGGTCACTTTTCACACTTTTTAAACTTCCTTTAGAATTCACTCCATCTTATATGTTGATCATTTGAATAGATTTATTCACTGCTTAATTTTTGCATACATAGTAGGATATATTAAGCTGTCGATTTAAAGCATATGTCTCAATGTCCTAATGAAAAAAAATTAGTAAATTATATGTTTTTTGGCAATAATACCTGAATTTTCACTCTTTATGTGGATGTTTTAATATGTACAAGATACCATACCTACATTTCTGGATATCAAAACAAAAAAACATAAAAAATCTACATAAAACTGCCACCAAAAAGATATTAAGAACAAACTATTATCTATCACCACTGTTACATAATAAAGGAATGAACATTTTAACATTTAAACATAGAAACATAATTTCAAGGTAAAGGATAGTCCTAATTTAAACTGGATTAATTTAATGGTGAAAAACTCACTATGTTGTCCTAATATTTCTAATTTTTCACAGATGGGTTAAAATTTAATCATGAACCACTACTTAGGAACCGTTAATATAAATAAATGCCAAGTGTAGACATACCAATTATTTTAGCAATTGCATTTGAAAGATATTTTGCTGCCTTTATTTTAACTTTCATATTAAATGAATTACTATTAGGCATTCCTGACCAACGTAACTATAAGTTCTTAAGACATATACAAAAAAATCTTACTTCTACTTCTAGGCGAGGTTTTAATAAAGCCATTTTAGAAGTGAAGGAATCTATTCTGTTCTTAGCAAGCAATTTCTAAGAGCTTCCAACACTTGTCAAGATAAACCTCTTGGGAGTTTTTCAGCTGTGTTAGAGAACTTTGAAGATCTTACACTTGTATCTAAGACCTCAAGTTAGGTCTGTAGGAGAGTAAAATATCTGCTACCTATTGAAAAGTTTGATTTGCATACACTCTCAAAGATGAATTACAGATGTAGAAATCATAAGTTACCACAAACATTTTCAGGCAGGGAGACAATATAACTTTTCCATTAATAATGAAAAAACCCTTTGACAGACAACTCCATAGCTGTGTCCCAGCTCCTCTCATGTGTGACTGGAGGCAGTTGCTGCAAGGAAATCCTCATTTCAGCCATATGTGAAAAGAGAGCATGATGCCTCCAAGTCTGACCTGATGCCATTCTCAGAAATTTTCATGCAACACAGTAAAGATAGAAATAGTTTCTGCCCCCATTTGAATTATTTCTGATTTATCTTCTAAATGTAAATAAAGGCTTACCTCCTAGTTTTCCAACAATAAAATTTAATTTGTAATAAAAGTGAAGTAATTTGATCTCATGGAATAAAGTTAAGAGAAGGTTGACTTTAATTTTGTTAGTTATTGAAGTTTAGAGACTATAGGATAATTTTTACTTAGAAAGGAATCATTTAATAATGCAGGTGCTATATCAGAAGCAAATGCTTACAATTATGTTATTTGTAAGTATAGATTTTTTCACCAATGACAGGCTTTTTAAAAAAGTGGCAAATAGACTACTTTGTATCAACATCCACATATCCCCAGAAAGATATACATAAAACTGTAAAGCTTCAAACAAACTGAATTGTATCTTTGTTTTCTAATTATAGGACAGAAGTTTGACACTGTGTTGTATTCTGAACTTCTGTTGCTGATAATTTAAAATAACAGGTGAAAATTTTTGGCAAATACTGTATATAATAAAAGGATTTTCTAATAATAATTTGTATTTGTATAATTCATGAGAGCTTAATTGAGAAAACAGAGATGTATTCTGTTTTTATTCATATATATTAGATATCTTACATTATATTACAGTAAGTATATATTTTGATTTACTCAATTCATGAAGTTCTTATATGAAATATTTTCCATCTCACCAAACAGTTGACCAGTATGGAAAAGGTATGCATATTCAATGAATCAATTATAAAATCTCAAACTCTGGGACTGGTCCCAGAACTCAGCATTCCAGCTTCTGTCTACATGTACACGATGTTTTAAATAAAATTTTCAATTTTCAACCAGTTTATTTGGCTTGATATAGATCCTGTTTTAACATTTGTAAAAGAAAATGTGCATAATTCAGAACCACCGGGATCCCATAGATATCCACCAATTCACATGGAGTATCCTTCCTTCAAATGTGTTTTTATTCAGGTCTGAGAAGTGGTACATGAGTGGAAGCTTGTGTTTATGAAAATGGCAAGGAGGAGGAAGGAAGGAAGGGTAATCCCCCAAGGAAGAAAGGCACCAGAACTAGAAGTGAATTTTATCTCTTATGTGTATAATCATTAAAAGATCTGCCTAACAGCAATGCAATGTCATTGTCCATTTGTTTCATTCAATCAATATGTATTAGGCAGTTACTGAAAATAAGACAACCATTAGGTACATAATGTTAATTTCACCTCAGAAAACAGGTGGATTCTCTTTCTTCCCATTTTCTCTTAGTAACCATAGAGGAGAAATTTGCCAGGTAGCATAGGGAAATTTTTTCCATCTTTCAAAAAAATGGAATGGATAACATATTCAAAATTTTTCTAAATAAGTGTATGGTGATAGAGACACAGTGAAAAGTCTCCTCCTACTTCTGCTCCAATACTCCTCATTACTATTAACTCCTTCAGCATGTAACCCCTGTTGTTATTTGCCTTCTGATGGACAGTTTGTTGTTTCTAAACTTTTACAAATACAACCAATAACAAAAAGACACAAAACTTTGTTTAAATGTCATTTCATACCTATGTATGTGCAAGTCCATTTATAGGAACAGTGTAATTTGTAATCTTGATAGATATTTCCAAATTGCCCTCTATAAGGGACATACACCAATGTATACTTTTACAGTGTGTAAGAATATCTTTTTCCCAACAGTCTTGCCAATATGTTGTCAGAATTAAGGATTTCATCAGTATGCTAAGTGAGAAATGGTATTTCATGGTAGCAGCAATTTGCATGTATGAAGAGTGAGGTTGAGCATCTTTCCATATGTTAAAGAGCCATTCGTTATTTCCTTTTCTGTGCAATGTGTTTGTATATTCCGTCCATTATTCTCTTGTATCTAGGAATTCTCTGCATGTTAAGGTGGTTACAAATATCTGTCTCTTGACATTATGGCTTTTTTGCCATGCAGAAGTGCTTTTAAAAAAAATTCAGTATTTCCCTTCTTGTATAATTTCTGAAGTCATTGTCAGAAATACTTTGCTCACTCTAATACTCAAAGGTTAAAAATAAGTTCTGACATGGAGATTTCTAAAACTGCATTACAGTCAGACTAGATTCAAATATCTATTATCTATCATCTATCCATCTATCCCTGGTATCTATATCTACATATCATTTATCTCTATCATCTATCTGTATATCTATTATCTCTATATATCATCTATTTATCTGTATCATTTATCTATGCCTACCATCCTATCTACCTATCTCTCTCTCCCCCATCTCCATCTCCCTCTCCCTCTCCGCACTTTCTTACTCTTCCTTCGCCTCTTTCTCAGGTAACTTCTTGGTCCTCCTAAGTACTGTTCTGAGTTCCTGTGAGAAGTTGCCCTATCCTAACTCATGAGCCCTTCTTCAAACTGAGAAAGTGCGAAGAGATGGGATCTGAGGAAGGGTATGTGAAATCAAGAAACAGTTGTCATTACAGCTGCCACCCCAGCACACGTGATGACAGGGGTAGAACGCCATTCCAGCATTGTTGTTCACCACTGTGCAGGGAGGAAAGCCACTTCCATTTAAGAATGTCTTTGATGAATTCGTAGAAATGATTAATTTGATTAAGTCTCAACCCCTGAGTACATGTCTTATTAATATTCTGCATTACAAAATGGGAAGTATGTATGAAGCACTTCTGCTGCATATTGAACAAAGGACGGTGGATACCTCACCTTCCTTTGAATTGCAATTAAGTTCCATTTTTCATGGAACACCATTTTTATTTGAAAGAACAATTGGCAACAAACTATGGTTTATTTAGACTTGACTATTCAGTATTTTCTCAAAAATAAGCAAAGTAAGTCACTAACCTCCAATGGAAAAAAATGACACTATTGTTGCTGATGATGAAATTTGAGCTTGTTTCAAGTGAAAATTAAAATTTTGGAAAACGTATCCACCACTGTGAGCTTCACAGTTTCCCAATACTTAAATATTTTTCTGTTGAGATCAGTGTTATAATTAAAAAATATGATTTTTTAATATTATATAAAGATACACATAACTCAATGAACCAATATTTTCCAAATGATCAGTGCATAGAATTGCAAAATTCATGCATAAGTAAAAGATTTATTAAAGTACAGGAAAATCCAGTGGATTTTAATGCAATGAACTATAAAAAATTCATTGATAATAGTTTCAGATTTCACTTGTGTGTATCATCATCAAAAGATCTGCCTAACAGCAATGCAATGTCATTGTCCATTTGTTTCATTCAATCAATATGTATTGGGCAGTTAGTGAAAATAAGACAACCATTAGGTACATAATGTTAATTTCACCTCAGAAAACAGGTGGATTCTCTTTCTTCCCATTTTCTCTTAGTAACCATAGAGGAGAAATAACCTTTAAGAAACTACCACCTTATTTCAACTATATCCAGCAAATTAAAAAAAATTTTTTGTAAGAATTAAAGGTAACACACACAATAAGGAAACTACCACTTGTCGAGCTTTGGTGCAATATCAAAGAAAAATATCCGCAGCTATCTGAAAAGTCTGTTGAAATACTCCTCACTTTTACAACTATATGTCTGTATGAAATTGGGTTTTCTAGACATACTTCAATCAAAACACCATTTCACAAAAGATGAATGCAGAAGCAAATATGAAAATCCAGCTGTCTTCTATTAAGTCAGACATTAAAGAGATTTGTGCACATGTAAAATGATGCCACTCTGTTCAATGAATGTTTGTTGCAAAATAAAATTATTTTAATTTTAGATGTTATTATATTAACATTTCATAGTTTTATTATTTCAAAATTATTAAATATTAAATTTTTATGTGTAATATGGTAAATGACAAAGGCTCTTTGGCATCCTCAATAATTTTATGAATATAAAGGTGTCCTGAGACCAAAATGTTTGAAAGTCACTGAAGTAAAGTTTATCTCTCAGATCACTGAAACTTCACATTAGTTATGAGGCCATATAAACACCCTGGATGTTTGCTAAGCACATAATTATAATTTTATTTCTGACTGGAATAATGTGAGTCTCTCTTATGAAAAAATAGGAGTAGAGAAGACACTCCAGAGATGCACAGAAAATTATTCTTTTTATTACAAAATAACATATGAGAAAGAGCCACTGTCATACAAGTTTAAAAACCACCTAAACATTTGGTTTGTAGTTGTTAGTTTTTGAACCTCAGATGAGCAAACAGCAGGGTGATCTAATTGTGGTCATAAGTTCTCAGTATGTTGTCATTGGCACACACAAGATCCCTTCTTTCACTTTATTTCCCTCTATCTTCAGTTACCACTCTCATTTCCCTTTTCTGAATACTCACCCAATTTAAAGAGATTGATATGTGTCTTTAAATATGTGTAGCATTATAAAATAGGTATAGTTGTAATACTATAATCACTGTATGGTGACAGATGGTAACCAGACTTAACATGGGGATCATTTTGCGATGTATAAAAAGATCAAATCACTGTGGTGTATACCTGAAACTAATAAGATATTGTATGTCAATTATACTTCAATAAAAAATAAAAAGAAGACAAAGCAGCAAGACTGAGCTAAATACCATGCTTCGTAGAGCAAACCTTCCTTACTGGAAATCATTAGCTTTTTTACTTCCTTTTTTAACATATCATAGTGTAAATTTTTTTTAAAGAATTATGTGTATTCTGTTTAAATAATTAGGATAGGTGCTATGACTCCCATGTTTTCTATTGTTTCTTTCATGATTATGGTTTTTGAATTTCTCCATGATCAATGAAGTCATTGCTTCTTACTGCTGCATAACACTTCATAGTATGCATCCACTATGTTTTAATGATTGGACACCTCAGATGCATCTAACTCTACCTCCATTAGTAATACTATAACATCTATGATCATGTTGCCAATCAAAATTGTTCTAGTTCTCTGGAAAAGTATACCCATGAGTGGGATTGCTATACATATAATTGCTTTCCAGAGTGATGGTGCATTTTATACCCCACCAGCAGTGCAAAAATCTCCACTACCCCTTGTGCTCTCCAGCAGTTGGTATTATCCATTTTTCTACCTGCTCCCATGCAAATACTTGTAAAGTGATAATTCATGGATGCTTTAATTTGCATTTCACTTCTTCATAATGAACTTCAACAACTCTTCATATATTTGTTATTCATTCAGACCTCTTCTGTGAACTACCCATTTACCCTCTTATGAATTTTCCCTTGGGTTTCCTTCATTTTCTGTTTGAGTTAAAGAATTCTTGCATATTTTGGATATTAACTCTTGCTGGTTATAAACACTGCAAACGTACTTTCCCAATCAAACACCTGTTTGTTAACTTTACCTATGATACACCACATTTAACAAAGTCCTTAATTTTCAATGTAGGCAAATTCAGCCACTCTTTTTTTACTTATAGTTGGTACTTTTTTTGTTTAAAAGGCTTTTCCCTTCCTCTTGGACACAAAGATTTTATTTCACATTTTCCTCTATTATCTTTGTAGATTTATCTCTTTATATTTAGATCTTTAACTTATCTGTAGCCAAGCTTTGTATAGATTAGAAGTCTCTATATCTCTCCATATAATGAGATAGTTATCCTGACACCATCTACTAAACAATCTGTCCTTCTTCAATTGCTTTGTGATATAAACTTTTATCATAAGAAATCCTTACATATACAGCAATCTCAATGCTGTTTCATTGGTCTAATTATAACAATATTGCTATAATAATATCATCAACATCATCATCACCATCGTCATTTATAGTATGTCTTGATATCTGATGAATGCGAATGACTACTGTATATTTGGGTCATCTTTTCTATGTACTTCTTTAGAAAGTTTGAGGCCTTCAGCCTTCATATGAATTTTAGAATTTGTTGTGTTCCTCAAAAATCCAGTTAGAAGTTTGGTTGGAATTTCATTTACTTTGCATGTGTACTAAAAGAAAATTGTTCACTACGTTAAGTCATACCAACCATGAAAACAGCCTCTCTCTTCATTTATTCAAGTCTTATTTATGGCCTTTCCTGTTTTTCTACTAAAGGAAACCAAAAAAGTAAAGATTTATATTTCTTAAAACAATGTCTTGTTTGTATTATTATAAGAAAAATTTGTCTAAAAGGAGTGCCTTTTTTACGTTGATTTATGTATTTCTATTGGTCTTGCTAAACTTTTGTTAGCACTCATAGTATATTGATTTAATTGGATTTTCTATATAGACAATCCTATCATCTGCTAATAACTGTTTCATCTCTTCCAATCCTAACATGCCATATGCCTTGATCCTACCTTAAAAGATAGGCAAGACTTTCAGTGGTAAGTTTGAGTGGTAGTGGAAATTGTAAACATCCTTTTCTTGTTCTTTGTTTTAATGGAAATGTTTCTAATTTATTCTAGTGAGTTTAGCATAAATTTTTTTGTAAATAATCCAGGAACTGTCATGAGGAATTTTCATGATGCTTCTAATATTCTGTAAATTTTATCATAAATTAGTTTAATACTTTATCACACAACTTTTATCAGAAATAGGATGCTTTTTGTGTCTCTTTAAATCATAGGATAATTCTTCTTTGGTCTCATATTAAAGTGAAGTACATTGATACTTTTTTCATATTAAACTATCCTTTCATTCTTAGGATAAATAATACTTTATCAATATGTAATGTTTATTAATAAACTGTTGAATTGGTTAATATAGTACTTAGGATTATTATACCTACATCCATAAGTGACATAAGTTTATGCTTTTCTTGTCTTGTATGTTCTTTATCTGTCTTATCTCTTCCTCATCCTTATATTGATTTGATGATCAAGATTATACAAGCTTTATAAAATTTGCTGGCCAACCGGGCAACTTCTCTTTTTTGTTATTTTGTTTTTCTTTTTCATTTTCTGGAGCTATTTACATAAAATATTACTGTTTATCCCTTGAAAATTTTGTAAAATCCCACTGGAAAACCATCTAAGCTAGGGGCTATTTTTGGTGGGGGTTTTAGATTCTTTTTCTTTAATCATTATACACTGATGTACTTTATACATTTTATAGTATATGAATTCATACGCTGTGCAGAAAATTACACATACCTTTATAAAACCAGAGAAGTAATACAATTATGTTTTTAAATTCACACAATGGAGTTTGTACCAACTATCTTCCATTTGCCCATCCAGACCCTTGCCCAACCTCAGGAGGCTGCCTTGTGTAGACATGCTCCTTGGACATAAAGCTTCTGACTTAGTTAGACCAATCTACAGGAAGAAACCCATGGAAGGAGAGTGTGGCCAGGCTATTTATTTTCCTAGTCTCCTTCCTGGGGGTCCTTCCGCCTTGGTACTTCCTTGAGTCACAGTCCTCACTCTACTACTCTTCCGAGTTCCAGAAATTGCTCCCTCTCCTTAGCCTTTTGGGCCTAGGGATGTTAGCAGCTCCTGCTAACTAACTAATCTTTGTGGTTTTCCAACACCTTGCCCACATGTTTGTAAATAATCTCTGTATTAAACCCTTCTTGATTATCCTAATTTGAATGTGCCATCTGTCCCCTCCTGGGATCATGACTGATACACTTTTGTATACTTATATGAAAGAAAACCTATCCCCCCTACGCCTCCAGATTAATAACTATAAGTAGTTTGTACTGGTGGTTATCATCGGGGAGGGGTTGGGGGAGAGGTTGAGGTGACTGAGTGGGACAAAGGACACAAAAATCTCAGTCATAATAGAAGTCAGCACGGGGATGGAAGTGCAGCATGAAGAATATAGTCAGTGATTCCATAACATCTTTCTCTGTTGATAGATAGTAACCACACTAGTGGGGGGTGAGGATTTAATAATACAGATAACTGTTGAGCCACTGTGTTGTATTCTTGAAACCAATATAATATTGTATATCAACATATGTCAACAAAAAAATACTATTAAAAACAAACAAACAAGGAATTTTGTGTGTATCCTTCTAAATACAGAACATATCTGTCAGATATATAACACCAAACCTATGTGAATAAAATATAGCCAATGTTTTTTAAATGAGAACCTCTTTTTAAGCAAGTATTTTTGGTTGTTACTGACCTCACCTCATTTTTTAAATTCCTTCCTTTTTTGTCCCTATAACCCTTCACAATTCTGGTACTCCTTACATCTTTTTGATAACACTCTATCTCAGTCCCTGCTTATCAGCTTATCTTCTCAAATCTAAGTGGCTAGATTTGGTCCATAGTTCTCACACCACCCTCTGTCTCTTTTAAGACTTTCCCTTGCAGAGCTTCAGTTATCATTACAATGCAAATTATTCCAAAATCTCTGTCTCTAGCCCTGACTTCTCTCCCAGGTTCCTTCATTTTCATTACTCTCTGATAATAACCAACTTGAACATACTAACAGCAATTCAAATACAACAGAACCAAAATCAAAGTCATATCTTTCTCACTAAACCAGTTCCTCCATCTGACTTTCTTCTTAGGTATTCCTAGTACCACCAATTTCCTTGTCTTCCTAGCTCAAAATTTTGGTGCTGTACTTGATTCCTTTTTATTGCTTTCCATCACTCCTACTTAGGACAAGTTTTAGCAGTTCCTATAGCTAGGATATTCATCCAGTATTCATCTACTTCTTTTGAGAGCCCAGCCAAACCCTAATATGATACTCCTACCCTAGAATCTCACAACTCTCCCATCTTAGCTCCCCCCACTAGTTTCCCTTCTCTCAGACCTAGTCATCCAACAGATAAAAGTCTAACTTACCTAAAAAAAGGCATTTCTATTTCCTGAATTAAAAAATAACTGCTCAGAGAGCAGAATACTAGTTGCCAGGGGCTAGGAGTAAGTATTAAACTGGGTATAATTATTCACTTATACAATATTAATAAGGTATATATAAATTGTATATTAAATAATTTATATTGAGCAATACTGAATGGTATTCTTTAAAATTTGCTGAGTTGATGTATCTCATGATAAATATTCTTACCACATAAAAATAAAAAGCAAGAGGAAACATTTGGAGATGATGGATATTTTCATAGCATATATTGTTGTGATGGTTTTATGTGTGTATGTTTATCCCCTAACTTACCTTTTTGTATATATTGCATATGTACAGCTTTTTCTATTTCAATTATACCTAAATAAATTTGTTTAAGTTTTCTTAAATAACTGCTCAGTATTCCCTGAATTTAAGACTGAATTTTATGGTTTGTATCCAAAGGTCTCTACTATATATACTTAACCTATTTAAGCCTTTATCCCAATACGTCCATCCTCCTCCAGTTATGAAGCCTTAGCATATGCCATTTTTTCTCCTCCTAAATGCTTCCTCACATCTCTGCTGGCTTAAATTCTCCAAGATCCAGCTCAAACCCTACTTTCCTAATGTGCCTCCCTTGAGACATTAATCATATTATATGCATACTGTCATCTTGTCCACCAGATTAAAAGGCCCCTGAGGGCAAGGACTATTTCTTGTTCATTTTTGTTGCCCTCACAGCAACTACATAACCTTTTTCACAAAACTGGTAGTCAGTAAATACAGATTGAATAAATTAATCAATGCAAACAAATCATAAGAAAGTTTCAAATTTTCTTTCCTTTAATAAAGACTTAGAAACCATTTGCCTATTGGTTGTTTTAAAAGCTTTTCTTTTTCTTTTTAAATGCATGTACACCTATACTCTGTATAAGTTGTTTGTTTCAGACTTTTAAAAGATTGCAAATACTATAAAATACATACAGCAGACAATCCAATGCAAGATATGATTGATCACAACATGACCCAAAATTGTAAGATCTCTAATGAAAAGTAATTGTGACTTTGACACAGGCCAATCTTTCTTTAGAGAAAGTAGAATAAAAGTTCTCATTCTGTTGAACCTTTAAGTGAAATACTTTCTTTTTAGCAACACCACTATCCAAATGTAATTGAACAGAAGTATCTTCGTTGTGTTATTGTAAATATTCAGTGCAAAAAATAAATATGGTACTTCTGGCTGTCAGGAATTGAATGTATTGAGTGACCAGTTCATCTTAAAAGCTCAACTATGTACTGTTATATAGTGTGTGAAATAAAAGAATAACTTATAGTTTCAAAGACAGAGTGACTCAGATGGGTGAATAAATCTGTTTACTACTTCAGTTTGAAGAAAAGATTGAACATCTTCCTTCCTTCATTCCTTCCTAAACATATCCTTTGTCCCAGTGATAATAGGCACTGGGACTACCAAGTAGGAAAAAGACATGAACCCTTCTTTAAGGAAGAGAGAGGATTATAAACAGATGATGAGAAAATAATTGAAATATAATTTGTGCCTATATAGTTTATAGGGAGAGCAGTAGCACAGAAAAAGAAAAAGTGGTTGTTACAGTTTCATCCCTGAAAGCCTTTGCTAATCTAGTTTTCTATAATGTACTATAAAATATCACCTGCTGGACAAAATCAGGATAAAAGAACATACTATAGACTTAAATATTTGAATAATTTATAATGGCTGCTTTGCTTAGAAAACTTCAATTCATTCTGGCAATATGATGAGATCACTAGTCACAAAGTTGAAAAAAAAGCATACAGCATTGCAGAGCCTGAAAAGAACATACAATTGTAAGTATTTAAAACCAATTGCTAGTCCTCACTATTTTCTGTCATCAGGAGGGAAAATGCTTATTTACTTCAAATTGTAACAGTATATTTACCTTAAATTTATTTTCTCTGAGGTAAACAAATTAATTCCAAGCAAGGTCACAAAGGATTCTTTCTCAAAACACACATCTAATTAATTGATTATTTGCTTGGCTTTCTCCTCACTAGATCATGCTTCTTCTAGGACAAAGATTATTTCCTGTTCATCTTTACATCTAATGCCTAAGCACAATCACTGGCACATAGTAGATAACAAATATTTGTTAAATGAAAATGTAAATACAGACCTTTAGAACCTTACCAGCTCTCAATATTCAAGTTTTCCAATGCTCATCATTTGCATCTTTTTCTTACCCTCATTCTACTAATAAGAACAAGGAGATGGGGAGGATTTCCTAACAGCTTAATACATAGCATACCAATGTTTCAACAAACTGAAGCCTCAAGACTTACCAGGGAATTTTAGTTCTAAAAAAAAAAGAAAAGAAAGAAAAGGAAGGGAAGGAACCTTGTACTTATATTTCACCTCAAAACTGTACACTTCCTGAAAATGTTCCTCTTGTTAGATGTCTATGGGATACCTTGAGCAAATAGAAAAATGCAAACATAGCCTTAAACTTCACTTGCAGTGATTGTATTTATTATTTTTATTTTTATCTTCTGTGGGCTGTAGTTGCTATGAATGGCTTGGAACATGCAAAATACGCTAACAAGAAACACAGCCTATACCTGAAGAGTTAGCAGCTGAAAGGCACAAAGTGGTACAATGGATTTAAAAGCCTCTTGAAGAACAGCCTTTTGCTGCACAGATGACAGGCAAGACAGTATGTGGCAGGAAAAGAGTTGGGGAAACTGCTTTAAAAACCTATTAACTAGGAATGTGAAAATGCAGGAAACAATTGGGAAAGGATGGAGGTGCTCACTGCTTAAAAGGCTTTAAAATATGACCATATTTTTGTTGGCTTTTTGCCTGCAACTTAAAATGAGGATGGTGTACTGAATGGCTAGCTGGCTGTTGAAGGTGCAATGAATGGAAGCTAGGCTAGGAAGTCAAGGCTGAATTTTGAGATGCTGCTCTGGACGACATGCCACTATTAAGACAACTCTTGGCAATGATAGTGAAGTAAACACAAAACTCAGTCAGCCTGCTCAATCACCCTTTCATTCTTGTGTTTTTCTTGATCTCATAAATATTTGGCTATGCAGTCTTTGCTGAAGATATTAAGGAGTTAATAAATTAGCCCAACAGTCAGGAATCACGAAATGCCACAGAACTTAGAATTGAACAGCTGACAGCAGATTCTGCAGGTGCAAGATGGGAATCAGTTCTGCATTTTTTATGTAGCACAATTTTCTCTGTCTGGTCTGTGGCCTGATTTTCTGGTCCCTTCAGGATAAGCTGAGTTAAAAGGGGGAGAATTTCAGAGGGTCTTGCTCTATAATCCTAAGAACTCTAACCTTTAAAAAGGAAGCAATCCCCTTCTATGTTTAGACTGGTAATATTACTTATTGTAAGACTTCAGTTTCATGTTAGGAAAGAAAAATACTCTAGATGCCATCCTACTTAAGTCAGAAATGGTGGATTGAACAGCACAGCACAATTAATCAGCCTCCTGCGATTGGATGTCAAGGGGTGAGCCTGCATGTGTGTGTGCGTGTGTGTGTGTGTTTGTGTGCGTGTATGTGTCTGAGGAAAAAGAGGACACTACTTGCACTGAATATGTAAGTACCATAGCAGATAGTAAGGTCATAACAGTAGGGGAAAGGAGAGAAATGGACTGCATTTAAGTGCATATTTCTAATGAACCACTTTATCATATTCTTCTAATCCTTCCATTTGCTGGTAATGGACATTCAAGGCTAAACTCCAAATCTTTTTGACTTATAGTGGTAAAAATACTTAAAAGTATTCAGTATGATCCTTTGACTAACAAAACATTCTAGTGTTTCTTCTGTAAAGGGTTTTTGGCTTGCATTGCAAAAGAGAGAGTGACTGATCAGATTAATAGGAAAATTAATTTGATTTTTCTTTACACTAGTGAATATGGCCTGTACATCCAAAGCCTTTTGACCAAACACTATTTTGACATATGTATTTGGAATAAGGATAGAAAAATTCAGAGATCTAAGACTTTTACTAGACAGACTCCAGGAAGGATAGATAAATGCCTTCAATTATCAACAATCAAAATGGAAGCTAGTGCCTACTATTAAATCTCATTTTGGATCTGCTCTTTCTCTAAGGCCCTCAATTCCTAGATGTCTCCTTCTAAAACAGAGGATCCTGTGACTTAGACATGAAAGATAAGCTACTTTCAGGAAAGCTGGCCTTAGAAAGCTCTGGAAAAGTCTTCCCAATCCAAACATTTTGTGGGGGTCTAAATTTCTGCCATTAGAAATTTTAATATTGAGAGTAAGTCTTCGTCTCTTAATGACAAATTCAGTTTCAAAACACAGCAAAATTAAGAAGACACAAAAACCCAAAACTATGTGTGCTATAAATATAATTTTTAAATATCTGTGGGCCAAAGACCAGAAAGAAATATAGAAAACTTAAGTTGGTGTTAAGGTGGTAGTATTATAGATTACATTTTCCTTTTAAAATTTCTCTTTAATGGGCTCGTAATAAACATCAGTAAGGAGGGAAAAAAATTAATATTGCTTTCAAAGACTCTAATTCTGTTTGACCACTGTATCTCTCTAGCTACTGAAACATAAAAAATAAAAATAAATTTTTAAATAAAAAATAAAACTACTCTCAGATATATGTATAAATACAACTAAATTTAGGGAGGAAGACATAAAACTCAGCAAATATTCATTTTCAAGTGAATGTGTATTTGTTATGGGAAAAACACTGTGCTGGGTGATACAGAGGCTACAAAAATGACTAAGATCTGTGCCCTGCCCACCTTCAAAGAGCTTTTAGCATAAAGCTAGTAACTTTGAAGAAAGAACACATTGTTATTATCAGTCATTACTACATGATGAATGATTTTGGTGACTCTATTTATAGCCATTTGTTTCAGATTTTGAAAAGGGAAAGGATGGGGCAAGCCTGGGACACTACCTAGGGAAGATGAGCCTGGATTAAGATACTTAATGAAGAAAGATGAGGGCAGTGGGCACAAGTGGGGAGAGGCGATAGCATGAAAAAGGGAAGAGAGCATGCTGACTGCAAACTGTGTGTCAGAGGGCTTATCAGAGCTGGCTCTGACTTCTAAGAAATAATTTTCAACATATAAAATGAACCCTAACAAAGTATTATTGCTATCAATCAAGGAATGCCAAGTAATCAATGAAGAATATTTATAGACAAATGTGCCTTCAAATTCACAATAAAATGCTGAAATAGTATTATTCCTTATGTCACCACTGTAGTGAAGATTGTTTTAGTCCAATCATTTTTGAAGTTTAATATCTGATGTCACAGATATCCTTGTTCTGCTATTCTGTTCCAAACATTTAAAACCAGATATAAAGAATAATATCCTTAGGGAGATGAATCCATTGTTAAAAATAAAGTATTTTCAGGATGCTTGGGACATGGGTTGCTCTTTTTTCTCCCTTTTCTAGATGTCAGACTAGAATGGTTTTCCCTTGCTGGTAAAGAAATATGGCATTGAGAATGATCAAATGAATCCACTTCAACAGATTTCAAACTGATACTTCTATGCTATTATTTTTAATTGTTTATCTTTCCAAGACTCATTTATTACAGCTGATCACTGTCTTTATGAAGTGCTAAGACTCAATATCCATTTGGTCCCTAATATTGCACTTGATGATCAGAATAATCTTTTGCTTCTCCCCACAATCCCCATAGCATTATTCTCTGTTGGTATCTATCACATTTTTCTTTTTCTTTAGTCTCTTGCTTTCATTTTTAATCCTTTTGGGTCCAGTTGTCTGCCTTTTACATCCATATTTTCTTCCTCCCTAGCTTTCTCATTTGACCCTTTCTAGACATTGAGAGTACGAACTTTGACATTTATGACTTTTATTTTTTTGCCATCATGGCCTCCCATTAATAAAATTTTCCTCCTCCACAAGATTGTTCTAAGAAAGCATGTTAAAAATCCACAACTATTGCCCCAAGATTCATTTCATTTACTTCTTCACATGTGTTAAATCAAGTGTGTTCAAGAATATGATTTCCTACTCTATTCCTATTCAGTATTTTCTGAGTCTCTTTTATTATACCTTCTTATTGCAATGGGGAAAGTTTAGCTATCTGTGGTCTAGTCTGAACTGTACATGGGACAGTGATAATGACCTTCTGACCCTACAGTTCTTTCTGGCTGTGAGTAGAATTGATAGCACTTTTTCAATTTCTCCCTTGTCTTTCCTTGAACATACTGGAATTACACCCTCTGACAAAGGTAACATCCCTTTTGTAGTGGAAACAAAAGGAGTGTGTAATGAATTGGTTAAGATTACATTGCATGTTTAGATGATGAAATCCAGCTGCAGCTCACTTCCTTTATTTCCTCTAGCTGGGCCTGGTCTTTCAATAAGACATTATTGACTGGCATCTTCCCCAGAACAGGTGCTTTGGAATATAGTCTTGCTGCTTCAAATTCTTTAGACTGAAAAACAACTATAGTATAGGTCAAGGGAATCAGATATGAGAATAATGCCCAGTATCTTAGGAAGAGCACTGTAGATGATCCGTATCCAGGTGGCCCTAAAAGAGTGAAGATTCCTTGGATTTATGTGATGTGCTAACCCCTTTGAAATTAACTTTAGTTACTAAAATGCCGGATGTGAATTATGGTTTCATATGCCATTTCTTTGCAAAATTCTAAGACTGAGAGGAGCAAGGAGAGGGGAGGAAAGCAATTTTTTATAACCCATCACTTCAAATTTTGCTATACTGACATTATAAAATGAATGTTTAATCTTTATGAATATGAAATTGATTAACACCACAATTGTGTGGTATTAACAAACCCTATCTTTTTATTATAAAACATATCTTTGGTTGCTCTGAATAGCAAAGTATTGGCCTCTTTCTACCTTTCCCCCTATTTTACTTGTACTTCTGTCTTTAGTTTGTTAAAAAGTACTTAGAATTTTTGCTTTTTAAAATGGCAGAATACCCCATATTGGCTACAGAAAATATTTAAAACGTGTGTTTTTCAAAGAATGATCAGATCATTCATTCATCTTTTAGAGAAAAATGATTATATTCATCACAGTTATTTTTGCCAAGGACTGTAACACTAATTTTACTCTTTCTAAAAATTAAAATATCAAACAGTTTATATAAGGTGTTGATAATTACCTATATTATTGTACTGCTGTGACAGATGTTGGCAAAAAAGCCTAAAATGCCTACAGCTGTGCACTCCATGACATCTAGTTTATACTCAGACAGAAGGCTAACAGATGTTCTGAACTGTCACTTTGCCTAAATGTTTTTTAAAGTCTAAGGACCTGCTTTATAATTCACCAGGGTCTGGTTTGGTTTCACAGAGGTCCTCAGAATTCCCATCTGTGACAATTAACGTTAAAGACATTGATAAATTAACCCTTGTGTTTTCCCTCTTCTTTAAGAGACATCAGTTTTAAATGGATTATGGTTTATAAAAGCTGTTCTTATATACATCCTAGTTATGAAATTTTTTCCTTAACACAGATAACATTGGGCTACCAGAACTCACAGGGATTTGTTTTGAGCTAGGTAGACCCAGAAAAGTACATACTCTTTACTTTTGACTAAATTTTATGCACCATGGAAGTAAAATGTTAACAATTTCCAGTGACAGTCATATTTTTCTAGTGAATAAAAAAGTGTTTTGTTATTATTTTTATTCAGTATTTAATAACTCTGCTCATAACAACTATTAATTGTGCAACCTACTAGGATAGTTGAAGAGCAAAATAAATAGTATGCACAAAGCATACAGTACATCTCCCACCTAACACCCTAGTACTTCCTCTTCTCAAACATGCCTTCAGATCCTTCATACAGAATTACTGCCCCATGCCGAGGCCATCAGTGCCTTTTTGCTATTGTTCTTAATTTTAACAAGTTGGATTCCTGTAGTACACTTCTTAATAGTATAAACATTCTGTTAACAATCAGGTGTTTGGCCTATCCTGTTTCCCCTCCATTCTGAATAGAAATATAACTCCAAATAGTACATCTTTCTGGGTTTGTTTCTAAATTAGTCCCCACACTTAATTATGAGGATGAGAGGGATGCCTTATTCCTCTTTGTTATAGGCTAAGCTCTCAGTAATCCCAAACAAAAGAGCCAGTTCTGGAAGATATAGGATTTGCTAGCGGGATTATGGTCTCATAGATAATGATGTGCAGTCAGCAGAAGCAAAGCTTTATTTTAATTCAAATAAGCTGGTAAACAAACCACTGACAAGTCTGCTGGTGAGAGTAACTGGCTGCTGTTGCCACATTGGCAGCTACATTACAGAAAATCTATTATACCCTGTTCACCATATGTTTAATTTAATACAAGATACAAATTAAACTATCCACAGTGCCTATTAAAATAACAACACTTTTTTATATTTGAATGTCTTAAAATAATTCCTACTGACCTTTTAAAGGGTGGTTTTGATATAGGTGATTATCTGGGGGGGGAAAGGTAGTTAATAGAAGGAAAAAAAATGAATTGCCTTTCTGAGAAAATAAAAATATAAATGTTCACTGGTTTGCAGTTGTTAATAAGGTTAATTAGCAGTCATGTATTCTGTTATTACTGTATTTCCATCCCACCCTTTTGGATTCTGAGGCTGTAGTTTTAAGAATGATACTGAGTTTAACACATCCTCCTGAAATCATTACCTTGATCAAGCCAGTTTATTGGTAGCCTTAAACCTGATGCCAGTTGAAACATATTCAAAAAATTGAGTTTAAACTCTAGGTCCAATGTTGGTGTGGCACAGGAAAAATACATAGATAAATACTATCCCTGCCCCAAGTCAATCTCTTCATAGCCAAAATATTCTAAGGAAAACCAGAATTAAGAGGCTGCTTTCCAGAGAAAAGGAGAGAAGAAGAAGACAAGACCACACACTGTTCACAACCAATTTCCTCCTGTACCCACAATATTCAGTAATCAATGATGCTTGCCTGAGTCCATTTGGACTCAATCCACTGGACTCTAAAGACCAGGCTGGATTTTAGAATTATACAGCTAGATTCGAAATCCAGCTCTACTGTTTCCCAGCTGTGTGACCACAGATATTTAACACAGCTGGATCTTCCCTTATTCAGTTAAAGGGGGTGGGGGGCATAATAATTCGAATTATATAGGATTATTATGAGAATTAGATCATATAAAGTATCTGGTACATAAAAGATGCTCATTAAAGGTTAGTTCCTTTCCTCTTTTTACCTTCAAACAAATAGAATGTTACTCTTTAAGGCTAAAAGGGGAATCTTCAGAGGAAGGATTGGAAGGGGAGGTGTAAATAGAAATTCTCCCTAGAATCAGTTTTCTTGGTTTATTAACTTCTTTCCACAGGCACACCCCTAAATGGTATGTTCCTTTTCTCCCCTAAGTCACCACAATATTCTCTTCTCTTTAATGTATCAGTCAGCCACCCAGACCAACTGTCTATTCTTGGGCCTCTGAAATAGAGAAACAAAAAATAAAACCACATTTTGGGTACCTTTTCAAACTTTTAAGTACGTACAACTTTTGCACTCAGTCTGTAAGTGTATTTATGGGTGTGCTATGTGAATTCTGGTGGGAATACAAGCCTCTCGAAACCAACTGTGTACTGATAGTTACAATATTGTATAGGTGTACATTTGGAAAATATCCTCTGTTTAGGTTAATCTTGAAGTCCAGTAGATAACAATACTTTATCCAAAACACAAGTTATCTTAGATTGATGCAAGAAGCAATTTTGAGAGCATGGTACTGGTAAGGAGGAACACAAATATTCCATGGTCCCTTCCCCCTCACTCCACTACCCTACTACTCAGAGACTAGAGACATTTCCATTTACTGAAATTCTAAAATATTGACAGAGTAAAAAATCAGAGGGGGAAGGGGATAGATTATCACAAAATGTGGGGCATATCTGAAGTGTTTAACATTTTAAAATTAATACTGCTAATATATAAACACAAAACATGTGATTGCATGTGTAACTTCATTTTATATACAGCAAAACTTAAAAGAAGCCATTGATGAATGCCCCATAGGCCTTGCTGCTACCCTCCAACTTTGCTCGTAGTTAGAAAAGCACACCCTTTTCTAGCCCCTGATATCAGTCTTAGCATGAAACAAAGACTGAGGGACTCTCGGAGAGTTCCAGAAGTTTGAACATGGGTGGGAAGGTAGATCATGCTGGGAATTTGGCCACCAAGAAAGCCTAAACTCCCACCTAGGCCCGTCGGCTTTCCAAGTGGGGCTGGCTGACCTGCGAGCCAGCAGCCATCCCCTGAGAGCGCGTGTGCGCGCGGCCTGGTGGGCCTGCTGCCCCATCTCTGAACCCTTCCAGCCGACGGGAAGAACGCACGCCTCCCGGCGCTCCCCGCGCTCTCCCAGGCGCGCGATTCCCCACGCAGCGGCCCCCCAGGGAACAGCCCAAACTGGCCACACTGTGCGGAACCAGCGGCTCCCGGTTACTTCGACGTCTGTGTCCAGAGTCAAGAGATCGTTCCCGCCCGCCCACGCCTCGGAGCCGCCCAGGGGCCCGCGAAGGCGCGTGGGGAAGCGTGGTCTGGAAAGCCGGAGCCTGCAGGGGGCCCGAGCCCCTAGGCTTCGACTCCCGCGGCCGGCGCCGCCCGGCCCGCAATGCAGGGGCCTCAGCGGTTCCTCTTGGCGCCGGGCCGTGCAGGCCTCGCGCGGGCTGGAGCCCGAGCTGCCCTGGGACGTGGGCGCGGAGAGCGCGGGAAACCCGGCAGCGCGCGAGGGCCGGAGGGCGGGTGCGGGAACGGCTCCTCCGCGGCCCGGGAACCAGCCGGGCCGGCCGGGCCTCCGCCCTCGGACGCGAGCGGACCCGGATAGGGCGGACCCGTCCCGCAGGGCCCGGAATTCCACCCTGCCAGCCCGGCCTGAGAAGACTCGCTCGTGCTCCGGCCGCTGGGTTGCGGCTGGGTACCCCCGGCCCAGGGAAGGATGGGGGTGCAGGCTCTGATTACAAGTTTATTCCAGAGGCTTTGAAAAACAAGGTTTCCAGGCTCTTCACGCGCGCGCGCGCACTCTCGGGTTAGAGTTTAGAATCTGAAGAGTTTGAATTTAAACCTCACCTCCCCGGGTCGTGTCCCGCAGAGGAGCCGCGCTTCCCCGTCACCTCGAAGTGTGCACCAAGTGGCGGGGTTGCGTGATGCTGTTTTGTCTAAGTGAATAACTGGATCGTGTTGGGCGACTCGAGGGGCGCAACATGGCCACAGTCCCGTGATGAATTTACTAGCGCTCGTAGCTCCAAGCGTCCGCCGCTGGGGAAGCAGTCGCCCCTCCGGAGCAGGCGCGGGCCGCTCCTGCCGGAGCCCGGCCGGGCAGCTGGGCGGCGGGAGGGGCGGGAGACGCCTGCTGCGCGGCAGCTCTCCGCGCGCGCCCGACCCCAGAGGCGTCCCCAGCACCCGGAGAGCCCGTGCCCAGGGGCCGCGACCGGGGGTCCCCAGCCGGGCCGAGGGTCGGAGCCGAGCCGTCCGGGTCCGATGTATCTCCCTGGGGAGAGAGCAGAGCGGCCAGTTAGTGAATGATTGATTGATTGCCTACGGAGAGAGAAGCTACAGCTTTCACTGTAGCTGACGGCGAAAGCATGGCACTGCCATCTCTGCGAAACCCGTGATTTGTATGGTCACTGGTTCTCTGGAACACCCAGACCGTGATCGCGCGTAGTCTTCCCTTATAAGCAGCATTCGCCCATTTAAAACCAGGTCCCGGGTGCCTCTCTGTCTAACGCCCTCTTCATTAGTCCGCTTAAATCCACCTTTTTTATCCCCTCTCTACGTTTTCTTTCCCTTCCTCCTTCTTCCTTCCTCCCTCCGTCCCTTCGTTCTTGAATCTGAGGCGTGCGTGAAGCCACTCACTACCCAGAATACCAGTCTAGGAGTGAGGGGTAAAGCTTGCGCTTGTAGGATTGGAAGAGCTCAGTGTGCCCCCAAAGCACTTTTTGAACAGTGAGGTTTCCAATTCAGAGCCACCTACAAACTCTCATAAATCGGTTCACAGGGATTCCCCAACCCTGTCAGAAAGGCGTTTCTGTAATTTAGAATCCTTTTGGTGGTGTGCCTGTACTCCAAGGTGAAAGGAGCTGACCAGTTAGCTTAGTTTCTGGATACAAAAAGACTATTTTAAAAGCAGTTTTCCAGTTGTAGAGTACTGTTTTCTTGATTCCTTCACCTTCCAAGGCAGATTCTCACTTTGGCCCTTTACAGTAACACCTTCCACGTTTTGTTTTTTGTTTTTTTTTTTTTACTTAAAGGTTGACGTCTTACCCCATGTCACATAAAAAATGTCATTGCATTGCAGCTTTTGAGGTAACTTTTGAGGATCCTTCCAAAAGAGAATAAAACCAACTGAGATTTTAAACTTCCTTATGGCTGGGATTGAAAAGATTCAATTGATAAAATGTGCCAAGTTTATTCACCTTTTGTCACCTTAGGTTACTCATCCATGCCTTTCTATCTTACAGACTTAGACAGTGTGTAAAACCCTATAAAGTTAGCCCAAATTCCTCTCTTAGTAGCTAGATGACAGCAGTTCAAATATTTTCAGTTCATTATAGTAGGGAAAGTAGCTCTTTTGTCAGGTTGAGGCACCCTCTGTAAGTTTTAATATTCAGAAAAACATTATGGCAAGGGAAGCAAGACGAGATCATTCCATTATTTCAGTGAACTACTTTTTTAGTGCAAAGTTATGAAACACTGGATTAAACATTTTACATTTGCTCTCTCCCACTCCACCTTTAGTTGAAAGTATCTCTACTACTGACTTTCAGTTTTACATAATGCCCCCCAGCTTTCCCACAATGTCAAAAGTAACAAATACACACTCCTTAGCCTGTCTTATTATCTTATTAACTCTCACTCTTGATTTACACTCTTCATTCTCCCCTCCCCCAATACACTCTTAGACAAGCACATTTTTTCTTCATCCAGAGAGGGTTGGGATATGTATAACTTTTTTAGTATTGTTCTGACTTTCATTCTTTTCTAACCGATACTCAGGTGTTCACCCAGAGATGTAAAAT
The DNA here is from genome assembly GCF_040802235.1 of Manis javanica. NCBI lineage: Eukaryota > Metazoa > Chordata > Mammalia > Pholidota > Manidae > Manis > Manis javanica. The sequence goes on along the minus strand of NC_133158.1, from coordinate 124,905,435 downwards.
GCATTATTGAGGAACAGCCATGTGAAAATTTAATTTTCTGTTTGTTGTATTTGTTTTTCAAGTTTCATAGGAAAGGCTTTAATTGGTGACTAAGTACTAGTCCCAGGAATCCCTTAATAGATGACTTCCAGGCCAGTTTTAAGCCAATAACATCATTGTTTCCAAAAAGAAAAGTAGAAACTAGGACTGCTTTTGTCAAGGGATGTTTGACATCCCTTGGATGTTTATCTTTTATTTTGGATGGCTTGGTAGGGGAGCGGGGGGGTAGAGAAGAAGACTAAATGGGGCAGAGGGCAGAGATTGAAAACCCAGTGAAAGCTTGTTTTAAGGTTAAAGCCATCCTCCCAGACTATTATTGTCTTGCCACAAGTGACAGCAAACAGCAGAAGTCATGAAAGTGGATTATTGTCACTCTGGGTTACTGGAGACTGGGAGAGCTCTGGCATTAATTTCTGTACAAAGGTAAATAAATCTAGCCATCTTCCCCTGCACTTCCCCAGCAGTAGTATCTCATAGCCTATGGGTTCAAGGCTCTCTCAAAGTTGATGATGACCTCAACTAGATCTAGATGGCAGTGCTTCCTGGGTGAAGAGAAGTAGATGCTCTGCATGGAACTGAGGAGGAAGCCAGCTGGCTGTAAGAACAAGCCTGAGGGGAAGGGGCACTGTAACAGGAGGGCTGTGGCCACCAGTCCCCTGGCAGGATAGCAATCAAGGCATCAAAGCTAGCTACGAGTGAATTAACGAGAGCCAAGAGCAGGACCCTTTGGGTGCTAGAGACTAACCTTTAGCTTGTTACCCTCCTCCTCCCCAGGGCCCCAATCCTAGTTTTCTCAGGATTGGAGGCCTAACCAAAGGAGAATGGAACATGCATATAAGAAAATATGCCTAGCCCCAGTGCAACATGCAGGCATAGGTGGGAGCTTGTAGACATCAAGAGACACACCTCAAAGTCTGAGTGTTGTGTGTGCCTGGCTCATGCAAGTCGTGCACCTTCAACAAGGGAGAGGCAAGAAGGACAGTTTTCTTCAGTTGCTCTGTCTGGGGTGGTTGTGGCTCCGCTCTCGTGACCCACTGCTCCACCCCACCAGGACCAAATAGAATTGTGACTCCATTCCCTTTGCCTGCACTGAGCCTAAAAACTCAGGATTTGATAAGGTTACTGCACCACTGATACAATTGCAGATTTTTTTTTAAAGCCTCCTCAAAGAGACAGATGTTTGGGCTGATTAAGAATTGAGGAGGAAACCTGCAGCTGCACCAAGGAATAATCTATCGGACAAATATTTTAATAAAAAAAAATATGAAGAGATCAGCCTGACCTTGCAAGGTCTTCTGCTTTAAAAAAATCTTTATCAAACCCCTATTCTATGGCTTCAATAAACAGAACCCATTACCTCACGGCATCTTTTGTTGGCCCTATACAAGAGAGAACAAAATGGTTATTCAGAGGAACGCTTTCGATTTTTATTGTGGGTAGCCTGCACAAAGAGCCGTGTTATTGTATTTAAAAGAACCATCTGTAGCAGAAACAATGGCATCAAATTATCTTTGAATACCCACTGAAAAAACATAAAGCTTTTTTTTTTTATTCTTCTTCTGTACGGTGGGGGGATAGAGCACTGCTAGGATAACTGACTTTTTTGTTGTTCTCTGGGTGCATTCTTCTCGCTCCCCCTCTCTCTCCCCCTCACCCTCTCTCTCCTCTCTCTCTCCCTCTCCCTCTCTCTCTCTCTTTTAAAAAATCAGCCATTTGGGGTTTTAAGCCATAAACGATTTTTCTTGTTGCAGGGGATTGCAGTGGCAAAGCTAGGCTAGGTCTTGGAGGCTGGTGCAAGGCGAAGCGGGTGAAGGCAGGAGGTGGATGGAGAGACGGGGAGAAGAAAAGGCGAAATGGATTCACCGTGCCTGGGATGGAGGACGAAAGGGGAATTGCAAGCTCCTTCAACTCGTTCAGTCCGGTGAGAAGTGATCAAGCTTGGGCTGACAAGAGACTCAGGGAGCCCTCACGTTCTTTCGCTTTTTTACCTGCCAATCAAACTGCTACAAGACAACACCCTGATCTGGCATGGACATGTAAGTAGCTTGCAACCCAACTTTGACATTCACTGCTAGCTCACTCCTCTCCGCCCACCCCCACCAACTCACTTTCTTCCCTTCTCATTCTTGTTTTTTTCTTTTGACCTTTAAGAGATCTGGAAATACACCCTGTGTGGCAGTCATTTAACACAGGCAGATTTAAGTCTCAAAGCGTTAACTTTTGGAATGAAATGCTAATTTTGATTTCTTTCACAAATACAGAAATGAAGTGACATTTTTATTCTCTTCTGAAGAGCTTTAGTGCTGCACATGATCAGTTGCCTTGCAAGGGTGTGTGTATGTTTCTTTTTCTGTGAAAATGAAGAAATCTGTGAGCTCCCAGAAATGCAGAAATGAAAAATTCAGATCTCCATCTTTAAAATGTTAAATTGTAGCATTTCATCCCTACAATGAACTTTCCCCAGAACAAGGTTACATAAAGTGGAGTGATTTGAGTCAAAAGGTACATATCATTAAGTACTCTTTCATCAGTCCTCTTACTATTTTGGTACTGTTGGGTGGGGGGAGAAGGGGTGTCAAAAAGAGCAAGATAAGGACATGGAGACACCTCGTTCTTTATAAGAGATTGACATCGAGGGGGATAGAGATGCAAGAGGGCTTGAGAAACAGGAAATATTACCTGAGAGACGGAATTACAGAGCTTGGCGAAGCTGGAAGCTTGGAGTGCTTCTGTGGGAAGTTGGACGAAGGGTGGTAGGGGCTTGCTCTCTGGCGCCCTCTAATGGCAACCTGAACCGATGTTTTACTTCCTTGATGCAGTACTGGGGAAGCAGCCGGATTCTTGCTGCTGTCGTTTTCTCTCCGCAGACTTCGAATCCAGAGACTATTAGTGGAGTAAATTTATTGTTTTCATCCCAGAACTTATGTATATGCCTTAAAATGATCAATGTTTCCTCCTCTCCGAAATTGTGTCAGGCTAATGGAAAGGGAGCCGCTAACAGCACACTGACTCGCAGAGGGGCCCGTGCTGTTGGTTATTGGTTATTCGGATAACAGGTTCCTTCTTACCTGAACAGCGTTCGGGCTCTTCTACAAACGCCAGAGACGTAGGGGTGAGGCGGGCAGGGGCGGTTTGGGACGGCAGATTCGACAGGGCTCATTATGACACAATCTAAAGGGGGCTCTTAAGAACCTCTGTTATTGCGACGTGTGATGGTCAGGGGGCTTTCCTTCCCGCCTCCTTTTTCTTTTTTCTTTTTCTTCTTTATTTCGTTTTTTTTTTTTAATTTGGTAGATAAAGGTTAATCTTGGGCTGAATGATAGAGCTATGATTGACAAGAGAAAAGGTGTTGAGGGCAGGTCGCGCTGTCTTATTTACAGCCCACTGCTTGCTGTAGAGTCTTTGTTAGGACTGGAAAGCTAATTTAGTGCTGATCAAAAGCACCACAGAGTTAAAGGACTGGTAATGACTGCTAATTTCATTTCAGCCTCATGCATCCCCAACTGCTGTAATTAAAGATACGCTATTTAAATACAGGTGAAGGGTTGTTGTTTTTTTTTTAAGTTGGGGTGGGGGTGGGTGGATTACAATTTTATTTAGATTTCATCTTATACAGGAGTGTTATGTGTCCAACATCAGATTTTTTTTTTTAAGAGCTACTTCTTGTCATTTACACCTGGCTCCGCAGAATGGGCAGTGAGAAATGTGTCAATCACATCAAAGTCCCTGTTTAAAGAAAGGAAGAAAAAACGATGCACAGGAGTAACTGTTTAGGGAGGATTTAAATATTTGGGTCTCTTTTTCCCCTTCAAATTAATAGAAAGGCCTTCGAAATAGCTGAAGTATTTGAAACTTGGGGCAGGGTTAACAGGCCAAAGGAATCAGTGTCAGCTTTTTTAGCACTCCTAAAAAGATCATGTGAACAGATGGAAAAAATATATTTTTAATTAAATAATTTCCCCCACACTGTAGCTGCAGTGTTGGCTCAGAAACCGTGTAATTCCTCAACCGATAGGAGTTTCTTTATGAGAACATCAAAGGATAAAAAGCTCTACATTTTCGTAGTTGGTTAAAATTGATAACCCACACACACGCACACACTCACACACACATATACACCCAAAAAAAGAATTTAGCCTTTAATCTCTTTTTATGCACGAAGACTAAAACTCTGTACTCGACCCCGCGAGCGGCTCTCGCCTTCCAGGGCTGGAACCCGACTCAGATGTGAAGCGGCACTGAGCCGCCGCGCGGGTTCGTGCCCAGCGCCCCCTGTTGGACACAGTAGGAGCTGCGCAGCACCAGTCCTGGAAATAGCTAGAACCCTGCCCTGGGGTTAGATTAAAAAACTCTTTATTACCCTCCCAAAAGGAAACGGGGCGAGGAAACAAGTTTTTATATCCTTGAAAGATAATATAATTTTCAATAAAAAAACATAAGAGATAATACGGTTTTAACTAAATAAAAAAAGACTGACCTAATCCTCCTCACATCCTAGCCACTCCATACCCCTGTTTGGGTTTGGGACTCTTTTCACAGATTCAGTAATAAAGTAGTAGAGAAGCATGACTTTTTTAAAAAGAGAGAGAATTCTCTTCTGTAGCAGAGAACCAAATAAAAGTTACTCCTCCTGTTCTGTCTGCATGTCAAGAACTGAAACTGAAGATGCTGTCGCTTACTGTTTTGATGTTGTCAGCAGCATCTTCAACGCCCTCGGAGGTCCTTCAAGGATTATAACTGAGTCTCTAAGTAAACGAGTAACTTGCTCCTTTTTGTTTATTTTCATGGTGTAATTACAAGGGCAGTCTTTTCTTTAAATGTTTCCCATCCCCCAAACCAATCTTAATCATACTTTTCCTTTCCGAGTTAGCAGTTTAATTCCAGATATTAAAAAAACAGGTGGCTGACACATTTCTTCCTTTATCGCAGCCATAGGATTTTGGGGAATGTGTGCCCAATGATAAAGAGTATTTTCTTTTGAAATTCAGCATTTTCATTGACCTGGAAAACAGATTATCCTACGGGAAGAGGAGTGTTTTTACACTTCCAAAAACTACCTGTCTACATAAGAAAGAGCTTTGACTTTCTTTGACCTGCAAGCGAGGACAAAATACACTGAATACTCTCAGAAAGATAAACTATAAGAATGACACATCCTCGGAATTTACAACAGTGGGAAAATAATAGGTTCAGTTTAGGTGTTTATAATAAAATTGAAACAATGAACACATCATCTCAACAGGTGTTCTATGATTTCTATCATCAGGGATGTACTTAAAATTTCAACTTTTACATAAAAACCTAACGTTCAGGGCTTGCAATTGTTTTTTAAGCTTAATTTTCATTTAAAAAAATTACTTTTTAAAACATTTACTACTGTGAATCACAAGTTGTTTATGTTGATATTAAGTTTATTCTTCCCACCTCCCCAAATCATTGGATCCAAGACTGTGTTTCAGGGCAATTGCTGTTCAATGGGATGAGAAGTGCCTTCACCATTTGATTCCAGAACCGAATCTCAGCTTATGTTCCTCAATAAATGAGTTTGGATACAGTGGCAGGAAACGAATCAAGGCTTTTTTGATAAATCTTTACCCGAAATTCTATCGAAGTAACAGGCAAGAGGGATTCCCTACTACAGACACCCTCACCCTTTGCTTTACCAAAAGACGAGACCCCATTACAGAAATACTAAGTGCAGGCTAGCTTTGGAACCAGCGCCAAGTCCTTGAGTTAACAAATGGCATGCTGACAGCTGCTGTCCAAGGCTGCGTGAGGCGTGGGGAAGCCAAAGACAGCAAAATCATGGAGGCCACCCGCAAAAGGGGATCTATGCTTGCTGTTCCTTAGTAAAGTGGAATTTGCAATCGCAGAGGCCTGGAGATTTCCACCCCAGTCCATCTCCTGGGGTCCCAACCTGTAGGGAGAAGGCAGGCGATGGAGCCGCACCTGCCTGTGGCGTGGGCAGGTAGTGAGCCCGCAGCTTCCCAGGGCCCAAGGAGAAAGCACAACCCCTAGGTTAGGAAAGAGAACTAAACAAGTGGGTGGCCTAGGCCTGGGAATGCCACCCAGTTCTCCCAGTGCAGCGTTATTTCTGTAGTTTCAGGCGGCCTCAGCGCCTGCAGGAATCCCACACCCCACAGAGGCCAGCAGGAAGGCAGCTCTTCCAATCTCTGGGGGCTGGGGAGGGGGCAGCGAGTGACTGACTCGCTAAGCAGCAGGCAAAGCCGCAAGGGCTGGCAACCGGCTGCGCTGCTCCGCAGCAGCAGCACAGCGTCCTTTTAGGAACCGGGTGGGCATATTTGGTCTCTTGTCCCAGAGTCCAGGCCTGAGACCGCGCCTGCTGGCTGGGCGCCCTGTTTTCTAAGGAGTTAATCTTGCCCAAATCTAAGGGTGATCGGGAGGATGGGCCAGCCTAGTTTAGGCCCACTGAGTCTGCTAAGTCCTCAACTTCCTTTCCCTTGCATCTCTCACTCCTTTCCTGGTGAACCCAAACCTCACTATGAAAGCCAGTATATGTGGCTTACAATTTGGTAGCTATTTGGGAGTGGAGAAAATGACTGATTATTAAGACTGAGATTCAAGGAGCCCTCCTTTGTTTGCTCCTTTACTTTGTTTTTAAACTCTGAGGATCCTTTACTTCCTTTGATCAAACCCTAAGACAAATGAAGGCACCAGCGAGAAAGCCCAGCCGTGCTGCAGGAGCTGAGGTATAGTCAGGTACTCATTTCTCCACCCACCAACCTGCAGATAAGCACTGCCACACTGTGGATCCTAATCCAGGGCCCAGCTGCTGCTGTGTGGGTTGCTGAAGGGTGTTCAAACCACAAGTACAACTTGACACCATTGAGCCCATGGTGCTTGTCAATAATCTGCGAATTAGGTACAGAGATTGTCACTGTAGATCATAACAGTTTCTGAAGGACTCATTACAGCCTATCGTGTCAATGATCTTCAAATTAAGGAGGGGGGAGGGGCGGGGGAAAAAGAGTGGGGGGAGCCTACAAAAAGGGAAGAAGGGTGAGGAGAAGATAAAAGTCAAAGCCCCAGCTCCGAAGGCGACTTTAAAGATGATCAGGCTAGTGATCTAAGAATTCCACTGGGATGAGTTTGGAGGCCTAACTCCATCTGAGCCGAGGCTGAAAGGCGGGCTCCAGGGCATGAGCAGAAGTGGTCCTCTGCGAAGGCAGACTTCTCAGACATTTCTTTTGAGTCCAGAAGAGCTTTCGGGAGAGGGCTCCAGATATCAATGGGAGGCCTTGAGGATGTTAGCCTGCCCAAGATGGTTGTACAGTTTGATTCAGAATACTTTCCAGGGCTAGATGCAGCTGCAAATCTTTGAGAAAAAGTGGGTAATAGTTTTGTTTAGGGCTGATGGTGATTGTGGGGTAATTTTTTTTCAGTGGTTTGCTTTCAGCTTCTTGTCATGCAAACAAACAGGTGAAAGACTTTCTTCCTTTTCATTTGGTAGTATTCCTGCCCCTCTGCACACGTTAAGCAGATCTAATTTCTTTCCTCTGCTTGCATTTTGGGATGCCAAACACCTCTGCCCCCTGAAGTAGTTGGGTTTTGTCACTTTTTGTGAGTATGTATTCTGTCCGACTGTACTTCTGGAAAGGGGATTTGCAGGTAACACAGGAGCAGTATGCACCATGATATTTCCAGAAGAAAGAAGACTAAATCCCATTTCTGAGCTTGGAAGGGGCCAGGCTGAGGTAAAGACGTTCTCCCTTTTTGGTGGATTACCGGTGCGATGAGTGTGTAGCCTGGCCTGCACCGCTGTGTCATTCATGTGTCATTTAATATGGTCTAAGGAAACCATAAGGAAGGTTTACGCTTGTTTTTCCCACAAAAGTTATGGTCACAACTAAATGAAATAATCACATTTGGAGAATTTTAATCACATTTATCCTAAAATGAGGGTAACAATCCTAGCCACTGGAAATTTAGGATTCTAAAGAAGCCCTGTTCCTGTGCTGTGATTAATTGTCCAAGATAGTGTGGTCAGTCAGAGAGATATGTATTTAGACTCCCAAGCAATGATTTAGAAGTGGGAAAGGGCCCATGGGTTTCCCGGACCACTTGCAGTTCCTGATAATCTGTTTGTCGGCTTTTTAGTTTTGTTTTTCATTTGCTTCTCCTAATTTTTAAAATCAAAATCATACGGTCATTTTTTTTCAATGCCACTGAAAGCCACTGGTGGCAGCTCTTTAAATTCTCAGTTTTTTTTTAAGGGAATTCTTATTTGAAATAATTATATCATTTAGTGGGCACGCTGCATTTTTCCCTGAACAACTGCAGTACAGAGACAGAATTTCATGTTGAAATTGCCTGATAATTCAGAAACAGAAATGAAATTGTGAACTGTAAGTCCCTTTTTCCAAAAAATATTTGAGCAGGAATATATGAAGGATCTACTTATATATGTAATACTATAAGCAATGTGATGATCATTATATATAGCTCTGAAGACATACACAAGTGATTATATGTCACTTTTGTTGCTATAATCTGAAGTAAGGGGGAAAATATAGTTTTCCAACTATTGAATTCTTTTTTTAAATGTATTTATTTCATCAGTGGGAGTTAGCTGTAAGAGAATGAGTATAAGAAGGAGCTGAATGCAGAGCTGCTCTGCATTCCTTAGGTTTCAAGGGTCCTTACAGCTCTTGAGTGAAATTATTTGGTGAAATTGGGTCTGAACTGAAATGGCATTTGTCATCCCCTTATTCATTTGTTGCTTGTAATACCACTTCTGGAAATCAAAGGCAAGGTGCTGAAGGAACAGACAAGAGAAAAATATGATTAAGCAATTTTAAATTGCCAATCTACCATGCATCCAAGTGTTTATCTATACCTTAGTAAATAAAAAGAGATAGAGGTATTCACTTGTTCTTTGAATCATCTAGAAACATTTATTATAGTTCCTGTCAATAATCTTCCAAACTTCCAAAATCCGACAAGTTTGGTAATAGGAAGAAAGTAGAAGAAAGGTAGATGCAAGAGTTTCTATCATTTTGAAAACTGCTTTATAAAAATTGTACTATCCCCTGTAGGCTTTCCTGTGAGGGATCCTTCACAGGCTAAAGCAAATGAAGTTGGTAACAGTGCAATTCTACTCTAATCTTTGCTCTCACTTTCAAGACCCTTACTTTTCCCAGCTTATTTCTTATTGATTATTTCTGGAAAATATGTGATACTTTTTTAAGGAAAAGAAATCCTCAAATACCTTTGTTTACTTTCATTTATCGGTGTTTGTTTCACAAATCTTGGAGAATCATTCTGGAAGTCTTGTGGCATGCTCCAATTTGGAGTGATTGAGGGTTTTCTTTTTTGCGATTTGGAGGGGAGAAGGAGCCATTTTTGTAATTGGCTTTTACCAGTTTCCTTACCATGTAATTCTCAGTTTTCTTGTGTTAGGGGAACAAACAATAAAATCTCATCTTACCACAGATTGCACCAGCCTTGTCCTAAACCTTGGAATTTTATTTTATTTTGGGCTTATAAAATTAAGAACTTTTCTTGGGTTGCCATACTTCTCTTTTTAGTTTTCCTTGCTTCTTACTGAACACACTACTGGTGTGATCTCTTCCACCACAGTATGACCATGCCATGTTTGCCTTCAGTGGAGATGGTTTCAAGGTTAGGATTTGGGGAAAACATGACGAAAAAGGAAGGAAAAAAACAAAACAAAACACCTTCATTTAGCCAAATCTGTCTCCTAATATATTTAACCAGTTCCAGAATTAGAAAGCCTTTCTTTACATTTTCTTTTTTTCTCTCACTCTCTTTCCTTACGTAATGAAATTAAAACTTTTGGAGCCCACAGTTGACATTTTCCAGAAAATTGAGTTATCAAGGCAGTAATTATTTCACGGGGAGATAAAACTCTCATAGCCCTAACTGTCAAATAGGGCCCTTTTCAGATTTTAATTACAAAATAAAATTAGTCTTCTCTTCCTCAGAACGGTTTGTGAGTGGTTAAACAGAGCTTTCCCCCCCAATACTGGTGGTCGTCAAACTCTGCTAATTAGCAATGCTGAGAAATTCCAGTTAACAAGGACATTCTCCAAGACTGCAGGTTCCCTGCCGTTTGCCTTCATTTCCATAAGAAGATTAAGAGAGGGGGGGAACACACTCAAATGCAGATGCAGAAAAGAAGCGTTTTTTAACAAGCATCATAATAGTAAGATGCTTGGCTAGTTCTCACCTAATTACTGCAAGTTAAACCTCTATTTGCCACTAGGAAGAAAAAATAAGTCTGCAGTCTCTATCTCCACAAAATTGTTAGTTGGCTTCAGATATCAAACTTGAGGAGAGATGAGGGGAATTTAGGAGAGAAATATCAATGAAAAATGTTTTTAAGTAAAACTGAGTTACATTTAGTTAAGGATTTTTGGCTAGGGCCTATAGTAGAACAAAACAAAATCAGAATATCCCAGGAGTTATGCATTTTTATTAATTTCTAATCTTGCTCTAAAAGTGTGCAACTTTTTGCTGCCCATGGAAGGGAAATGTTACACTCCCTTTAGATTAAGCACTTTTAATTTTCATAAATTGTGCCAATGGCAACATTTTAAATTCTTGGAGGATGAAGCACCCTTTTCCAAGTCTTATTTTGACTCTCTAGTAGTCAATGGTGTATTGTTATTAGTACTGTAGCAGTCTGTTACAAACCTAAAACAATGCTGCCTCTATCATCTCTTGTGATTGTTATAGTTATTATTATATTTAAGGGGCAGTGACTGTGCTGTATTGAAACAGAGTGGATGGTGATCTGATTTTTTTTTAATGCATATGTTCTAAAAAATCTAATGAGAAAATTGTTTCTGCTATCACCATCTTCTTTAATCTTATTTTCATAGTACATTATTATGCATAAACACCAGCCACGGTTAGTTTATTGCCTTCATAAGTACAGCAGGCTTAATTAAAATAAAGCTGTAAATAAATGCAACCAATGATAACACAATTGCAATGTATTTCCATAGCTTATTTATATGATAAAAGCAATTAACAAAAGACCTAGCCAGCCCCTTTAACCTCTTAAATGCATTATTATAGAGTTCAGGCACAAACACATGCATTTGAGAATATATAAAAGCTTTTATATATCATCCTAAGGAAAAAATTGTGCCTCTTCTTACTACCCCTTCAGAGAGAGAGAGACAGAGACAGAAAAAGATTAAGAACACTTGCTTCTATAATCATTCGTTAATATTTATTTCAATAAATCACGCCACCATTATTCACACCAACCCCTTGGTTTTTTCCTTCAAATTTAATTATCCATAAGTTTGTTTTTATGGTTTTCGGAATAATGCTACTAAGAGCAGACCAATACATACACAATCATAAAGTGAATGCTTCGTCTGCCCTTCGTGGCGTCTGGACAATCACAATTCATTCATATGTTGAATCTCATAATTTGTACCTATTTTTTCCTGTGGTTTAACCTCCCACTTATCTCGAGGTTATATGTACATTTCTAAGTTAAGCAAATTGAGTCGGATTCTAATAATTTGGTTCCATAGTTTATATGACATGTTAACTTTTCTTTGGTTTAGATTAAGTGTAATTAGTTTGATTTTCCTCCCATCCCCCTCAATTTTTTAAAAATTATTTCCAAATACCTTCTTTAAAGGTAAGCAGTAGTCTTGGAAAAGTGAATCCACCAGTAGGGGGCGCACCAGCCACATCCCTGAAACGAGACGCGCTGAAAAGCCCTTGGCCGCCTCGTCTTCTCCAGAAATTCTCAACCTTTTCTCATCTCCATGTCCGTGTTTAGCTGAATATTACACCTTCAATAAACAGAAGGCATTGCTTTATTTTGAAGAATACTGTATATTTGTGTGTCCCGAGAACGTCAGTCTCATCCTACGGGGGTTCGGAAGAACTAAAACAACTACAAACCCAAGAGAAACTGCGGGGGGAGGGGAAGTAATGTGAAATAATAATTTATTAAGAAAAGTCTGCAGGATTCTTTTTCTCAACTTTTCGTTTCCAGTAAGCATACTTATCGTGAGTTTGTCAAGAGAGAAAATCCTGGCAATAATTGGAGAAGTTGGAGTGGGGGTTATGGGAACAAGGTTGGTAAGAACAAAACAATGCAAAGTTTTGTAAAGATAGTAAATGGAACGTGGTCGACAGATATACTATTCAGTACATTTTCTTAGGGTGAGTAAGGGTAGATCGGGGGAGGAGCAGGCGGAGAGAGTGTTACAGAAGAAAGAAAATAAGCAACCCTGATGGTTTAAGCCCTTTATAAAAAAGAAATGGCATCAGGGCTTTTTTCCTCCACACCCCCACCCCCTTTGTAGTCAAGTGCATTTTAGCCACAAAGATCCCAACAAGAGAGTGGAAGGAAACTTAGACGGGGCTTTGTTTGACTCCTTGTAGCGACAACAAGAGAAACAAAACTACCTATTTGTAACGGACGTGGTGCCATTGCTCTCCGCATTGAGCGCCTACCTATTGAAATCTTTACGTCGGGACAATGGGAGAGCGGCTAAAATTACCCTCTTAGGTCCTGGGCGGGCAGGATTCCTGAGCCCCTACCCCCGCCCCCATCCCATCCTCCTACAGCTCCGGCCTTGCTGGGCTCCCCGCTTTCCCAGTTCTGGCCGCCTTCTTCCAGCCTGCGCTGCTTGCACCTGTGCCTGGCGGGCACCACATCCGCCTCCAGGCCTGGAAGCCCCCTCCCAGCGTGGCCCCAGACTCAGGCAGCCCCGGCAATGCGGCCACTACGGTGTGAGTCGCTGAGGAAATGCCAGGCCTGGTTCTCCTCGAGTGCTGGGAACTCTGCGTGGGAGGGAGTCTGCGAGTGCGGCCCAAACGCTCCCTGCATACAGTGCCGTGGGATGCCAGGAAGTTGCGATTACGCTCCTCGGTTGCCTGCTCTTCGGAGCGTCCTTCTGTTGGTGTCTTTCTTCCCTCAGCCCACTTTTGAAAACGGCACAACTGAAATCCTTTGGGGGGTGCTCAGGAGAATGGGGCGAAAGGACGAGCATCCTCCTTTGCACCAACCGAAGGTTACAGGCTGGTGGGAGACGTGACTGGGGGTAAGGGGACAAGCTTGGGTTCCTGCGCCAGAGAGCCCGTTGGGCAGAGAAGAGGGCGGCTGAGGCAGCTCACCCAGGCCCTGCCTGGCCCAAGGTCTGGAAGTCGGCCGCTTAGTCCTGAGCAGGATTTATTTCTGAAACAGCAAATTGCGCGGCCACAAGGAGGGTTTTGAGAACAGAGCTTTCCGTCTCAACTTCTTGTCGGGAGAGTGTGTGAAGGGGACGGGCGAGCGTCCGCACCTGTGAGGGCAGAAGGGTCAGGCGAAGAGCTAGGTTAGGGAGAGCACTAAGCGGGGCTGGAGCCGGGCGGGGGTGGTGCTGGGGAGCGGGAGAACAATGACACACCAACTCCGGCACTGCCTGTTTCCTGAAATACTAGTAGGACAGACGCCCTGAACCACCCACTCTGCCCTGCTCCACCCCCACAGCTTAGCTACTTCCCGCGCCCCTTCCCCACTGCAGCAGCCTGCACCAAAAAGTAAACCAATATTAAGTTTAAAGAAGAAAAAAGTCGCGGTCTGAGGGCTGTTTACCCACTTCCTTCGAAAAGGCGTGTGGTGTGACCTGTTGCTGCGAGAGGGGATACAAAGGTTTCTCAGTGGCTGGCAGGCTGGCTGCGGGAGCCGCCTCCCCTTCCCCCTCCTCCCCGGCCTCCCCCGCGCGGCCCGCGGCGCGGCAGGCCCCGCCCCCTTTCATGCAAAACCCGGCGGCGAGGCTGGGCTGGAGTGGAGGAGCCGCAGCGCGCTGATTGGCCGCTGGAAACCCATTTATTCCCTGACAGCCCCCGTCACATGGATGGTTGTCTATTAACTTGTTCAAAAAAGTATCAGGAGTTGTCAAGGCAGAGAAGAGAGTGTTTGCAAAAGGGGGAAAGTAGTTTGCTGCCTCTTTAAGACTAGGACTGAGAGAAAGAAGAGGAGAGAGAAAGAAAGGGAGAGAAGTTTGAGCCCCAGGCTTAAGCCTTTCCAAAAAATAATAATAACAATCATCGGCTGCGGCAGGATCGGCCAGAAGAGGAGGGAAGCGCTTTTTTTTTCTTGATCCAGATTCCAGTTTGCCTCTCTCTCTTTTCTTCCCGCAAATTATCCTTCGTCAGATTTTGCTCGCGGAGCCCCGCGCTCCCGACACCCCCGCCCGCCTCCCCTCCTCCTCTCCCCCCGCCCGCGGGCCCCCCAAAGTCCCGGCCGGGCCGAGGGTCGGCGGCCGCCGGCGGGCCGGGCCCGCGCACAGCGCCCGCATGTATAACATGATGGAGACGGAGCTGAAGCCGCCGGGCCCGCAGCAAACTTCGGGGGGCGGCGGCGGCGGCGGCGGCAACTCCACCGCGGCGGCGGCGGGCGGCAACCAGAAGAACAGCCCGGACCGCGTCAAGCGGCCCATGAACGCCTTCATGGTGTGGTCCCGCGGGCAGCGACGCAAGATGGCCCAGGAGAACCCCAAGATGCACAACTCGGAGATCAGCAAGCGCCTGGGAGCCGAGTGGAAACTTTTGTCGGAGACGGAAAAGCGGCCATTCATCGACGAGGCCAAGAGGCTGCGAGCGCTGCACATGAAGGAGCACCCGGATTATAAATACCGGCCCCGGCGGAAAACCAAGACTCTCATGAAGAAGGATAAGTATACGCTGCCGGGAGGGCTCTTGGCGCCGGGCGGCAACAGCATGGCGAGCGGGGTCGGGGTGGGCGCCGGCCTTGGCGCTGGCGTGAACCAGCGCATGGACAGCTACGCGCACATGAACGGCTGGAGCAACGGCAGCTACAGCATGATGCAGGACCAGCTGGGTTACCCGCAGCACCCCGGCCTCAACGCGCACGGCGCCGCGCAGATGCAGCCCATGCACCGCTACGACGTGAGCGCCTTGCAGTACAACTCCATGACCAGCTCTCAGACCTACATGAACGGCTCGCCCACCTACAGTATGTCCTACTCGCAGCAGGGCACCCCTGGCATGGCGCTTGGCTCCATGGGCTCTGTGGTCAAGTCCGAGGCCAGCTCCAGCCCCCCCGTGGTTACCTCTTCCTCCCACTCCAGGGCGCCCTGCCAGGCCGGGGACCTCCGGGACATGATCAGCATGTACCTCCCCGGCGCCGAGGTGCCGGAGCCCGCCGCCCCCAGCAGACTGCACATGTCCCAACACTACCAGAGCGGCCCGGTGCCCGGCACCGCCATTAACGGCACACTGCCCCTCTCGCACATGTGAGGGCCGGACAGTGAACTGGAACGGGGGGAGAAATTTTCAAAGAAAATCGAAGGAAATGGGAGGAGAGTAAGAAACACCATGGAGAAAAACCTGGTAGGCTCAAGAAAAAAAAGAGAGAGAAAGAAAAGCAAATGACAGCTGCAAGAGGACACCAGTCTCATGCACACTCACGCAGAAACCGCGATGCCGACAAGAAAACTTTTATGAGAGATTCTGGACTTCTTTTGGGGGGACTATTTTTGTACAGAGAAAACCGGGGTTGAGGGCCGGGGTAGGGGAGGGCTAGGGAATGGACCTTGTATAGATCTGGAGGAAAGAAAACTACGCAAAACTTTTTAAAAGTTCTAGTGATACGGTAGGAGCTTTGCAGAAAGTTTGCAAAAGTCTTTACCAATAATATTTAGAGCTAGTCTCCAAGCGACGAAAAAAATGTTTTAATATTTGCAAGCAACTTTTGTACAGTATTTATCGAGATAAACATGGCAATCAAAATGTCCATTGTTTATAAGCTGAGAATTTGCCAATATTTTTCAAGGAGAGGCTTCTTGCTGAATTTTGACTCTGCAGCTGAAATTTAGGGCAGTTTGCAAAACATGGGAAGAAAATTATTCAGATTTGGACATTTTAATTGTTTATAAATTGTACAAAAGGAAAAACTTAGTTAAGTACTGGCAAAACCATTTCCATGGTCTTCTTTAAAGGGGCAAAAGTTTTAGATTGTACTAAATTTTTTTTAACTTACTGTTAAAAGCAAAAATGGCCATGCAGGTTGACATCGTTGGTAATTTATAATAGCTTTTGTTTCCCAACTTTCCATTTTGTTCAGATAAAAGAATGACATGAAATTACTGTGTTTGAAATATTTTCTTATGGTTTGTAATATTTCTGTAAATTGATTGTGATATTTTAAGGTTTTCTCCCCTTTATTTTCCGTAGTTGTATTTTAAAGATTCGGCTCTGTATTATTTGAATCAGTCTGCCGAGAATCCATGTATATATTTGAACTAATACCATCCTTATAACAGGTACATTTTCAACTTAAGTTTTTACTCCATTATGCACAGTTTGAGATAAATAAATTTTTGAAATATGGATACTGATTATTATGCTTGAGTCTTTTATTTACCTGGATAACACTGATTTTACATAACTCCTTGGGAAAAATACTGTGCTCAGCCATGAAGGCAAAATACCTAAAACCTTGGTATTCTAGTCCAATAGCATGTGCTAATGATAACAGCAACAAATAAATGGCTGAATGATTAAATGAATACGTACTTTCGAAAAATTGAAATGCTTATGTCATTTCTAAAATAGAAACTAGAGACATACATTGTAAATCCACCCCTCCTTTTCTAAGTAGCAAGATGGGGACTTCAGCTTCAACGGATTGATGCCACTTGTTGCCAGAAAACAGTCAATTCTGAAAAATTTCGTGTAACTTAAGCAGATGGGGTACTGAGCCAAATCAGAACCAAGTTTGCTGGTTTTGTTTTCGTTTTCTTCACAGCACAGTGGCCCTTTGGAAACATAGTTATAGGGGGAAATGATACTTCTTGTATCAGAGTAATTGCAAACTAGACTTGCAAAGTGCTCGTCTGCTGGGTGGGTGTTTGGATTACTCCGGCCCTGCTATTGTCTGAGAGGAAACAAGTGGTTTGCTTTCTTTGTTCCTTGACTCCATAAACTTTCTCTACATTTTCCTGTTTAGGGGCGAGGGAAACCAAAGAGCGTCTTGCAAAACTCCCCGGCTTACCACGACTATTTATTATTATTATTGTTATTTATTTTCTTTTTTCCTCTCTCTCCCTCCACGAATTCCATTTCTTAAATTGGCAGCGCGGGTCCAAGCCTGCAGCCCCAAATCGGATATCTCTGCAGCTGATAACAAGCAAAAGAGAAGCCAGGCAACAGCCACATTAAAGAAGAAAGCAATCAACTCTGAGGTAGATATTTTGCTTTGTCCGGTCTAATCACATTCGGAGATTTTATGCTTTTGAACAGTTAACCATGTTTTACTACGCAGTAGAATGTAGGGGGGAGGGGTGTGGAAACAAGATGGGATTTGTTGTTTTCTTTTGCCCTAGGAAAGGTAAAGAAGGACTATAGTTGCCCTCTATAGGAGCGGAAAAGTTGGGGAATCGCAAATGGGCTTTGAATTAGCGATGCTTCTGCACCACAACCGACCCGCGCTTTCGCGCAGGCAGAGGATCTGTACGAGCGACTCGGACTTTTTTGCCTTATCTACTACTTAACCTCGCTCATCTCCCATCAAAAGGGACCAGGAACCCAGAGTTCAGGCGTTCTTAAGAGTGTGGGTTTGCGTCCTACAATTTCAGGGGCTTGTTGTGTCAACTTGCTGCAACTTTGGAAAAGTTGGTATCCTGGGCAGCGCCTTCCAGGCCCGTTGAGGAAAAAGTTCCGGCTGCAGCCGCTAAATTAGCTCATCCTGTTGGTTTGCATCTTCTCGTTTCCAAGAAAGTATTTCGTTCTTGAGGTGTTGCTTAATGTTAGTTCCGGGCTCAGCTGAGGATATCCTCGTACTTTCTGTATTTTTATTTCATGTGGATTGCTTTATTTTAGATGTGTATTGGTTTTTATTCCCTTCTTCATCCTCATTTTTAAGGTAATATACTGGGAAAGGATAATTATTACGCCAGTTCCCGTTTCTAAGCGGGGCATTTCCCCCTCTAATTAATGCAGAGACTCTGAAAGAATTTCGCCGGGCCTGGCCAGCCATTGTAATGCATATACGGATTATTCACGTGGTAATGAGCACATTCGCCAGTTCTTGCTCACACATAGGAATAAAAGAAACTTTGAATAAAGATCCAAATGATTTGCTGGGGGGGGTGGGGGGGGGAGTATATTCCCGGAATTTCAGCCAATCAACTATAGGGAGTTTATATATTTGAAAAGTAGAGATACATTAGAAATATATATTGGGGTTTAGAGTAATTGCATTGCACTAACCTCCCTTTAAGGAAAAAAAAGAGCCCATAGGATCGGACCAAAAAAGCAACATCTTTTTGGCAAAATGCTCAGGTTCAAATATCTTGCAATAAGGAAGAGAGCAATATTTTGGGAATTTGAACTAGTTGTGAATGATTGTCATCCCTGCATGAAACAAGAGAACTCTCATTCCCCTTCCTATCCCTCCATATCTCCTAATCAAATGGAAACCAAAATATTTTCTTTGCAATATAAATTATTTTGATAAGCTGCATTTGAGGAAAATGATACCTATTTCATCGTTCATTTGATTGGGTTAAATGATTAACAAAAAGATGTATAGTTTCATGGCTAGATTAGTATTGAACATATAATATTTTAATCATAATGTGATTTCCAATAAGGGGGTAAACGCACGAACCTGTGCAGAGATGGTTATCTCCCAGTGCTGAAGTTTGTTGAGAGTTCAGTTCCTTCCTCTGGGCACTATTCTGCTTAGTAAAACCATTATTTCCAGTCAAGAGGGTGAATTTAATGTCTGCTAACCTTATACACAGAATAGAAATGTGCAGAAGGAAGAGATTATAATTTGTCCCCTCTGCAATATTTTTCTTTCCCCATACCCACCTCCTACACTTTAAATAAAGAGCGTTAGAATATTTTGCTTAGCTGTGGTAGATTAGCAAGGTTTCTTGCCAATGCTGGGAAGCTGGTATTACAGGCGGTCCCAGGGGAAAATGGCTCACATTAACCACTAAATGAATATTTGACAAGGGCTCATTCGGAGGTATTATTACTATAAACGTGTCCCTACTGGACTTTTCCGGGGTCAAAGAGCAATGCTTCAATTAATTATTTAGTCTGCTAGTAGATTTGGTTGTAATAGCTGTACTTATTTCTAGAACCAACACATTCTTAGAGTAGGAAATCTCAGAAGAATCTTCTCCATCAGCAATGACTTGGATTGAAATACAGAGCCCTGGCATTCTAAAGCTGAATTTCTCATAAAACCTTTTTCCTGGTCTGGGGGTGGGGTGGGGTGGATTATAGTCTCTTACAACATTTCATTTACTGTTTCTGGTTTAAAGGTGAAAAAAGAACCTAATAAATTATCTTAATTTCTACATAGTGTCTGGCAAGGTCTTTTTAGGGCCTTGCAATTTGGGGAGAGAGAAGTGGGAATTTATTTATAACCTTTGCCTTTCCTAAGTGGAGATGTCAAAATTTTTCAGAGACTCAGGCAGGCTCTGAATTTAGAAAGGGTACACATTTCTGTTTGCCAATAAAATTCGGGTTTTAAAATGGAAGACTAGGTAGGTTGAGTTCTCTGACTTCTAGTAGTCTCAGAGTAAACTGATCTACAAAATAGTTCCTACTCCCTTCCCCACATAGTTGTCTAACACTTCCAGGTGTGATGGTGGGAGCAATTTCTAGTTCTGCCAAGTCACAAGTTCCTCCGTGGCTCTAGATAAAATGGTAAGGAAATTATTTTTGAGAGTAGGTTTTCTTGACAATAATATAAGGTGAATGAATAAGAGTTAAGCTGAAAGGGGTGGGGGACAGCATGCAGTAATTACAAACCCAGTTCATTCAGCTTTTCAGAACTTTTGTTGTGGGAGCTCCATTGACGGGTTTTGAGCTGCCAGTTTTCTCACATTAAAAAGAACTGATCAGTGCCTCAGGGGGACAAGAAATACCGCTTAACTGCATAGTGATGGGGTCTTCATTTAGAACCCTTACAAGAAGAAAATTAAACAGTGCCTTTGTGTGCACAAGGTTTACTTTTCAACTGCTAACAGTTTATAGCTAACTGCTCTGAGATTGAAATTTGACTGTGGTTTGCCTGCCTGCTAGTTGGCTCTGCTTTATTTATTTATTTATTTATTTATTTGTAATTAAAGAGCTTTTTATAACACCCTTCTCCTTTTTTTTATTTCTTGCTCTCTGAGAATTGTGCACAACAGGTCCACATATTTTGCTTTGTGGAAGGAGTTTCCTTTGCCATGAGCCTTAGCAGACACTCTAGTTAGCATTCTCCAACACTCTCCCCCTCCCCCTCATTATTGCCTTAAAATAACTTGCATCTCACGGTTTTTTAAGCTGCCTTCCCTTTCTTTCAGAGCCAAAGGCTGCTTTCCGGACAGCCGCAAATGAGGTTAAGGATGAGACTCTCTTTGCTTTCTTTTCTTGACCGAAGTTGGGAGATGGTTGGGTGGATTTCCTTATGGGTATTGTAAGGTAGATAGATCCCTTAAAATAGGAGAAGGAGGAGAAACTCTTGACCTTTACTGTAAAAATACAGAAAAGTCCAAAGGTACACAGGCTCTGGAGTTCTGGAGTAACAGCTGTAGAAAGAGCTTTCTAACGACAGGGATATTGCCAGATCCAGAACACTGATTTGATGTCTTTCAAAAGTTATTCTCTATAAAAAAAAAAAACTTTCCTGGAAACCCGACCTCTGATATCACCCAGAGAGTGGTGACCTCTTTCCCTTCTCATGATGCCGTCCAGTTTTACAATTCTTGTTTTGAGTTTTTATGCTTTGCTTCTGTGGCCTTTTGGAAATAATGGATTTGACTTTCTTATTTTGAGTAGGAGACATCTGGTTGGAAGGGTGGGTTACTAAGACAAGGTCAAGATTTCCCAAGGCAGAGAGCTCCTTTTCTGTATACAGGTCTAGATGGATTTTATTTTATATTTTGGTGTAATAGTGATATTTCTGATTCCTTGAATGGTATACTCAGTTTCTCTTCAGAAGCAAGTAGGATGTCCTCTCATTTCAGAGTGCAAAGCTATTGCTGCTTCTGGGCTTTTGGACATGAGATGCTTGCTCTGCTTTAAAAATAAGTGTCAGATGATTTAAAAGTTCCAAGGAGTCATTCGTTTCATTACTCTTGTGTTCCTGTATGAAATGAAATGTGTACAGTTAGTAAAGATTTCGGCCCTTTGAACATTTGCCTCCCTCTCTGGACTTCGGTGCAGAGCACAGCGCAGGCCAGTGAGCGCTCTGGCCTCCTGCCCTCGCCTGCTCTGGGCAGCACGCCGCGCCCGCAGCCCATGCGCGAGCAGATGGAAGCTGAGGCGGGCCGGCGCTGGGCTGGGGACCTGACGTCACCACGGCCCTGACCGTGGCCCCTAAGGGGATCCCTGGGAAGGGGCTGTGTGGGGCTCGAGTTCACTCAGCCCAGACAGCACCAAAATGGCCCAATTTCCTCTCCTGGCCCTGGCCGGTCTTGCACTCCCCCGGCAGGTCTGTGAAGTCTCCCGAGGTGTCACAGGCCCTTGCCCCTCCAGAGTCCTCTACCTCTGGTGTCCCAGTTCCAGCCCTCTCTATGTTGACCTCTTGACCCCAAAGATCATTCTAGGCCCCAAACTTCTAAATCAGAGGTTGTCCGACTCAAGTCCTGCCTTTCTCTTGCCTCTCACCCCAGGCCTTTACTTGTAAGGGATTTATTGTCCTTATTAAGCTCTGATACTCAGCATTAGTAATTTCTCTCTTAGTGCTCCCTGATGCCAGAGGCTGCGGGTTGGCATGGCTGTGGGAAGCTATAGGAGCTATCTGGGCTTCCTGGAATATTGGTAAGAGCAAGTAGAGATGGGAGAATGCAGACGTTCCACTTAACTGTTTGTAAAATAGGGATAAAATATGTTTACCTTCCAGAATATGAGTACAACAAAGCCACTGGCATAAAATAGGATTGATTGAGAGCTACTACTTTTCTCACTGTCCAGCAGAATTAGGTGATAGGAAATAAGAGATTCTCATTTTAGACTCCAGACATCAACACAGAAATCTGGGTCCTTCCTCTCCTTCCAGATCTTGGGCAGTGAAATTAGCTTTGTTCAGACCACCCTTCTTCCTTTTTCAGTGCCCTCCCTGGCTTAGGGCTCGCTGAGCAAGTTATCCTGCAAACTTGCCACCTCTGGGCATCTTCCTGAAAGGAGGGATACCAGCATTCCAGGCAGGAAGCCGCCCCCACCCGCAGAAGGCAGAAAAATAATTACTGTATTAAAAGGAGCAGGGAAGAATTCTTCCCGAGGGTTCTTATCGCTGGCGGCCAGGCCAGAAGCAGGACTGCGCTCCCACCCCCACCTCCTGACGTCAGGGTCTACAGGGCCTCAGGGATGAAATGGTTCGTTTGAGTGTTCCAGAAAGGGCAATCCAAATACTTGCAGGGCGAGGCCAGGGGATCCAGTCTTCATCCCCACTATCCAGTCCAGCCTTTGAGGCAGTGGAGGCTCTTAGCCCCCAAAGCAGAACAAAAAACATACACGTAGCTGGTGTCTTCAGCACTTTTACAGTCACACACAGCACCGGTTACAATGGCACCTGAGCTCATAGGGGCATCCTTCTTCCTATGTATATTATATATACATAAAATTACATGATTTGCTAGGTAGAATTTGTTGTGAGGTCTGATTGAGTTGTTCTTGTTTTATGTTTGTTTTGTTTTGAGACGTTCAACAAATCACACCAAAGTACAGCTTAGTTTTATTGTATTTGGCCCTTCTTAAGTTTAAGTAGTAGATTAAGAATTGGACTTCCCAGAGTTTTCTGGTTCTGGTATGGAGCCATGGTTAGGGCAGTTGCTTCTGGCTTGCTATTGCTATGCCATTTTCATTTTCTCTTTCACCCTCCATGCCTAAGAATTTCTATAGCTTTTTTTATAATAATCATTTTGCATTTGAGCAAGTATTGCTGAGTGAACTCCTTAGAACAGTGATTTAAGCTGTAAATGAGAGGAAAGACATTTGGTAGGTGGACTCTGTAAAAAAAAAAAAAAAAAAATGGATAGAATTATTCATTGGTTGAACACACCTCTCCATTTCCAGAAGAAAAGATGCACTTCCCAAGTTTTCTTTACAGATGGATTTAATTCATTGACTGCCCTTCCAGTGGAGGGTGGGGGGTGGGGCATTGTCCTGGAAACTAGGCCTTATATTCTGATATTGGTCCAGGATGGCTGAGAAGTAGCCAATATTTCACTTGCAGTCAGTTTAGTAACAACCAATATTTCACATGCAGTATAGTATCAACTCATATCTAGGCCGATTTGACTATCACACTTAAAGTTCAAATCCGAGTTATTGCACAGCATTACAGTTTAATGAGTATGAAATCCTAAGTGGCAAATTTGTCTTCCTATGCTCCAAGTCTTCTTCCCTTCTTTGTTTCTCTCTTCTTCCCACCTCCAAAAAAGGTATCTTAAAATCAAGTTTCTCTTGTGAGAGTTTGTTTACCCCAACTTCTGTTAAACTACACTAACACTCTCTCATCAGCTTTCTAAACACTCTTTCATCAGCTTTGTGAGATGGTGCAAAAACATCTTGGAAATCTAAGATGGCAAAATAAACCTGAACATATGGGGAGAAGACTTCGTTGTTATGAAATTGATTTAAATGTTGAGCTCACATTTTAGCCTTGATGCCTCCCTCCCTTACTATCTATCCTCTCTTGTTTTGCTCACTGGCTGCTCCTGGCCCTTGGGTACCCCACCTCTATTAGCAAGCTGGTTCACCAGCATAAATTATGAATGCGTTTCAAGGCAGCCCTTCTGATAAGATAAATCAGGGGCCTTCCTCTTTTCCACGTTTCTGCTTTCATTCCCATTGAAACTTCTCCCTGCGCCATGGTGCAGTGTCTTTCTACAAAACTATTCCCGTGTAATCTATGAAGGTATGTTTTTAATAGGAAAAATCAGGTAATCTTTTTTCAAGAAGCCTTACAAGTTAAGGATACAAAATATTTCTTGATAGGTTGTGTGTGCTTCCAAATTAGCTGCATGTAAAGTATTTTAAGATCTTTTTTTTTTTTTTGGCTGTCACTGGCTGGCAATACTCATTTTGTGTGTGTGTGTTGGTTTGAAAAGCAGGAAGAAATGTAATGAATTGAGTGCTGTCAGAGATGTCTTCTGTTTGAACAATCTGCGATGGGCTGAATGGCAGGGACTCCCTCATCCAGTGCAGGTGCAGTAGAGCTGGGGAAAGGGGGAGGGGGGCTCTCTCTGTTCAGTCAAAAAGCACCATTCTCCACAATAGACCACACACTGACAGCCAGCGTGACATCAACTCACACTTTCATACTTTTTCCCCCCATCCATAGTCCTCAGTTCACAGAGTGGCCATACAGTAGCCTTGGTTAGGTCCCTTTAATGAACAATTTTGTGGTTCCTATAACCAACATTGAAATCCGCTGAGCCCTGGGAGGAACAAATAGATTTTTAATCATGAGTTCCAAACCAAAAGCTGTAAAGTTAAGCGGGTCTCTCCACTCTCTCCCAATACCAGTGCTCACAACAGCCCCCAGATGATCTGAAAACTCTGTTAAAAGTTCTTCTAAGACTTACTTACATTCAAAGGCAGTATTTTCTGATGTTCCGAGAAAGCCCAAACAAGAAAAGAGAGAAGGCACGAATTTCGTTTATTTATTTAAACTTAAAAGGACCTCTAGTATTTTATTATGCGTGAGAGGGTTAATCCTGCAAATGAACGTGCATTAATCTTGTGGAGTGGAATCTGTCCTTTGAATTGGTTTTACTGGGGAGAAAGGTGGGAAACAAAGGGGGTTAGGAAAGGCAGTAACTGTTTTAAAACTCTCGACAAAGATGCTACCACCCTTTGACTGTCTCACAGCTCCACCGGCCGGACCTTCCGTAGATTTCGTTTGTTTGAGCTCAGGCCTTGGTATCTCAAGTTGTAAATGGAATTATTCGAAGATAGAACGCTATTAGAGAAACTTATTCCCTCTACCCCCACCCGATTCCTACCTAGTACTCGCTACCCACACCCCCTCGCCACTTCTTAGTTTGGGATCCGAACGTTTAATAAAGAGGGAGGAACGAGGAAAGGGCCGAACGCCCCACCGACCGTTCCCCTAACTCCGCCGCCGCGCGGGGCAAGATCCCCACAGGTGATTTCCCTCTGTGCGGGGATTTGCTGGAGCTCTGCGCGTAGGAAAATTGCTGCCTTCATGCTTATAAAAAAAAACAATGTAACCATATACACTTTTTATCGCAGCAACAACAACAAAAAAATCAACCTTTTTAGACCTCAGGGCAAAACCTTTTAAAAATCTTATCATTCGCCTAAACATTGTTCAATGGGTGGGGGCGGGAAGAGGCAGGCCTCCCAGCGCAGCGGTCACAACATTCCCCCAACTCGCGTTTCCCGCAAGGAGGCCTGGAGTCGGGGGTCCGGCGGGGCGGGGCTCAGGGCTAGGGGATATGGTGTGTAGGGTGATTAAGCGTCGGGTTCTTAACCTCAAATAACACCGGAAGAGATAGGTCTTACCATCTCTGTGGAGCCCTTTGCCTGCGCCCGCGACGAGTTGCCGGGTGGCCTGCGTTAAGTATGCCTACGGCGCCTACTAAAGTCGGGGCCTAGAATGTGAGGCGTCTCCCTCCCTTCGACTCACTGCCCGCCTCTCCTTGATAGCTGCTGCGTCTTCTGGCAGGTTACACACCCACAATTAATCTTTCTTATTAAAGCCCCCATTCTGTACCCAAGGGGCGACTCGAACCTATTTAGATTTCCTTGGTTGGCTGCACAAATTTAAGTGGGCAAAGAGTTATAAACCTAATAACAGAGGGCGAGAGAGAGTGATTTGAGTAGAGAATACGCAAGATTCGCTAGAGGTGTAAGGATGCTGCGGGCCTTGTCCGCTCCAGGTACCCGCCTCAGGGTGCACGCCAGGCTCTGGGAAAGGCAGCGAACCTCCGCTGCTCACGCCGCACGCAACAACCGTGCACACACCTACACCCCTACCCCTTCGCTCGCTCACAGGTGCACCGGCACTGAGATTGCCTCTTCCGGATTCCTTATAAACCCCTCCCAGAAGGGCGGAATTCTCAGAGCATCCCAAACCGGGAAACTTCGGGGAACCAGGGTAGGCTTGCCCTGTTTGGGATTAATTGAGAATAATTAACACTGGAGACCGTTAATCACCACTTTGCTGCTCTCTCCCTCCTTTCGGGTCTGCGGCGACTGCCTCTCTCGCTCCGGCTGCCGGCGCGGGTGGGTTCGCTGGTGAAAGTGAAGACGTCGCTGTAGCTGTCACCCAGTTCGGCTGTACTTTTTTAAACGCTCGCATATTGTTTGATTACTAATTCGAGTTAATATGATCTTTATGGCAACATAACAGTGGATAATTGGCCTTTTTTTCCGAACAACAATGTAAATCACAATCGCTTTATTATTTAATAACGTCAAACGCTTCGTTGGATTGGCCCCGACCGAGAAGACCTTTTCTTTCTAGACAGTGTTGTGGAGGAAGAACAATGAAGATCTAATTGTGGAGATTTCATAAGTTGGCTCCCGTAAATGAACAGCTTAGATATGGAAGTTCCAGCAGATGTGGGCACTATTCGCTGTAGAAAGTCACCCCTATCCCCCAAATACACAGCCCAAACACACTACTGGAGGTTTTTTTGTTTTTGTTTTTTGTTTTTTGTTTTTTTTTGTTGTTTTTTTTTTTATGGTGGTGGTGGTCCTCAGATCCTAGCAACCACCTAAATCTTCCAGTAGCAATTAGAGCTTTTATCTGGCTTGCTCTTCAGTCCTTTATATTGCCGATTTAGCATTAAGGCATTGAGTTCACACACCAAATCAGCCCAACTCCCAAAGAGCCACAGCTGCTAATGCGCCCCTTCGATGACTTTGGTTGTTGGATACCGAGAGCACCGGCCTGGGGCTTTTCAAAAGTCTTATTTTGTTTTGATATGATTTTTAAAACGGATTCACTAGTGCCGTGTCTTTGGATATACTTGTTTTGGGCAGAATTTTGTAAAAATTATTTTACAAACTCCTGGAAGAGCATACGAAACCTAGAGAACCCTCAAATGCGGACGGGAACGCTTGGAAGGAATGGGTCCCCTCTGCTCAAATGAAAGATTCATCACATTTGCCCCCAAAGCCTCAATTCTAACGGTTCTCTACAGCGGCTTTTGCGGTCGCTGAAGGATCGCTGTCTCGGGGCCTTAAGACTTTGGAGTCCTTTGCAAATGGAGAACACCCACCATTTGGAATTCGGGTCCAGGAGAGAGACTCCGAGTCTACAGCAGGTTTTGTTTTTGCTTGTGCCCGCCTCTCCATTTCATTCAATCTACGGCCTGTCGGGAGCAGAACAATTCGCGACCCCCCACCTCCCCCCGCCCCGCCTCGCTGTCTAAGATAAACAGGAGGTGAGAAATGCTTCGCCTGCACACGCGCCCTCGGGGCCCTTCTCCCCTCACCCCTCTGTGCGCCGACGGTACAGCTGTCCTCCGCCCAGACCTGGGTGGAGACTACCCCCTTCTCTCTTCCCACCCGCATTTTAAAATCATCCCATCGACGGTTCTAGAGTACTGTTCACATTTTCGGCCACCTTCCAATTTCTTTCCGATCCACTCTCCCCTTTCTGAGAACCTAAAAAAATGACAAGGGGAGAAGTTGAGGAATTGAGAGAAGGCAGTGGATTTTCAAAACAACCCCACCCCACTCCGCCCCCGTTAAAAGTGTATTTTACCACAAGGAGTGCATTAGGAAACTTTCCCTAACAGGAGATGGGGCAGTGTTATTCTTCTCCAGGGGCCAGCTGGCCTCCCCGTCCTCTCTGGACAATGCGTGCTTTGAGGCTCGGTGGCCTGCAGGCAGCGGGAGACAGGGGGACTGGGCGGCCTTCCTCCAAGGGGCCCCAAGCTGGGAGAGCGCTGGGCAGGTCGCAGTGCGGGAAGGCGGGCCCCGCAGGAAGAAAACCCATAAAAGGACAATTTTCCTGGACTCAGCTCTCCACAGTCAGGATTTGAGGACATGGGGACAGGCAGGCTGCGGGAGGGGGTGTTGTTAAGAGGTCTTGTGTTTTATTTTTTTTTATACCTGCTCATCCAAACATTTTATTTCGACACGGAATTTTGCATCGTAGGTTTTCCAACCCCCTCGCTCTCACTCTTGGGCTCCTAGTCTCTGGTTAATAATATCTCAACATGGCCTTTAACGCTCACATCCGTCCGGCGCCCACGCCTGGCCCCGGGCAATCTTCTCCACGCCCTCCTCGCACTCCCCACACTCGGGGTGCTGCGCCACAGGAAAAGCCCCCTGGCCACGCACTCTGGGACACTACTTAGCAGTTTGGGGTTCTTTTCCCCAGAGAGACTACCACCATCCTCCCCTCCACGCAGCCTCTAGGGGAGGATTTCTGACAGCAGAAGCCCTCAGGGGTTATCATATTGGTGGAAGCGTCTGTTTGATGTTCTAAAACGTATACCAAACTGGGCGTCAGGGCCACGTGCTGTGCCGTCGAAACGCCGCCGCGGGTCCTGGCTTTCAGAGCCGCGGCAGCCGCGGCCAGCGTCGAGGGGGCGCTGAAACCACCGGGGGCCCGCGCTGCGCAGTATTTCTGGCCGCAGCGCTGAGCGAAGCGAATTGTCTGGAGCGTGTTTGATCTGGGGCTGCGTCAGCTTCTGCTTTATTTGTTTGTTTGTAATCTCATATTTAGCAAGCTGGGACGGTGGCAGCAAGGGAGAAAGGACGGGATGGAGGAGGGGGCTTAGCGGTAACCACACCCCTTCCTAATGAGTTAATTTCCATATTTGCGCCTCCCGCATTTAGCGCCCTCTTTTTCCGGGCGCTACCATGCTGTTGCGTCTTGGCGCAGCTCAGGCTCCTCCACTCTGGACTGAAATGAAAAAACTCGCGGTGGGAGCAGAAAATTGGCCTATTGATACATTGCTCGGAGTGTTGATCTTGGCACCACCGGCAGCCGATTATTCCTACCCCCCGCCCCCCAAATGGGGAGCACACGGATTGCCGAGGATTTGCGCACACCCAGGCAGGCAGCAGACAGAAACCGACATTCCTACTGTTTCCCCGCCTCCAGCTGTCCGACCCCCACGTCTCTTTCCTTTTACCCAATTCCAGATTTTTTTCTCTCTCTCAAAGTTAGAGCAGTGAGGGCCGGTAGGGCATAGAAGTGGGGGTTATAAACCCAAACAAATGAATCAAAAGTGAAAGTTTCAAACTAGATCCCCGTCCTGGTGGAGAAAACGTAATCTTGCACTTGAGGGAGTGTGCTGACCCCAGTCTGTGTGTGTAAGAGAGGAGAGAAACCGAGGTTGTGAGCTGGTGACTCGGTTAAAAGTTGTGGCCGAGACAGTGCTTGGGAGAGCCCTCAGGAGAAAGCCCGAGGCGGGTGTCAGCTGCTTCTAGCCTGGTTTCCTGTACATTTTTGTGGTGATTCTGCTGAAGAAATTGGACAAACAGACTTTCACAGTTGCTCACTGCCCCCCGCCCCCCACTCCACCCTCCTGACTTTGCCGCGCGCACTAGGGTGTGGGTTCGGGCTTGAGCTCCAATACAGCTTGCTTGCCAATTGTGGGCTGTAGCAATATCAAAGTGAACTGTCCCAAGTAACTCTTGTCTAGAAGCTGGGAAGAAGCTTAAGCAGCTCGCTTTAATGATGATTGTAGCTCGGCGAGGGGCACGGACAGCAAACACCCCGCAGGTGTGTGCCGTAACACCACCGTCCGGACTTGAATGCAGATTACTCTGGCGACCGTTTGATCGGCCCTTTGAAACCCTTTACAATTGCCTGTGACGAACGACCAGTCTCAGTTTTTCTCTGAATAATGCCTTGAGGGTAAGTCCTCTGGGCTTTTAAAGAGCTCCCGTATTTCTTTTTTTTTTTTTTAGAATAAAAAGAAAAACGTTCGATTTTAGTTTAGACATCGTCAAGTTTTAGTCGCTAAAAGACATCACTCAAGCTATTCAGTGCTTAATGACCGTTACCTTTGCTGTCTTCCCAGAAGCCATATACATGTCATATACAGACATGCAGATATATACATGTTGTGTTAATAAAAAGGAAAGCAAAGTTATCAACTTCGTTTTCTTTAGTTCTGAACCACCCTGCCTGTTTATAGATGTTCGTACAGGTGTTTGTCATAAATAATGCCATTATTAATCTTGTCTTAAAGCCTTTTCTGTTCTTTCTGAATTATATCTGGGTAAGTGGAAGTTTTAACTTAAACATTTTCAAAGTAAAATTCCGGAGTTTAACCCCCGTCAACACCTTCGCACCAACCTCCATCACCAAAATGAAAAAGGTAGTGTTGTTCAATCTTTAATATTTACTTAGAGTGCTTACATAAGGGGAGGAAAATGAACTTTTGTCTGAAATGTGCAACAAGCGGCACTTTGATTTCATAAAATAAATGTCAACAATTGCAAGAGCTAATCAAACTAGGGTAGAGGGTAGAGGGTGGGAGTGCATTTGAATTAAAGGCCCATTTCTTCCACTTCAGACTACAAAGGGTTACACATAAATAAGTGCCGCATTTGCCTATTGCAAAAGTTTTCTCGGTGCTTTCTAAGTCACAACAGGGGTGGGAGAAGCTGTCGTTTATTATCCAGCTCTGGGCAGGAGCAGACCCCAGTACCAAGAGGCTCTTAGCTCTGGCCAGCAGAAGAGGGGTAGTCTTTCAACAGCAGCCCCCTTTGTTCTCCTGATCTCTTTCCCAATTTCAAGCTTCACTTGCACATCCCAAGTTTGTGTGTTAATGACGCTATTACCATCTGGCTCGCCCTACTTTCCAAAAGATATAAATCTCCTAGCTCCATTGCCTGCATTATCATTTAAGTGCCACCATCGCCAGAAGAAAAAGATGCTTTCAAGACTCCAGATTTTCTTGCACTGACTACCCCTGGCATGACTCTGGTATTTATAGACATACATTGGGTGAGAAATCTCCTTGAGAGACCTGATTTCCCAAGAGCTGTCCCTCCAAGCCAAAGAAGACATGCCACTGGACTAAAGGAAGGCTTCAAATGAATTTCCTCTTAAAATAGTTTTGTTTTGTTTGCAGCAGGCAGATAGTATGCCCCAACATACTCTGATGTGCTCGTGCCTTCCTCTTTCTCTCTTATGTTTGTAAAAGTTGCAGCGCAACTCTCAGGGATTCAAGATGTCCCACTTTTCCAACTCTGTTTTGAGCAAGAAAATAGATTGATCTCTGTGTAGGAAGTGGGGGCAGGGGTGAAGGGAGATGAAAGAGCCCCATAAGGCAACTTTTGGGAGCTGGGCCAACTGCATCCCTTCTCATAAACCTTCACTTTTATAGCCCTGCAGATATCTGTAGATGTTGTGGGATTTAGACACAACTAGCTGTAGATGTAGATCCACCTCTTCTTCTTTACTGGATAATCAGTAATTTGTGTGTTTTGAGCAGAAAAGCCAACAGAAAGAATTGGACTGGCTTGTACGTGGCTCCACAATGACTTCGTTTATCTGGCCAGGTCTAGTGAATAGGAGCAAAGCAGAGTCTGCCTTTCAGCACATGGTCTCTTGATTCAGCTGGCCCCTAGCTGATTTGAACAGCTAATTTCCCCTTGAGGGCTTGGGCTTCTACTCTCTGTGGCCCTAGACCGCCCTATCTGGGTGCATCTCACTTCCAGTGATGCACACTCTCGTCTTCAGTTTTACCTTCACAGAGGTGAGTTCCACTGAGGTAAGCCAACCCAACAGATTGTACTAAGAAGTGGAAAGGTGAACTTGCCAGGTTCCTAAGAGAAGCTCTTCAAAGCAGCAGGTTGAGCAGACCGCTTTCTCTTTCTTAAAAATAGTCTTGTCAGACAGGGAAAGCATCTTTAATGAAATACATTGTTTCTGAAGGCTGGGGGAAAGAAAAAAAAAGCTTGTTGTATGTTCCTAATACTTTGAACTGAACACAGAAGGTACCTAAAACAATGATTAATTTATGTCACACTGGTGTAGCTGTTTGCACGCATGCATGCAAAAGCTATTTTTTTTCCAATTCACTTTCCTGCTTTCCCCCGCAAACTCAAAAAAGATCTTGTTTAGAAATTTGTATTCCTACTTTTTTTCCTTTTGAGAATATTATCAAATTGATATGAACAAATTGCAGAGGATATACCATTTAAGTAAGATGCACTTTTAATCACTGATCATTAAAATGGTTATGTTAAATATACTCAATTACATGCATGACTTAACTCTAACAGTACTTTCTATTCTCCCAGCTGCTCACGTATTCCTTAACGATAGTCTGTGGTAGAAACTTGATTATGCTGAATTCATTCATTTCGATGGATTTCATCAGCCTAATTAATGCCTCAGTGTGGTCCTGGGTTCTGAATGAACCCTTTACTAAGTTTGAGGTTAAAGGCAGTGTTGGAATGTACAAGGTTTTCCTTAGTTACTCATGAAGTGCTTTAGGATACCATTAAGCAAGGTAGGTAGCAGTTGTTAAACGAAAAAACTATGCAAAGCAAGGAAATCCATCTCAATGGCAGAAAAATGAGGCTAATTCCTCATTCTTACTTCCATATCAATATTTTGGGATTTGATAGACAATCTCCACATATTTAGTAGAGAGGAAATTGCCAGGTTTTTTTTGTTGTTGTACCTTAAAACTACACTGAAAAGGAAAAGTTGAAAATAGATTCCCAACTAGTGGCTAAATAAATTTCTTTAAGCCCATCAAGGCTGTCCCTGTTCCCTCTGTTCTTCCTGCTCCCATACCTTTTGGGCTACTTTCCTCCTCCATTTCAACGTTCATTTTTCCCAAGGAGACACTTAAGGTCAGTATTCATGAGAAACTCCAGCCACCCCCACCCCATGTGGGTGACTGTGTTCAGTCTTTTCAGGTGTAAATTAACATCTGAATACATCTCAACCTTACTGACCCTTACCACCACCACCATCCCTGCCTCGGCTGAGTCACAGTTAATCTGCACCTCCACATCCGACAGGGCAGACTGAGGTCAGATTTCCCTAACTCCACCCCCAGCAGAAGGACCCAAAAGTGCTTGTTTTACCTCTAAGCGGAGTCCTGATATTTGTCTATGTCCAATGAGACACCGGTGGAAGAAGGTCACTTAAGACATTTTCTTGATGGTCAAAGTAGTACAGAAAATTAGGAAGAAAAAAAGAGATGGAAGCATCTTAGTTCTTTAAGAAATATCCTGACTTGGGCAGATGAGACTTGAGATTTTTACCTCACTTTGAGTTCCCACAGAAAAACTGTTCATCCCAGCAGAATCTCCCTCCAGCAGGGGATCCACTGAGCCAAATCCTAGTTGAGCAGAGCAGCATCATGCCTCAACATTGATCTGACAGAACAGGAAGGATTTCAGATCTATAACCAAATTACCACCTTGGAACTTTGTGCTTATTGTGCTAATGTAATGACTTCTGTAGTAAGAGTATATTTTCAGGGCTGGAAATTAGCTTTTTCAAATGCTTTGTGTAATGACAGACATTAGACAGAAGAGACAAAATGCGCCAGCAATGGTAGTGCAATACTCCTGGCAAACACCCTGGGCCACTATAACAGATAAGTGGAGACCCAGATACGTTTGTAAAATTAAGCTGAGTGTGAACTTGGGGAGACTGAGTTAGAAGGCAGGTGCTGGCAGCCCAGCCATTGCAGGAGTAAAGATGCTCTTTCAAGCCCTACCTTTTCTCTCAGACCTAGGTGAGTAGCAGCATAGTGCACTGCTCAGTCCCTTGGGGAGGATGCTTAGGGAACAAAAGAGAGGTGTTTCTTAAATAGCACCACAAATGACCAATTACCTCCAGTTCATGGTTAGTACACTCTTAAGTTTAGATTGCAGAGAGTAAGGGAAAGAAATATTTCCAGGGTCGGGGATCAGGGGGAGATACATGCACATATAGAGAAAAATGAACAACTCAGAATTTCAGAGCCATATACACTGGGTTGTCCAGTACATCTCACACATCCAGTGTTTTGTATCTTTGCATGGTGTAATTCAGAATTCAGGCAAATCCTCAAATTTGTGGTATTAACCCCATGTGATTTATGTCTTGGGAATCAAGGACAAGATAGTTTAATGCACAGTAGTTCTAAAAAAAAAAAAAAAGACTCTTCAGTGTACAGAGCTGGGCTGGGATCAGTCATTTCCCATAATTGTAAATTAGGTAAATTCACACACTGATCAAGTATCCAAGAAGAGCACTCCTTTCATCAGTTACTGATGGATATCAGAGCCCAGTCACTACCAGCCTGGTTATTATGTGCCTAGTTCTTCCCCTTTCCCTTGCTGCTTCTAATCCCCCCTCCCCATCTACTCATGACAGTTACTTGGAAATGAGTGACTTGATTCCTGGGTAGATATTCACCCCTCTGCGTAACTCGGCTTCCCAATGTCAACTTGCAGCTATGGAGAAGCCTGTGAACTATGAAAATTGATAAACTCTAGCCTGTTCACAGTCCTGTTTGGAGTTAGAGCATTGCCAAGACATAGTTTGAAAAAGTCGGGGGCTTCTGAGATCTTGTAAAATGAGGCCAATTTGAAAAGTTGGCACTGGACTTTTTATAATAGCCCAACATTGTCCCATTTTCTTCTAGAGTTGAATAGGAGCAAAATACCTGGCTTGATGTAGTTGTTCTTTGATGACAAAGAAACTAACTAAAGGTGGTGGTTCTCAGTTCATCCCAAAGATCTTCATGATGGTAGGGGGAAGTGCTGGCTCCAACAGCTTTAGTTTTAGAGAAGACAAGTGTGATGCATCCCTGTTTTGAAGCTGTAAACTGAATTTGTCCCACTTGGCTTGCTACTACTGTCTGAATCCCTCTGGCACTTTTCTTTGTGTAGATGGGTCCAGATAGGCTAAGGTGGCTGTGATACTTAATACATCAACTCACTGCCAGAGTGTAAGTGATTCGTAAAGTATGCCAAGGTCATGAGGCTTCTTAGTAAGGTTCTTCTGAGAGAAATTAACATGTTTATCACATAATCTAATCAACCAAGTGGGGCAGATTCCATGGTAGGTCCTCCCGGTACCACTTAAAAAAATGCCTGTGGTAAGACAAGTCATTGAGTTAAAAGTACAGAATAGTATATCGTAGATAAAGGGAAAGAGTATACAGAGAAGTAAGGATTACATCTTTTTCAGGCTCTCATACTATATGGCAGCATTTGTATGTGGCAGATCGTAGAGAGCAGGCCAAGAGTGCAACAAGAGACGGTACCACTGAAGCAGAGAAACAGCTTGTGGGAGATTTATGGGTTCCTGTTACTTGTGGTCAGATGTCATTCAGTTACTTTAGAGTGAATAAATTCATTTACTTCAGAAATCCTGATCAGTTGGTGGGAATGATCTAGGACTTCAAAGGGTAGCTTCTGAAGTTGCTGGACATTT
Source organism: Manis javanica (assembly GCF_040802235.1). Taxonomy (NCBI): domain Eukaryota; kingdom Metazoa; phylum Chordata; class Mammalia; order Pholidota; family Manidae; genus Manis; species Manis javanica. The sequence goes on along the minus strand of NC_133158.1, from coordinate 124,870,028 downwards.
GGTTTCAGACTTCAACTCCAAAAATCCAAATCTGAATGGCTCATTGGTTTGGGGAAGAAAACCCCCAATTTGAAATTCTGTTACAAACTCTATGAGAGTAAAGCAAACTTAGATGAGCTTAGAAATAGTTATGAATCCCAGATCCCAATACTCTTATGCTACTTATTTATGGAAGAAAAAAAAGGAGCACCTGGTCTCTAACCAGGAGAGAAGCCTATTGGCAATATCTTGTCAGTCCCAGCAGGTCAGTCTTCAGGGGCTCATAGGGACCATGATGTTTAAGCCATCTGGGCAGTTCTGGTCTCATGTCATTCAAACAGCACATTTTTCAAACTCAGAAATGCCAAATCATGTTATTTCTGTGGCAAGAGGTTGCTTAGGATCTGACAGCTGAGTTTTTCCTATCGATTATGTGACAATGCAGTTCATTTATAGAGTTCAGGGAAATGAGAAAAGCCTCTGGTTTAACAAGACCCTTAATTTAAGTACTCTGCTGTATTTCAATGCAGAAATCAAAATTCAAGATAAGAAAGCGGAAGAGTGAGTTAAATTGTGAACCCAAACTTTTGTAGCTAAATAACCTACGAGGGCTGTGACTTATTTAATTTGAATCCTTAAATTAGGGAACTGGATTTGTTAAATCACATAAAAAAATCATAGAAAATTCATATTTAGATCAGTGCATGTGTTTAAAATTGCTTCTTAATTAAAAACAGAGAGTGAGTCCAAAATGTAAAATGCAAATCAAAGGGCACTCTTGTGAATGTGTGTGTGTATGTGTGATGGCAGGGGTGGGGTGGGGGGTAGGAGGAGTTTAAGCCTGCAAACACTTTGAAAGGTCTTCTTCAGATTTATCTTAAGTACTGAAATGATTAAATATGCACACAGTCTTCCAATGCATCCACAGGTAAAAATATCATTATTATTTATCTGAGCATAAATTCCTAATAATATTCTCTGTCACAGGATACAGAGAGGCACACAGAAGTAACTAGATGTCCAATACATGCCAAGCTCTTTTAGGCCCAGAATTGCAAAAAAAGAAAACCTGGGTGACCTGAGTGTAAGTCAAGAGCTCTTGAGACTGTAGCCACACACCCAGAAGGGTTAACTGGAGAAGAGGGTGGAGAGGCTCCTCTGTGCAGTCTGTGTGAGGGACGGGAAGAGAGCTTGAGCTGGAGCCCACAGGTAGGCTGCAGGCCGGCACTGAGCACTCCCTTGTTGGGGGGCAGATTGTGGCCTGGTGGGGGGGACACAACCAGAAATCTATGCATGCCACCCACCCCTTCATGCATCTGCTTCTTTATTACTTGAAAGCCATTTAACACGTTCAAGGTGAGATTATCCACAATTTTGGGGAAGTTTTCCTCTCAGGCAATTGAGTTTGGGGATTAGGAAACTGGTGGTGGCCTGCTTCTCATTTAGACGTTTAGACAAGCAAGCAGAAGGAAAAGGAACCTTAATCTAACTGCAGCCACTCCAGTATGCAGGCCACAGGGACCCAGGGGAGGAACTGGTTCCTTCTCCAAAACTCTCCTCTTCCCCCAAGGTCTTTCACAAAAAGGGTCCCTCATCCCTTGCAAAAATGTGTGTTCTTGAGCCCACAATTCATTTGAGCAGCCTGGGACTGAAACCCTGAAATGGACAAGTTTTTTTTGTTTTGTTCTGTTAGCCTCTTCTTTTCTGTTTGTGGGTGTAGATGACTCTCAAATACCCAGCGTCAGAGCCCTCACTCCAAACTTGAAACCTTCACCTTTTCCCTCCTCCTTTTCCCCTCTTCTTGTTGGGCTGGTGGGTGTGGTAGCCAAGAGGCAGGCCTGTCCTTAGGATGGAGCAGCTGGGGCAGCTGCTCTGGAGCAGCTGCTGTGCCTCACCCCTCTTTTCTGACAGTCATTAAAATTCAATTTCAACATTTCTGTCTTTAACAATTTCCTAAGGAGCCTATGAAGGATGCCAAGAGTGGGCTTCTTTTCAAGTGGTCCTGTCTGGGTGTAAGGCAGATGGGTCAAGCTGCCCCTCTGGAGCAGGCCAGTGAGTAAGGTCCCAGAGGCGTGCTGTGCCCACCTGAACTGTGGGGGGAGCTCTGGGAAAGACTCGCCTCAGGTCAAGAAGCTGGGGAAGTCAGCTAGATTTCCCTCATCCACATTGCCTCTGGAACAGAGTGAGGGGCTCTCTGGTCCTGGAGCTCAGAACCAAGCAGAAAATTCTCCTGCTTAAATCTCACTACTTCTCACTTTTTCTCCCTGCTAAGGTCGAGGGCCCCTCATCCATTATTCCCAAAAGCATATTTGTATATCAGAAGTTCCCTTATGCCAAGAAGCTTCCCTTAACAGGTTTTTCTCCTTTGGGTGGAGAAGTCAGCTCCTGGATCAAGGGAGACTACTAAAGAGTTTTGAGAAACAGAAGAGCAGACATACATGTGCAATGTGTGGCATGTAGCTGAGCCTCACCAGGAGCCTTGACTGAGACTGCCCAAGCAAGCAATCTCCAGAGCCAACCTCAGAGGAGTTTTTCATTTCCTTCTTCAAAATTTTAACATGTGGTTAGAACCAAAAATGCCTCCCTTAACTAACAACGGTTGGATCTATGGAAAGGATACAGCATTTCTCTGAAATTTTAGATGGGAGGTAAGGACTACTTGATTCCTATTGCTTTAACCTCTTAGTTACATATAACACCTTCCTACACAACAGCCTCCTTCCCTATTAATCCATTGGCCACTCAGCATACCTAGTCCTGCAATTCTTATCCCTTATTCTTTTTTCCTCTGGGTCCCTGAGCTAAAATCTAAAAATTAAATCATGATCTTCTCTCAAATGCCATGACAAGTTAGAAGGAGAAGTTGGGAGCTATGCTTAAACTACATGATATAGTGAATGACTGTTATAGCTGAATGGAGTTGGCAAGTGGCAGTTGCAGTATCAGCGATGAATTCCATTTTTTTTTTTTTTGCTTCATTTTCAGGATCCACTTAACCTAATAGATATAAGTTGAAACTGAAGTAAATCAGATAAATGTTAAAGAAACACCAGATTAAGCCCTTTCTGGCCTGGCAGCCCATGTGTCTTACATAGCTCCTGGTTATTTGGACACTCTGTCACACCACTGGAAACTTAGATAGACTAATACCAAGAGCCTTGCTTCTCAGTATTTAATTACAAACTTGGCAGAATGGAGACTCTACAGATTAAAAGAAAATCAATCAGCACTTATTAACCATAATAACTCAATAAAAACAATTAGATGGAGAAATAATATTAACAACATGTCTTTATTACCATCAGACATAAGTTACTGAGGATTTGGAAGCTTCCTGTAGTACATATTAGTTTATTGTTTCACTACCTGATTTTGTGGAATTTCTGCTTGTGTGGTAACTAAAGTTGTTTCCTGAAAGTGTAACTTTAATGAGTTTTACAATCATTTTATACCATGGTCCCAGAATAACTGTGTCCCCAAGACTTTGACTATGTCTGTTGGTGTGGGCTGTTAATATTCCTTCCCCAGGTGAAGAGGCCCCATGTTGTAGTAAAGAAAACAGTAGGCTAGAAAATGCCAAACAGGGCCCAGGCTCCACGTGAGGCATGAGGCATGTAACTAGTGGTGTATAAGGTAGTTCATGTTTCTAGGCTTCAGATTTTGCATATATAAAGTGAAGAGATAGGATTAGATGATCTCTTGGGTCCTGCTCAGTCCCTAAACTCTGTAGTCCTATAACATATTTGTGAATTTTCAACATAAGGGAAGATCCAGGTCTGTGGGTTATGGCATAATATACCTATTTATTTTACAGTCATTTTATGCAGAAGACTGACTAATGATTTTTGGTTTTTTCCTGGGAGAGATCCTAAAGTTGACTAGAGGAAACCAAGCTAGGAGACTTGGCATTGTTTTCTTGTATACAAATGAACCATTGTCTTATGCTTAAACTACTTTTCCTTTTCAGATACAACTTAGAAATAACGTTTCACTCAAGATAAGGCTGTGGTTTAGGAGATTCTGGTACGGCTTGCCTCATTTTAAGACTTCTATCATCTCTTTTCAAAATGTGGGTACTTCATTTCCTGTTTGATAATTCCTCATGCTTTGCCAACCTCAGCAGGTCTTTAAGAAAGCTTGCCAAGAGTTCCCGGCTGGGAAGGACAGTCTGAGTTCAACATACAGAATGAGCTGACACCACAGTTGTAGTGACTCACCAACCTGGTTGCCCATTTTGCAATGGCAAGAACCACACTATCTCAATGAAAGTCCTGTGTTTTAGCAAAGTGCAATTGGATCACATGACAAAATCATCTCAAGAACATCTCTGATATTCCCTTTCACTTGCTGTTTTGAAAACAAGACAAGAAAGGAAATTATATCCTGAGTTATATTTTGTTTTTTAAAAATTAAGATTAATTAGCAGTGGGTTGGTTTTATATCCCTTCTGTTCTAAGAGTTTAGTAGTAATTACAAAATAGTGAAAATAGGTCACAGCAAAATGAACATTCAAGATTGGGTTAAAACATACCTCTGAAATCTCAGTGTTCATTTTTGGAGTGTCAGTTATGTCATTTCACCTTTTTTTTTCTTTGACTTACAGTCAAGATGAGAAATGATATTTAGACTAAAGACATTATTTTTTTATACAGCCACTGCTTTTTAAAATGCAAATCCTCCCTCCCTTCACCAATGCTTGATCATTTGTGTGTATGCCCAGGTACACACACACACACACACACGCACACACACACACAAATGCAAACGTGTACGTACACACACCTAGCACCCAGATGCTGGAGAAGGTCTTTTCAAGACTTCTAGGACATGGGTCATATAAAAGGTAGATGAGAAAATTAAAGGAGGCCCAGAGCAATAGCAACACTAAGAGTCAATGATTTCACTTTTAAAAAAGTCATTGTACAGTACACAGAGATTTTTTAAAGCAAGTATTATTATTAAAGAATATTATACTTCTATTTAAAAAAATATTATACTTCTAAATTATTGCAATTCTTGTCTAATTTAAAATCACGTATGAGAGCCATTTTATTTTGTATTACAATCTGTCACCAAAAATCAAATAGTAAAGTTTTAAAATGTGCACAGTTCTGCCCCATGGGGAATTAAATTTCAATATCTAAGTCTACTGTTGTGTAACTTTAGGACAAGATAGCATGTGGTATTAACATGGAAGAGTATTCTTTGGCTTTTTTAGCTTTTATGTGCATTGCTCTCAAATAAAGCGCACATTATATTTTCCTCCCAGTGTTCTTTTGTTATATATGAAGTATTTTTATGATGTTGTTTTTAATGTATACATTATTTTAATGAAGTTACTTGGTAAAAGATAAAATCTATGATAATAATAGTCCTTTGCTTTTCTCCTAATTTTATTATTTCAAGTCAAGCAAGAATGGTCACTTTTTTCTCAGAGAAAAAAAATACTGAATGTGTTTTTGATGCAAAAATGATTATTCAGTTATAGTATTTCTTCCCTAATATATTAGCATTTATGATAGATCTTATTTCAAAGCTGATTATTCTCAAAGAAAAGCAGAGATATTATTAGAATTTCCAAGCAAATTGTGTTGTTTAAAAAGTACTTTAATACGTTATTCAAATTGTTGTTAGCTATTGGTTAAAAAAAAAAGTTATTATCTGTTCCAAATGTGAAATTTTGCTATTCAAAAGACCTTACAAATTCCAATTTCTTTAGGACAACAGCAGAAATTAATATCAAAGGCATAGACAATCTAAGCTCCCTCAATTTTTTTCCCTTTTTTTAGCTTTAAGTGTGATAGGCATCTCTGCAAGGTAGGTTTTAACATATTTTTTTCCTAATTTTTTTTCCCCTCCTTTCAGTAAGAGGGATAAGCTTTTAGAGTGCCCAGTCACCGTGGTAACTGCCAAAAAAATTCTCCTGAAGTTTGAAGAGGTCAGCTAGCAGGGTCAACAACTCTGGCCTCTCTGTGGGCTCAGTCTAGCATGCCCCAGCCTGCGGTTGGAGTGTCAGGACAAATCTGACCCTGGGAGGTGGACTATTCCGGCTCTGATATAAATTTTTTGAGTCAGTTCATGGCCTGGACTCTCCAGGTGGCCTCCAAAATCTATTTTGACCCCCTGACCCTGTCTCACGGAGGCATAGCATCCACCCTAAGTAAGGATTTAGCCAGGAATGACAGCTTTCCACTGAGTGTTATTGAGGACAGTATAAACTGTTTGGAAAGCAAGTGAGGAGGTGTGAGTGCTGGAAAACACTAAAAGCACATTGAAAAACAATTTAGAATTTTTTTATTGTAAAGCAAAGTTAAAAATATGTATTTGCTACATAACTCTTATGTGATTTTTAGGATTTTTTTTAGTCTAAAGTTTTTAATATAAATACTCAATAAACCATACACTTTATCCTTTTATAGACTTTGTTACAAATATGCAAATGACTTGCAACAAAATAAGTAAAATATAGATATAACAGGTACAGAAATGGGAAGCTAGTTATTAAATACATTAAGAAAAAGAGTTTCTAGTGGTCAAATGTTAAATTTGGTGTGTGTGTGTCTTGAAATGTTTAAAATGGGAAAACAAGGAACTTTAAAAAAAAAACACCCATCTGAAATGAAGATAAACTTGCACTGGGCTCCAAGTACCATGCTACGTGGTAAAACAAATAGCCAATATGCTCATTTGGGTACAAATGACATAAAAATTATTATAAATATGCAAAGCCAGATCTTACAGAGCTAAAGGGACAAAACAATAAATTAATAGTGTCTCTGAATTCACTTTATGTAGTTGCAATGGTTTAAGATACCAACAGCTTGGGAAATAAAAATAATGTATAGAAATCATCAATGATTCCTTTTCCTTCTTTTTTTTTTCTTTTCAGGTGCCATCGTGAAAGTTTTCTTTTCTCCAGGGAAGTAGAGTTCTCTTGAGAGTTCTAGCCTGTGAACTCAGTATGTAAATGCAGTTATCAAGCAAGATGGAGCTGCCAAGAGGGAAGATTTTGAACGTTTTCTCTGTCTTAAAACGCTTCACAGCATTCCTTCTTCTCCGGGTACCTTCTCAAAGTTCCCTTTTTCCCCCAAGCGCTGTTGCAAATGGCTCCAAAGCAACACCACAGTAGCTAAATCAGTTGTACTGTGAAGTGGTTGAGGTGGTATTTAATTCAAATCCTTTGTAAAAATTAGGTTTTAAGTAGGGGTGAGAGTCCTTTTGGGAGAGGGAACAAGGGAGAGTGGAAGACAAGGGGAGGGGACCGAACAGTTCATGTACACACATACTCTTTGTGTTTGAGGCCTGTGTCTTGGCTTCTCACTATGTTAAATCCCTATTATAAAACTTATCTTCACAAAGCCTATTATAGTATTCTGAGAACAAATTGGACCATGAATAACTTAGTTAGAAGTGTAGATTATTTTCTACTCAGGGCAAGTTAGAGATGACAACAGCTTAACTAAAAGAATAGTGATTAATCTTAAATAGATGGATTTCAAAGTTTCACTCTTGATAGAGAGTACCTTTGATATTTCCCCTTTTCAGACTCATATTTCCACTTTCTTTGTACTTGGAAGCATCCTAACAATCACACTGTCCACCTGATACAGCATGCTCTGACTGTAGGTCCTTTTGTTACAGGTCGTTGATCTGTCAGAGAGGTGACCAGAATGACCCTCCACTTCCTATTGGCTGAGTACGTGGTTCCAAAGTGGTACCTGTGCTTAGACATCACACTCACTGTTAGGAATGATCTCTTGCATAAATCATGATTTTTCAATCAGATACAGTTATTAATTTAAAACATCTTAAATTCATTTAATGCCCTATAGCTTACAAAGCACTTCTTAGTTCATAATTTTGTTTGATACTTAGAATAATGTTATGAAATGAAGAGCTACCGTAAAACCCATTTTACCAAGAAGGAAGCCACGTCACTTGCACACTCTGACCCAGGAGGTAAATGGAAGAACTGGATACCAACTCAGATTTTATAGCTTCTGGTTCAAGTGATTAATCTATAGTAATAGGCTTTTTAATTATTTTTGTGTTCTGTATCCCCAAAAATCAAGATTTGTGTATTAAAGAGCAAAGTTTTATATTTCAAAGATAAAAAAGTTAAAAGACCTGGTTGAAAAATAATTCTATTCACTTAAAAGTGAATTTTGCTGATTATTGTTTTCCTCTGTGTGTGTGTGTGTGTGTGTGTGTACACATTTCAGTGGTCTTTCAGAGCTGAAGTTCTTAATTTCTTAAAGTTGAACATGTGCAGCTATATATAAATTAACTACCTCAAATTTTAAAAATGTACACGAAAGCCATAGATCATATGTTTCAAAGTAAAATACAACAAATAAGCCTTTAGAAGCAAGTTCTGCATACCAAATGATTGAGAGCAGCATGCTGTTAAGTTCTGGCGTGCAATAGGTGAGGTTTCCCTTCTAGTATTTTTTTCCCAAGCTTTTTGGAGAGATCACTGACAAATAAAAGTATAAGATTTTTAATGAACATGGTGATGATTTGATACATGTATAAACAGTGAGAGAATTCCTCCCATCTAGTTAATTAGCACATCTATCATCTCACCTATATCTTTTTTTTATTAGAACATTTAAGTTCTACTCTCCTAAGAAATTTCAGTTATTCAATAGTGTTATTAACTAAAGTTACCATGTTATACAATAAATAGCACCTCAGACCTTACTCGTATCAGCTGAAAATTTGTCCTCTTTCATCAACGGTTCTCCCGTTCTCTGGCCCCTGGCCTTCTAGTGTTTATAGACTGATATGTTTTAACAATTTAGCAAGTCTGGATTAGCAAAGTTGTATAGGACTACTTTTGTTTTTTTTTGTTTGTTTTTTATTGTCCATGTTAAAACAAAAAAAAAAAGAGAGAGCTTGCAAAATACTCTAGAAGTAATATATAAGAGGTTTAGTTGAACTGATATTGATCTAACCTCTCTAAACATGTAGAAATCAAGAAATACAAAGTGATAACATCATGTAATTCTTCTTAGGTTTTTAATTACATTGTTTTAATTATATAATGTAGGTAGTGTGGATGTTAATATATGGAAATTGTTCTTTATTTCTTAAATTGTATATACTTAAGTTAGTCATTTTTATATACACTTAAATTAAGGCTTTTGTCTCTGAATTTTGCTGGCAGCCAGACAAAGTCCAGTCAAGCTTTTGAGGATTAGAAAAAAATGGAAGTGTCTTGAAAAGAAAAAGCAACTATTCTAGTTGGATATTGCATTTGTGAAGTTGTATCAATAATAACTTACATTATAACCTTCCTTGTGCTAAGGTTTTTCACTTGTAAAACATGACATTAGACTGAGGATTGTTCATTTGGATTTGTAGGTAATGTTCAAGCTCCCACATTCAAGCTTCTAGTGTCTTCTTTACCAATTTGCATGTTAAGAAAGGCAAAAATAAGGGTTCTCATACTAACATTGATATGTACAGATGCTCTTGAAAATTTTGAGCTTCTTACTCTCTGACCAATCTCATTCAGCTGCCACTGTCCCAAGCAGGTGTTTTTTCCCCCTTTCCTTCCTTTCCTTTCTTTCTTCTTTTCCTCCTCTCCTCTCCTTCTCTCTATTCCTCCCTCTTCCTTCCCTCTTTCCCTCCCTCCCTCTTTCTTGTATTACTCATCAGTTTTTCAGTAGTTTTATTTCAAAATGTAGGGCAGCTTGGCTAAGGGGCTTATCTAATGCAATATATTAGGTCAAACTGACGTGCTGCAAAACAAAACACTTACTTCAGTTAAACTTATCACAAGTCAGAGAATCCTACTATATAATATCAAGATGCTGACAACCAAATCCAGTCCTGAAGGACTGATTTTTAATGTTACAGAGTCCGGCAATTTCCCTTTTACTATCTTTATAGTTTTTCAAAATCATCTGAATTATTGGTTAATTTTCTTGTAAACGTCTCATGTTGCAAAAGAATAAGATGAAGAAGGAGAATAATTATTTTAGAAATTTGAAAAAAAATTTTGTCATATTGCTCCATATAATTTATATGTAAGTACATAGAAGCACTATGCTAGCATTGGAAAGCATAAAAATAAGAAATACCTCATATTTTTCTTTTAAGTCACCTCTGCCTGATATACATGGTATCAAAGATATGTTTTCTTCCTTTTTTCTTTCTCCTCCCATGCATCCTGAAGTTGTTGTCAATCTGAAGAGATTAATATAATTTTGGCAAAATAGGATTTTTATTTTAAATGGTACAAGAATTTTTCCTAATGAAGTTTTTAAGCAAGCCAACCAGGCATAAAAATGTTCTATATTCTTCTGAAAGGAAAACTATGTATCCATACAGAAGAAAATCACAATGCATGATGAAAAATTCAGTTAATTAATTGGGTATTAGTTTCTATAATAACAAATTTTTCTCTCTCTCTCAATATTATGAATATGTCTAGTATATTTGAGTGCTGATAGGTACAATTTGTTGATTATGGGACTTCATTTACTAGAGAAACCCAGAGTTGTGCTGTTTGTGTTAAGTATTGCTGGATGCCTACGATGCATTGCATAAGCATAACTGACTACCTCTAATAATAAGTGTGAGGCAGTCCTCCAAGTTATTCAAAGATGAAAAAACTAAATCCATGCCATCATGGAATTTTGGGCTAGGAAGAAGTAGGGATTGGAATTAAAAAATACAAAAAAGCTCAAAATTTGGGCCCAGCTACCCAGGAAATAGAAACTGACATGTGCATAGTGTCTCTTCATAGTAAGATATGATAAAGGTATGAACAAATGGCTATGAAAATATAGCCTGGAGAAGTTTGTTGGAGAAAATGGGGCTTGTGGACTGGTGAGAACTGTTATAAGACCATATTCCAGGTGGAGGGAAAAGGCAGAGAAGAGAGATTATACAGTGTACACAGAAAATTATTTAATGGATTTAACATAATATTTCTATTTTTTTGGTGGGGGGAGGGAGCTAGCCAAAACATCATTTCAGTAATAGCTGAGACAGGTCATCCTAATGTTCCAGTGAGAAGCTCTGAAGAAGCTCAATGGGGCACAGAACTCAGGTCAGGCCCAACAGAGGCCTCCGCTAAATTTTGGGACCAAATACTCAGGCATCACGCACAGGAGCTGCCTGGGCTCACAGAGGTACTGTGATTGTCCCCATCTGGGCATCACTGGTCCCGTTTGGAACAGGACAAGAGAGCAGCTTTACAAGAAAATGTGTAAATCCACCTGGCTTTCAGGGACAGCATGAAGCAAGAAGAAGATGGGCAGGAAAGCATGTGTCATGGGAAGAAGCAACTAAAAGTTCCTTTCCTAAATAGTGGAGGCTTTATCTTTCATCAGCATTTTCTTATTAATGCCTACTTAAGCTTTGTGGTCAGAAAACATGGTCTTAGAAAGTTTTATGTTTCAGACCTTAATGAGGTTTTTCTGGGGGCTGTTCCTCTGTGCAACTATTTCTTCTACATTTAAAAAGAAATTATTTCAACATTTAGTGCATCTACTAAGTCAATCTTGTTATATATATTAGTCAATATTTTTATAAATGTATTTATTGTCCACTTGATTGGTGATAGACCAGTGAGAACAGTTAGAAGCATATTGATGCCATACTGTATTTAGAAAATTAGAACATGAGAAGCTTTATTATCCCTTTACTGCATCTTTTACCTTTTGTTCATATAATTCTCTTTGTCCCACTGAAGGCTTGGGGCTTGAATTCCAGTTTTTGGCTGTGAATTTTGCCAATCTTTTTGTGTTTGTTTGATGTAAGTTTGCACAGATTTTATTTGAAACCATTCTGAGGGTTTTGCACTAATTTTGTCTAATCTGAAACTTTTGCATTACTTCTGTCATACTGTTTTTTATTTTTTGTTTTTAAAAATATTTTTGTTTTTCCATTCTTTTCTTCTTCCTTCCCTCCCTCCTTTCTTCCTCCCCACTCCCCACCCTGCTTTCACTAACCGTAAATATACACGTCAACAATTTTCAGTAAATGTATAGAGCTGTGCCATCATCATCAGAATCTGGTTTTAGAACTTTCTCATCATCCCTAGACAAAGAATGATATATTTTCTGTCTATGAAAAAAAAAAGTGCCTTTTCTGTGACATTCATGCAAGAGGAATCATATAATATGTAGTCTTTTATTGCTGGCTTTTTTTCTCTTTCACTTAGCATGATGTTTTTGAAGTATTTTGTGTATTATTAGTTCATTCCTTTAATTGCTGAGCAGGATTCCACTATGTGGATGCAGCACACTTTGTTGTGCGCCTCACCAGTGGGTAGACCAGTCTTTGGCTATTACGAGTAATGTGTGTCTGAGTGTTGCTGTACAAGTGTTTGAGGGAACATTGTTTCACTTCCCGTGGGTAGATTCCCAAGAGTCCAATCTGTGGTAAGATTTATGATGAGTTTCTGTTCAATTTCATTTTTTGTTGGTGAAAATACAAGCAGATCAATAGATCATTTTTATCTAACCCAACTGGCCTTCCTGTTGCTCTTCATTTCTGTTTTTTCTTAATTGAGAATGGTATCCTTTATGCAATTGAATATATCCATGTAAAGTTGTTGCTTTAGTTCAGACTCTTGGAATGTGGGACCCTGGTGTTTTTTATTTTGATTTGGTTTGAGATATAATTCATATAACATAAATTCACCATTTCGAAGCATACAGTCCTGTGGGCTTTAGCATATGCCCTGTCATACAACCAGTGCCTCTACCTAGAACCTTCCCATCACCCCCAAAAGAGACCCCATACCTATTTGCAGTCAGTCCCAATTCCTCCTTCCCACATGCCCTGAAAACCATTAATCTACTTTCTGTCTCTATGAATCTGCCTATTATGGAAATTTCATATATATGGATTAATAACCTTTTGTGTCTGGCTTCTTGCACTTAACCTCGTATGTTTGCCTTGTTAAGAATTAGCCTGTACCCATCAGCTGTGTATGAGGGTCTCAGTTTCTTTGGATAGTGTTCTAATGATTACCGTCCTTGTTATTCTCATAAAACTGAAAAACAAAGTAATGTATTTAGAATGACATGAATGAGGTTTAATATTATCTATCTTAATAGGCCATGCTGTAGCTTCAATCATTAAGAAAGTACTGTCATCATAAGTGCCACAAAAACATTTTACCAATAATAAAAACATTTCTTTTAAGAAAATTAAAATCTGAAGATGAGTAAGTGCGAGAAACCTAGTGTTTCTCCTACTAGACTGTTGCTGGATCGGGGTGCCTCTGTGTTCCTCAGTATCCTCACCTGGATACTTATTTCTCACATTTGTGAAATAACATTTCAAATATTATAATGAAGACTCTTACAAAATACCAATCATTCTTTTTCAAGGATATTTCATGGTCATTTCTTATGTGCCATTTGCTCCCAAAGTTCCGTTATAGAGTTACAAATCAACACTGCATCTTAAAAATGTATTTTTAAGTGAATGAATTTTCAACCTAAGAGAAGAAAAAAAAATTGCTTAAAAAATGTTGCCATTCAGAAACCCTACATTCATGCTTATGCAAGTGAATGAAAGTTTAGAAATATATTTAAATATGTTTAATAGCCCACAGAGATATCTTGCAATCAGGAAGTGTCAGCCAATTGTATGAACAACATCACAATCTTTGATAAAAGAAAAAAGTACTAAAAGGCAAAGACACAGGGAATAAAGGCACACTAAATACATTCTGGCAACAGAATCATCATGTAATAATCCAAATAGTAAACTAATACAAATGCTTTAGATAATGAATTGCACAAGATTCTAGGAATAGAATGTTTAAGTGTCAATCTTCCTAATATGAAACCTCAAGTCAAGTGAAAACTCTCTCAGATCTAAAGCTTAGAAATCCAGGCCCAAAGACTATTTTAAAGGGGAAATGAGTTGAAATGTATGGAACATCAAATTAGAATGAAATACGGGGCAAATAATGTGGATGGATGCAAGGATTTACAAGGTAAAAGAAACACCACTCATTATCAGTGGCTGGTTAATCAAATTGGATAGAACACTGGTTAATTGTTCAGAACCATATATTTAATTTTAATTTAACTTGGCTCTGCTACATAGCCTCAAACTATAGCCCTGCCCTAACAGAAGTCTTTCATTTGCATGCTTCTTTCAGTCAGTAAACAACTTTTGAGTTCTCATAGGGAACAAGGCACTATGTAGGGGCTACTGAAAGAAAAAGGTAGTAATAATTAAAATGAAAGTTGTTATACCTCCTGCCCCCAAGATATAAGCAACATTCATATTTAAGGCTCTATCCATAGCAATTTATTAATATTGCTTTTAGTAATATTAATTCAGTGCCCACTTAAGGACTACTTCTTTGCAAAGCTTTTCCTTTCTAATTATAGTTCTATATTCTCTGTATATTAGATAACCCCAGGTCTATAATTCTAACTTGACTATAGCACAGCAAACAACACAAATGTTTATAGAAGCAGAAATAAAAGTGATGTGTAGAATAAAAAGTGAAAGTGCCCTTCATCACTTCTCCAGATGTATCCTTCCAGATCTCAGAAAGATGGATGTATGGGTGGAAAGATAGGTAGATGAATGATAGATGGATAGTACATAGATAGATAGATAATCAATAATAGTTAGGAACATAGGCTCTGGATCTAGACAGTCAAGGTTTGAATCCCAGATCTACAACTTATACATGTATGATTTCAATTTTCTCATCTCTAAAAAGGGGGATGACAGCAATACTGCCTCACTGGGTTATTGTACAGGTTAAGTGAGGTTATATGTGAATTGCCTAGAGCAGTGCTTGGCACACAGTGAGCATTTTGTAAGGGATACTCATTATTATAAACACACATATATACTGAGGGATTTTTTTAAACAAATGAGATTTTTTACTATATGTATTTTCTCATTTCATAATATGTCAGGGAGAAAATATGCAGATAGCTATATTTCACTCTGTAACGGCTACATAATAACTGCTACTTAATATCCTACAGTAGGGTTGGATCAGAAATTCTTTATTCTGTTGATGGTCATTTTGGTTGCTTCCAGGTGTTTCTGCTTCAAAGCAACTATTAATATCTTATCTTTGAATGTAAAATAAGGGATGCAGAAGGGCAGGCTTATAATATATCCCCATTTTATAAATGATTTTAAAATGAGGTTCAGAGAAGTTTAGTAAATTGCGCAGTCATATAGCTAGTAAATAACAGAGTTCAGAGGAGAACCTGTTTAACATAACTTCACACTGTCTTACCTCAAATTTTCCCATTTGATGTAGTATTGCTTCACAAATACAATGGTCCTTATGTCACAATAAGACATTTCTGCTTTCTGAAATAAGCACCAGGCAACTACCAATGAATGTGCTGCCAAGGAGGGCCTGAACAGGGAGAGACGGGAATACACTGAGAGATGAAATAGTAAGCCTGGCAATGTCCTAGGTACTAAAGATAATACTAAAATTTTGACATAAATCTCAAATGTTTAAATGGTTTGAAATCAGGATAAATGAAACGTGGTGGAGGGGGAATGGAGAGGATGACTTGCGATTTAACTGGGAGAATATTGAAACACTGCCACATTTGACTTCCAGCCCTCCCAGATAATACACCTTGATGAACTCTAGTCTGGCTCTGTGAGGACTAATACCTATCTATACCCCTCAAACCCAAATTCTATAACCTATCACAAGGTATCAAACAATATAAGATAGTCAAAATTTCACTAACTACAAATACATATAAAAGCCAATTAAATTGACTTCAAGTTATTGTGATCTTAGAGAACATAGAGTTCATTTATAATATTGTGAAGTCTCAGCCAAATAGAGTCTTCCCTCTCACAGATAAGAGACTGCTGTACAGTGGCTCCAAAATGTCCAGGACTCATTGTGGGAATCCCCTTTTAATAACCCATGTTTCTAACCCAACAGTATTTGGGATCAAAGAACAGGGAAAATATTTTTTTAATATCCCTTAATATATTTATTTTTGTTGCTAGTCTTGCTATACGCCCAACATTGGGAAAGTCTGATGAAAAGATCAGGTTTAATTTCAGAATTTTATTCTCAGCTAGGTCAATCAATAACCTTAGGAATGGGGCAAATGACTTCTCCAGGCTGAAATATCCTCATATAAAACAGGGTTAGTGTATTTATTTTATTGGGGAATAGGTGAGTTCATTTTGTTGATGTTTATCTGAAAGCTTGAAAAGCCTGGGAGAGCAAATTGTAATATTTTACTGCAGCAAGCGAAGTGTTCAAATTTAGAAACATGAAGGACATAGCTTAACTTTAAGCAGAGTGGAAAAAAAATGAAGCACCATGGCTTTTTCCAGATGTACTGTTTAGATAGCAGTAAGTCGGTTTATTTACCAGTTGTGTACCTTCTCTGCCTCTGTTTCTGAGTTGTGATAACATGTAAGATGCTTACAAAAATAATTATCAAAATCAGTTGAACACAATGCAACAATTTAACTCCTAATGACAGCCACCTCTAACTATGAATGACATATAATAAATTATGTTTGAACTGGATTTTCAGCTGCAGATCCTTATTCTGCCACCCAGACAGCCCTATAAAGTTGCCCTTGTGGCCTTAATCCCACTTGGATGTGTGCCCTGCTGCCTCTACTTTCCATCATTCTGGTGCTTTCGAATTCTTGAATAAGTGAACAATCTTTGTTTCTGTACCTTATTAGGCCAAAGACCATAACAGCTAGTGATGGCATCAGCAAGCCCTGCGGGCAGGATTCTCTGCAGACGCAGCCAACCTCCAACAAACCCCTTTTTATACTCCTGTTTCTAGGAAGAATTACGATGGCGGTGCCCTGCTGTTGATCAGTCAAATCTGTGGTAGGCCTAGAGATAAGTCCTGTAAGTGTGGTGTACTGTAAAACAGCGGCTCCCATTCATTAGTAGCTTGTGTGTAATAAACCACCAAAAAAGGGGGGTGGGGTGGGGAGGCAGCTGCAGTGTGCAAGAGCAAACAACGCATCTCATTCTTGGGGGCCAAAACTTTGTAATTTGCAACTGGGCAGCCTGGGCCCGCTGACATTCTTTCTGATAACATAGTAGTGCCCTATCTATATTGATAGTTTGACTGCACAGGAGTCTATTTGGTAACTGTATATATTTTATAACAGATTGTTATTAAGGAAGAGTTACTGACTCTGGCAAACAAAGTTGCTGGGTTAAAGGGACAGTTTCCTTTAACAACTGATGACCTTCAAAACATTTATGTTAGCTGTTGTTTCATAATACTGGTTTTACAAGAATGCCACTACAAAAGATACCAGCTGAAATGCACACCATGGGAATATTGCCTTGGAATGAATGATGTTTCTTTGGGAATATATATACTTTTTGGCATAAAAATGTTCATTGAAGAGAAAAGTACTGGGGACATGCTTACCATTTTAGAATCAAAACCAGTCTATGAAAGTATACACTAAATTTAATTGTTTGGATATTAGTATCCAAGAAGCACGACTTTGCAGAACTGTGGGTGATTCATCTGCCTAAAGTGAAATGCAGGAAGCCATTTCCTTGTGAAAGGAAGACAATTTACCTGTTGAGGAAAAAAATAAAAGCTCTCAGTAGGCTCTTTTAATTTGGGAAGGGTTAACCTAATAAGAGGGAAACACACTTGAATTTGCTCATGACTACTTAATGAGAAGATGAAAAATGCTGCAGTTTCTTTAATAAACTTTCTTTTTACAGCCAAAGCAGGTGCATGGCATTGTGACACCAACACTGTATGCGTTCCTCATCAGCCCCCCACTGCTCTTCCAAACGGGAACAGAATACTGTACATTCTAGGCATTTTTTCTTTGCCACTCCGAACTCGGGGTCAGGAGAGTGGCTATGGCAGAGTGGAAGGCATGCCAGTTGTTTGGAATTCTTGCAGGTGTTTAAAAGCAAAGGATTCTTTTCAGAGGCACATCTGCATTTGTCATATGCCATTTGTGCTAAAGCCTGTGGTGTCTTTGTTGGCTTGACAGATTGACATGTAATGGCTAGGACCCTCGGCCGGCCGGCTGCTCCCAACAAAATCATTCTGATAGCTGGAGTTCTCTAGAAATCAACTGGCCTGAATTACCCATGATTTCTCTCTGTCCTGCAAAGAGCAATGCGTTGTTCTAACGTCTTTTGGCTTCTTGTTTGCCTTCGTGATTTTTGGGGGGATGTTTTAAATTCTAAGTTAAGGTGAAATTGGGACTTTGATAGGATAATATCTACAAAGAGTTTTCAAAACATCTAGTCCTTAAAATTTGCTTAGAGATGGTTAAAGAGATTTGTGGCATTTAAATAAATATTTAATTTATATATGAATTTTTTAAAATTAAGAGAACGTATCTGTGTTGGTGAGGAATAAGGGAACTTAAGAGAGTAGAAGTAAAAACTGCAGCTTTTAAACTTTTTCACAATCTTAAACACTAAAATAATTTTAAGTTATTTTTGAAACTGTTTTTTCCTATTTTCATATCAGTAAGTAATATACCTGAATTTATATGTAAGTATGTGTCTTCTCAGCCATGTTACCATAAAGCCCAGTAAATATGTATGAAAGCAAACTTTAGTATGGTGTCTTTTTGTTGACAAAGTTGAATCAGAAATCCTTATCACCATTCTTATCGTTGATAGTATCTCACGGAATTAATTAAGAATTCAAAGCTCATGCTTCAAGTACTCACTTTATTGTTGGTGTAAGTTTCTGAATTTTATTGTACTATGATAGGCCTTCACACTATAATTCTACTTGGAATGCATAAAATAAAAGAATACCAAGTGTTAATTAAGCAAATGCAAATGCAAATGCTTAGACAAGTTCGTTAATACCTCTGTACATTACTCCATTTACCTAGATGTTTCCTGGACAGGCATCTTTCCTTACCTACAAAATTCCGCTTTACTGGAGGGGCCATTCCTTTGACAGAGCATCTCACCTTGGGTGTCTTGTCATTATAATGTCAGCGCCGCAGGTCTGTCTGCATAACTGTTTCCATGGAGCCCTGCCCTGGAGAGAGAGGAAAGGCAAAACAGAACAGAACTCCTTCAGGCCTGGTAGCC